>NC_048549.1:1942451-2269168 GCF_902806685.2 Maniola hyperantus | reverse complement strand
CCTCTGATTCCTATTTGTAAAAGCTCCTCGTGAACTCCTATTGTTATTTTGCCACTGATATGTAACACCACGACCTCGAGTTGGGTTTGCACCCCTGACCGCATTTCTGGCAGATGAAAAACCACGATTATAATAGGAATATCTTTGGGAATTATTATGAAAGTGATCGTTGTTATGATACGAATTATTATAATATGACCTTGGATAATATTGTGGCCTTCCCCTATTAAAGTTATTATAACCACGTCTACCACGAAATTGACCTCTTTGATATGTCATGAAAGGAGGAGGAGGATTCACTAAGGATTCGTCCTCCGCTGCTCTTATTGCATCTTTCAGAGTGCTATAGTTGCGTGCGGCTATGATCGTGCTTAATTTTTGGCTCCGCAATCCATCTGCAAACCGTTTTATAGCATTTTTTTCATTTAATGGCCGCAAAATTTCGTATTTTGACGGCTCTCCGTCAGCCTGTGAAATCGTTAATTCTACGAATAATTTTTCAACTTCCTGTCCAAATTCTTCAATCGACTTATTGGCCTGAACGGTCGATTGTAGTTTACTTTGTAACGCTACATCGGATTTTTTAGTTAACAGATGCAATTTCATGTCCCGCAATAAAGATTCTACATCGTCGTATTTTGTATTAAGGCGTAGCTTAGCATTACGCGAAAGGCGTGTTTTCAAGATAAAATTCACAAGTAAGCATTTAGTTTCGGTATTTAACATCGAATTATAAAGTTCAATTGCATCTATTAATTTTTGCGTAACACTTTCATCGTCGGTCATAATAGGCAACAAGTTTACCGCGGTTTTCAAATCAAAACTTACCTTACTCTCCATCTTGTCTGTGGAAGTTTCCTGAAAATAACACAAATTAAAAATATCCCTATATAAACTCTCTACCTTATATTTAATTCCTAATACATATTTTTGAGTGTCCTGTGTATACTCGTTTTTATCGAATTTTTCTTGTACTATCCCTATTACTTCTAAATAACTATTATAACATTTATTTGCCTCACTGTACTTTTTCACTAACAAGTCCCCTTTTCTTCTACTAGGTCCGATTTTCACTAAATAAGTCCTTAATTGGTTTAATTGCACTATTATCGTATCTAATTGTTCTAACTCCATATAATATTAATTTTATAAGTTCTCACTTAAGTAACAGGTGCAATTCTCGGAAAAAGGTCACAGTACATTTCATTCACATCGTAGGTACACTGTTCACAAACACTGGGTCGGGTCACGTCGGCCAAATTTCTCGGAACGTCGCGTCGCGGGGCTCAAATATGCGCTGAAGTCACCATCTCCGGGGGCCTCGTTACAACATTCATATGGCCTGCATTCATTTCTCTTCGTAAGATATTAATTGATTTTTCTTGACATCTTTTATAAAAATACCATACAATAGCCATCATCATTATCGACAACACCACTATTAATAAAATATCACTTAATTCCAATTCCGAATAAAGTCGACTAGCGCTGGCCTCGCCATTGGCATTTTGCGCCACAACGATGGTTTCTTCTTTTGACTTGGAATATTTCTTCCCCATTTTCTACCTTCATCGCTTCTTCTCAAGTCCTTAGAGCAGGGTCGCCATGTGGTGATTGGTGTTGGTGATGATGATAGAAATAAAACGTCTGATCATGTTGAGCGTAAAGCGTGTAATAATCGAGAATGCATTAATACAATGTAACGTGCAACGTTAGCAGTTTTGGCGCAAGCTGGTGTTACACCGGGCTTACGGTTGGAGACACACCAAGCCTACACTACACATTAACCAATCAGAGATGATTGCGATCGTGACATTGTAGCTGTCAAACAACCGCGGTAGGGCCACAGGTGACCCGCCTGCTCGTTTTCTCGCTATCTCTAATAAATAAAAAACCGGCCAAGTGCGAGTCAGGCTCGCGCAATGAGGGTTCCGTACTACAGTCGTATTTTTTCGACATTTTGCACGATAATTCAAAAACTATGATGCACAAAAATAAATAAAAATCTGTTTTAGAATGTACAGGTGAAGACCTTTCATATGATACCCCACTTGATATAGTCACTCACTTCGAAAGTTGAAAATACTTATTATTAGTTCATGACCACAATTTAATTTTTTTTGTGTGATCTAACCCTAAATTCACTGTTTTTAGATTTTTCCCCAAATGTCAGCTATAAGATCTACCTACCTGCCAAATTTCATGATTCTAGGTCAACGGGAAGTACCCTGTAGGTTTCTTGACAGACAGACAGACAGACAGACAACAAAGTGATCCTATAAGGGTTCCGTTTTTCCTTTTGAGGTACGGAACCCTAAAAAAGACAGTTTTAACCGTTTGAATGTTTCCGTCATCATGTGTAGGTTCCACTACAATATATTCGATGTTTTATCCTGCAAATATACGTGCGGTGTTATTGTCTTGTGAACGTGGTCTTACTTTATAAGAGTTCCGGTCGTTGACACCGATAAATTCAAAGACGTTATCTCGCACTCGAATGCGGAAACGAAATGGGAGTAATTGCCATTTACTCGTATTTTGAAAAAATCCGTTAACTTAATAACGTTTTCAGAATTTCCTCTTTTAAGAGGCCACATGCCCGATTTTCGATTTTTTGGGAACTATTGAAGCTTCAGATATAACGATTCTAATAAAAAAAAGGTAAAATATCATAGATCAATCCCTTCTTAATAGACTACAGGTAACAAAACATTAATTTTATTAAAAATTATAATTCAAATCTTAATTCTTGCAGAAGACGTTTTACTGATTTCGCGCTTTTGAGTGGAACTTCGGCCACATATTTAATAACAAAAAATTGTAGAAAGCGACTTAAAAAAAATACCAATATTATGAACACACTCTCAAAATTATAATCCTGGATTTAGTTGTTATACGTTGTATACAAAATTAGTAGATAAAAAAATCAAAACCGTACGCACGATTTATGAAAATGTAAGCGTTAGAATAACCCGGATATCTTTAAATTTGTCGCAATTTAACTAATAATAAAAAATATAGCACGAAAGTTCAGTATTCACTTAGCGTAAATTGTAAAAAAATAAAATTCTAGAAACTATTTATATGACCGAAAAAAATTATCAAAGTATCTTAAAATTTACATATAAAATGGTGCAGCGGACAGTACGACTGGCATAGCGAGCTCAGCGCTCTTCGAGGGAGGACGTGTTGTTGTCGGGCGCAGTCTCACGCACACATGCAAAGCTTGTGTAAATTACTGTTGATAACAATACATAGCGCGACCGACTCAGTTTGATGAACATAGATCCGATCAATACTGAACAGATGATAAGTTTTTGATACAATTGGTATATATTATTTTGTTTTTTTTTTGGTATGACTATATTAAAATATCATACTAGAAGTTCTATTTAATTTAATTATATCAAAAAGAGGTTTTCAATTCAGTGCATATTTTTTCAAGTGAAGTTTTGAATTAAATTAAAAATTTGTTTTGATTATTTTTTAAAGCATATAGAAAATTCCACGCAGACCTTTATTGATATAGAGATAAATAATAATATCATAAAAATAAGCACTTAACAAAAATATATAGATAGAATAAAAATATATCACTACCGTTATTATAAATGCGAAAGTGTGTTTGTTTGTTTGTTGGTTTGTCCTTCAATCATGTCGCATCGAAGCAACGGATTGATATTTTTGGGTATGGTTAAAGAGGGAGAGTGACATAGGCTACTTTTTATCCACTATCCTCATTAGAAATGCGAAAGTGTGTTTGTTTGTTGTTTTGTTGGTTTGTCATTCAATCACGTCGCAACGGAGCAACGGATTGATGTGATTTTTGCATGGGTATAGTTAAAGACCTGGAAAGTAACATAGGCTACTTTTTATCGCGGAAAAGTTCCTCCGGGATTTTTTAAAACCTGAATCCACGCGGACGAAGTCGCAGGCATCAGCTAGTTAATTATAAAGTACATTATATAGGTATAAAATTAAGGTACATTATAAGTGTAAAATTTATGTTTAATATACGGAAAGGTACTATAAATGAGGTGCGTACCAGTTTAATTTATGACATATTTTATTGTATTTGCAAACTGCATCAAAACAATGATATACCTGAGAGTGTATATCAAAACCACAATGATGTTTCCGAACCGAGATTACCATATTGTTGTGAGGATCAGTGTAGTAATCCTTTGCCAGTAATCTGGTTCCTTTAATGATAAGCAGTTTATAACTAACTTAATCTAGATTTTAACTGTAGTATCAAACTTGCTCCTCCCCCTTTCCCAGCCTCCCCGATGACGCTGTAGTGACCAGAAGGGCCTACGCAGCTTACTCTATTCAAAACTAAACAACAATGCAACTACTTTACTTATTCTATTGTTCGCGATATCATCCAGGTACCTACTGCTAACAAAACCATAAAGTTTACTGTTTTGTTTATATGACGTTGGTACTTGGTATCCATATAATACGGTTTTTATTTGTTATTCAATTAATTCATGCTGTTTCTATTTTTACCCGACTTATATTGTAGTTGTTAGCAGTGCTTACTTGATAAATAAGGAATCCGTATTCAGTGTGCTTAGTATGAGATTATCATTCATTCATACCAACATTGCTAGAAATCGAGTGTCGAAATACAATAACGTCCGAATAAAAAGAACCTAAAAATTGAGATTCCCCATTTTTAGATTTCCGAAAAGCTCGATCGATACCTCTCAGGGACACTGTACCTATCAGTAATGCGAAAGTGTGTTTGTTTGTTGGTTTATTGGTTTGTCCTTCAATCACATCGCAACAGTGCAATGGATTGACGTGAGTTTTTGCTTGGGTACAGATAAAGACCTGGAGAGTGACGTAGGCTAATTTTTATCCTGGAAAATCAAAGATTTCCCACGGGATTTTAAAAACACTTAATTCCACGTGGACAAAGTCGCGGGCATCAGCTAGTTATATAGTAAAAATATAATTTATATCGAAAATTATGCCCAAATATAGTTAAAACTATTAAAATATACACGCTGAAATTTTAATAGTTGTTTTCCCGAAGCGAAATGTCATAGCATAACAATCGATTTACAACTAAAGGAAAATTAGAATCAAAAACCGGACAAGTGCGAGTCAGACTCACGCATCGAGAGTTCCATACTACAGTGATATTTTTTCGACATTTTGCACGATAATTCAAAAGCTTTGATGCATAAAAATAAATAAAAATCTATTTTAGAATGCACAGGTGAAGTCTTTTTATATGATACTCCTTTAGATATCTTACTTCGAAAATTGAAATTACTAATTATTAATCATGACCACAATTTAATTTTTTTGTGTGATGTAACCATAAAAATCACGGTTTTCAGATTTTTCCCCGAATGTCTGCTATAAGACCTACCTACCTGCCAAATGTCTTGATTCTAGGTCAACGGGAAGTACCCTGTAGGTTTCTTGACAGACCGACAGACAGATAGACAGACAGACAACAAAGTGGTCTTATAAGGGTTTCGTTATTCCTTTCGAGGTACGGAACCCTAAAAAAGGCTTTACAGTGTAGAAAACAAAAGAGACCTCGAACCAATAGTAATACCTGTGTCACTACGCGCGGAAGCTTATTTTGCTGTAAACCTTTTATCGGCAGCTCGTACGATTCTACTTACCTTATAATACTTAGGCACATTTCTGGTCGAGTGCGTGCAAGCTAGTTTACGCCATATCACTACGCGCGAGATTTTATTTTGCACTAAACATTTTCACTATCGACAGTGCGGTTGGAATGGACCTACTCACCTACTATTTACGTTATATCTATTGAATTATGTAGTATTGTTTCTCACACTTTTGAGTTCATGATTACCTAAATGGCTCTCAAGAACTATCAGTCAGAGACATGGGCCCAATACTAAAAATGTGCAAGACCTTGCGCACTTGGGTCAAGTGCGAGTCGGACTGACACAAAGAATTCTATACCATCCTATAAGAAATGACACTTTTCTTTCAAGGCGGGCATTTTAAATTCTTATTACGTACTAGATGATGCCCGCGACTTCGTCCGCGTGGATTTAGGTTTTTAAAATCCTGTGGGAACTCTTCAATTTTCCGGGATAAAAAGTAGCATTTGTCCTTCCCCGGGATGTTAGCTATCTCTACTAAATTTCGTCAAAATCGGTTGAACGTTTGAGCCGTGAAAAGCTAGCAGACAGACAGACAGACACACTTTTGCATTTATAATATTAGTATGGATTTGTTGTTATAGCGGCAATAAAATACACATCCTGTGCAAATTTAACTCTCTACCTACTACGGTTCTTGAGATACAGCCCGCTGATAGACAGACGGACGGACGGATGGATGGTGAGACGGAAGGACAGCGGAGTCTTAGTAATAAGATCCCATTGGCACCCTTCGGGTACGGAACCCTAATTACCAGCGGACCCCAACAGTTCTCAAAAACTATCGATCATAGAATATATTATATTATATAACATAGAATAGCATTCTTCAACTAATTTTCCATCTCTGTAGGTACTCATCAAAATTGGCTAAAAGAAAGCGTGAAAGTCTAGGCCGGTCAACACTTATATTCTTTTTTCTTGTACTAACAAGAAAAAAGAATATGTAACAAAAACATCACAGTTTGAATACGACCAAATATTAGTTTACTTATAATAGTAGGTACCTACCTAATCATCAAGTCTTTTGTAATATAATATTTTAGGTAGTAATCGGGCCATTGTCGATCGGTTGAAAAGTCGGTTAGAAGCAAATACAAACAATAAATGTCCCTGCAAGAATTCAGCACGTGCAAATTTTATTTACCTAAAGCTTAGCACCTGTACAATAGACAATTGCCTGCACACCTAAGACACGGTAATATTACGTGCCTGAGAGTACTTCTTTATGAAAATAACAATGGTATACCCGAGATAACCAGATTACTCTATTGACCAATGTCATAAACATTAGTTAGTAATCGGGTTCCTTCCATTGTTCATCGCAGTTTGATGCCCGCGACGTCATTCGCGTGGATTTACGTTTTTAATTATCCCATCCAAACTTTTTGGTTTTCCGAGATAAAACTTATGTTACTCTCCAGATCACTGTCACTTTAATTAGGTATATCCATGCAAAAAAATTACGCCAATCTGTTGTTTTGTGATTGAAGGACAAACCAGCAAACTAATAAACCAACTAACAAAAACACTTTCGCATTTATAATATGCATTCTTATAGGTGTTTACCTATGTGTAAGTAACTGTGTAAGTAATTACACATCTTAATACAAAATAAATAAATCTAACAAAAAAAAAAAAAAAAAAACATATTAAAGATCCAAAATTGTGTTCTATAAGAGCTTAGAATTTTTGGAATCGACTACGCAAAGTATCAATATAGGCCTGTCCGACCTAAGATAAGTATGCCATGTCTATGTGTGAGTGCAGATTACGGTGCCATTGTGAGGTACACGCACACATTTAAAACTCGAGCTGAAACTCGTTAGAGCGCTACAGCATACGGCCTCTTAACCACTTGTAGATAATAATCAGATGAGGCTTAACTTCTATTTACCCGACTTGTTTTTAGGGTTCAAAAGTATCGTACCCCAAAAGAAAAAAAAGGAACCCTTATAGGCTCACATTGTTGTCTGTCTGTCCTGCCAGTCCGTTTGTCTGTCGTGTCTGTCAAAACCTATAGGGTACTTCCTGTTAACCTAGAATCATGAAATTTGGCAGAGTAGGTAGGTCTTATAGCAAGCACAAGTAAAGGAAAAAATCCGAAAACTGTGAATTTGTGGTTACATCACAAAAAAAAATTAAATGTGTTCATGGACTAAAAATTAGTATTTTCAATTTTAAAACAGATTTTTATTTATTTTTATGGATAATAGTTTTTGATTTATCGTCCAACATGTCGAAAAAATACTATTGTAGCACAGAAACATCGGTGCGCGAGTCTCGGTGACTCGCGCTTGGTCGGTTTTATATTTATATGCATCTTCTATACATAAAGTGACGGACTGACATATCAACGTGTCAACGTAGAGCCAATCACTGTACTCTTTATACGTTTCTTTAGACCTTAAAGGAAACTTGATAAAATTCTTTATCAACATTTTGCACGCTAAATCAAAAACTAAGTACTTACTGGATCTCTTATAGAAGCTCTTATAGTTTCAGAAAAAAGTGGCCGTGACATACGGACGGGCAGACAGACATGACGAATCTATAAGGGTTCCGTTTTTGCCATTTGGCTACGAAACCCTTAAAACCTTTTTAAAAACAAGTTTTTATTTAAGCCACGTACTAAAAGGAATATCGATAGATACTTTCTAATATATTTTAAGTATAGAGCGTAACTATTATTATATCGTATAGCGAGCATACAGCCGACACACCCTGGGTGTATCCAGGGACGTGAGCAAAGTAATTGAATTTATAACTACACAATGCCAAGTCCCGGACAGTTTATGTGAGCCAGTTCGTTGAACTATACTGTATGGTGAAAATATATTTCCTCGGGTCGGTACCTATTTTAGAGCTAGCGCGCACCACGATGCGGTAAGTTGCGGTGCGTCCCGTAAATTTGAATTTAAATGTATCAAATCCAGTTCGGAATTAATTCCGCACTGGATTTTTCCGCGCAGCTGGTGCGCAATTGCCGTAGATTGACAGCTACAGTGTCACGATCGCAATCACCTCTGATTGGTTGACGCTCGCTCACTATTGGCTACAATGCATTGTTGCAATAAGAATTGCACAAATTCAGCCAATCACAATAATTGAAATTGTAATAATGATTGATGCAGGTTTCCCGCAATCGAGGTGCTGATATTCTCTAACAGATTTTTACTTATTTTTATGCATTATTTTTCCGAGCACGGAACCCTCGGTGTGCGAGTCTGACTCGCACTTTGCCGGTTTTCTATATATATAAAAGGAAAAGGTGACTGACTGACTGACTGACTGACTGAATGACTGACTGACTGACTGATCTATCAACGCACAGCTCAAACTACTGGACGGATCGGGCTGAAATTTGGCATGCAGATAGCTATTATGATGTAGGCATCCGCTAAGAAAGGGACTAACTCCTAAGGGGGTGAAATAGGGTTTTGAAATTTTGTAGTCCACGCGGACGAAGTCGCGAGCATAAGCTAGTTTTTAATATAACCGTACAGCCCCTATTCTAATTTACAAGAGCCATCTACGTATTATTCAGTAGGTAGGTACTGTGGTACCATTCTACACTGTAGGTGGATATTCAAGTTTAATAATTCAGGCAGTCAACCGGCGAACGAGGCTCCTTTAAAATTCCGTTTCAATTTGTATTCTTATTAACGTTAATAATTGTGTTTGACTTTGAATAATACGCGAAAAATTAAACATGAGACGTACTTAACACGTTCTATATAAAGAAAAACTGCTATTTATCTATAAGGCTTGAGATCTATAGTAGAGCGCACTTTGACTTTGTTCAGACTTTACCACTGGAGTTTAGCGTTAAAGGTATGATTCCGAACCACGCTGCACGCAGCAGCGCTGCCGCAACAGTGCTGTCACCAGCTGTCACAGTCCTGTCGCGGCACTACTGGTCCCCATAAAATCTCTATAAGCTTATATGAGATTACATTCCGAACTAGGCAGCAATGTCGCGGCAGCAATGTAGCGGAACATTGCTGCCTAGCTCGGAATGTAATCTCATAGCTTATAGAGATTGTATGAGGACCAGTAGTGCCGCGACAGCGCTGTGACAGCTGGTGACAGCACTGTTGCGGCAGCACTGCTGCGTGCAGCGTGGTTCAGAAACATACCTTAACCCAGTGCGGGCGAGCGCGGGTGAGGTGCGGGCGTGCGGGGCGTCCCCCGGCTTCATACCCCGATTGCCATCTCGACCTGTCGCGAACTATAGCAGGTACATAAATCAGTCACACTTTGGAGGTATGTGGTCGCCTTGTCGAAGCAGAAAGATGTCGGCAATATTATATCCCTGGATTTGCATAGTAATTTACTGAATTATCACTAACCTCATCTCATCCAAGAAAAAATTACGTTATTTACGTTACTTAAACTTTTTTAAATTCAAAGTAATTTTAGTGCAAATTAGCATTTTTTTTAGCATAATTATATGTAATTTCGGTAAGGTAGGTATTCGTAGATAGGATATGCAAATGTTCCAACTCCAATAAGATAAGACATAAATCAGAATATGTACGATATGTTCGAGGTTATCCTCTCCCAAACGTAAGACGTTGTAAAGCAAATAGGTATATTCAGCATAAAGGAAGGATTATGGCTAGCGTGCAATATTCAAAATATCTAGACTAGTAAGATATCGAGGGTTGCCAACCATGACTTACTTGAATTTAGGCCGCAACTACACCTGTAACACACGAGTAGACATTATAGACCAGAGAGGAAGCTTCACATTAGCTCACGCACACCACAACGTGCCACGGACGCTCCGTGCGCCCAGTTTGGCGGCAAACGGAGCGTCCGTGACACGTCGTGGTGTGCGTGACCTGCGCAAGAGTGAGTGAACCTACAGCCAGCCGCTAGTATGAAGCTTCCCCTCTGGTCTATATATCTACTCGTGTGTCTGTAAGTTTTAGCTCACGTAAGTACAGTACGCGGCCGAAAATAATGTACATCGACCTCTAGAAGGAGATAGCAGATTTGTAGAGCGTTGTCCCTGTCGTTGAGACCGACAAAACAGGTATGATAACGCTCTACAAAGCCGAAATGTCATTCTAAAGGCCGATGTACATTACTTTCTGGCGCGTAACGTAGTTTACATGAATAACGACAAATATACTAATGTAAACACTAAACACTTTTAAGGTGGTTTGATTCATCCGGCCGCGAAAATTCAAATTTTATTTAGTTTTTCGAAAATAGTAGACTAATCATACATCGAAAGCTTATGGTAATGAGTTTTGCGGGAATAACACTTGTGCATCTACATGTTTTTTTTAAATTTTGGTCATTAAACTTTGGTCAAAAATACTCATTTACTTCATATTTGTGCAAATCTGGAAAATTCAGAAAATTATCTTTCAGGAACCCCACTTGATATAGTCATTCATTTCGAAAGTTGAAAATACTAATTATTAGTAAATACTAATTTTTTCGTGTGATCTAACCCTAAATTCACGGTTTTCAGATTTTTCCCCAAATGTCAGCTATAAGATCTACCTACCTGCCAAATTTCATGATTCTAGGTCAACAGGAAGTACCCTGTAGGTTTCTTGACAGACAGATGGACAGACAGACAGACAACAAAGTGATCCTATAAGGCTTCCGTTTTTCCTTTTGAGGTACGGAACCCTAAATATACAATGAACCGAAAGCTTAATTTGCTGTAATCCGCTGAAAATCTGTATGGTGCAACATGCAGCATGCGAAATGCTGCATGTTTAGCAGTGGGAGGGCGGGCGGTGCATTTCGCATACTGCATGTTGCACCATACAGATTTGACTTGTTTCAGCGGATTACAGCAAATTAAGCTTTTGGTTCATTGTTTATCATGGACTTCCGCAAAGTAACGCCTGCTTCTGTACAACATTCGGAACCCTAAAAATAAAAATAAAACTTTGAAAGCGTGCAGTACATTTAGATAGGTAGGTATTTTGACGTTATTCATCTTTTAGATATGAGACGCCGTACAAACATTGAGATGAAAAGAAGGATTATGGGATTAAAGCATCGCGGAGTATTGGAGATTTATTACATGTGGAACCACAGTGCGTTGAAAGCGACAGATATAGGTAAGTAAAGCTTGTACGTACATAGAGAGCCTTTAATAGTTTGGAAAGCGGATTAAACTAAAGTTTTGGAGGTCGAAATTATCTATCAGAGCAGCTTTGGAGGACATATTTTGGGTTATGATTCTACATAATTAAAACTAGTAATATTTACTAGTATTATTAAAATTAGTTGCAGATTGGGAAAGCGGATTAATCTATTTTAGAGGTCGAAATTACCTATTGGAGCTTTGGAGGACATATTTTGGGTTATGGTTCTACATAATTAAAACCAGCTAGGAAATCACTTATTATGATCACAAAGTTTCAGAAAGCCGCACGCAATAACATTTTTAGCACTGAAAATCAACTTTGGTGAAGTTATCAGCACTTTTTCGCAGCGCCCGATGCGGTCGATTTGTATTGCTGACGTCGACACTTCATACGCGCCGTTGCACACTTCGAACTCTACGTACGCCTTCATGATACTGGCTCTACTACTCACCGTGGTTAAGCCTAAACTTGAGATGCTTCTCCATGACAGTGGGCGCGACCAGGTTCGAGATCTCGTCGAGTGCGAGCGCCGCGCCGGTCGAGCAGCGGTCGTCGGGACACGACACTTCGTACGCGCCGTTGCACACTTCGAACTCTACGTACGCCTTCATGCACTGCAATAGAAACATTCCTGTAAGTTATTGTTATTTACCAAGGTCAGACAAACCTTAAAACCTGTATTAGTTTAGAGCTGTCAAACTTGTAAACATGAGCTGCCAGCCTTGAAAATGGTAAAGTAGTTGTAAAAGTAGGGTAGAATGAAGAATCAATAGAGCAATAATTATTTTAGTTGTTAATTTAATATTCGTTTTTCTTCTTTTTTAGAAATATTAAAAAGAATAAGATGCAGAATGCATATGTACCTACTCTAGTTAAGAGACAAACATTAGTATCTACGCCAGTCGTAGTAATCAGCCTCGTATCAGTTGATACTTGATAATAATGTAAGCAGCGATCAAATGAGCAAAACCAATAATTCCACTAGCATTACATAAATCCACGTGAAACGCAATGAAACGATCACGCATCTTGATACGTGGTAATTAGTAAACACATTTATCTGTCTGTCGTGTTGTTTATGCAAAGCGTAGCGCCCACTTGAGACGGATCGCACCAGCAGTGTTTTAATTTGCTTGATTTACACTGGATTTAGACCTTTGATTAGGACCTTTTAGGATTTGGAACAATTCGAGCACGGGTCTCTTCTCAGAATGAGAATGGGTTGGCTAGTCTACCACGCTGGCCAAGTGCGGATTGACAAACTTCACACAAATTTGAGAACATTATGGAGAGCTTTCAAGTTTGGTATGCAGGTTTTCTCTTCACTGTCAAAGCGGTGATAAATAATTGCTCAAAACGTACACAGCACCGAAAAGTTAAAAGTGGGAACTTTTGATTTGATGAAATAAAATTTGATTTCATATGCATTAAATCTCCCGCGCTTGATCTCATTGAGATTGGTTGGCGTGGCCGAAATCCGGACGAAACACTTAACTCGGTCGATACATAAACGACGACAAATAAATTTCAATTTCAACTAGCCAGTTGAAAAATCGGTTGCGCTGGAACCATGTCTCATTAACATGGAAATGACGTCATTTTGACGTCATTTGACGTATATTTAAGTAAAAATATACAATCAGCTCGAAACTTCAGTCTAGTGCTGATGTTACTGAAATGGCAGCCACGCGCTTTAGCAATTTGCGGGACTTATACTACGTAACTAAGTATGTACCTACATAAAATATTGTCGATTAGTATCAAATCGTTAGTAAAATTCAATTAATAATACTGTAATTATAGTGACTAATTCTAACTTCAGCAACGGAGTTTAAACTCAAGATATGTATGTACAATAATTATTGAGATAACAGATTAGGTACGTATCACGATTAAGGACCAACACACACACACGCTACATTTAGTTCCGTGTTGCGCACAGCGATTGTTCGATACTACTTCGCGTTTTGGCGATTAGTTGTGTTTGAGCATGGTTTTACAGATCTCCCTAAATCGCTGCGACTGATGTACGAATCTCGTTCGTATAAGCTGTGATAGCCTAGTGGTAAAGACGTCCGCCTCCTAATCGGAGGTAGGGGGTTTGATCCCGGGCACGCTGCTCTAACTCTTCGGAGTTATGTGCGTTTTAAGTAATTAAATATAACTTGCTTCAACGACGAAGGAAAACATCGTGAGGAAACCAGCATGCATGAGAATAATATCTCCATCTATGTGATCGAAGGTGTGTGAAATCTGCCAATCCGCACTTGGCCCGCGTGGTAAGCTATGGTCAAAATCCTTCTCACTCTGAGAGGTGCTCTGTAGTGAGCCAGCGATGTGTTGATCATGATGATGATGTTCGAATGTGTGCGGAATGTAACACGCAGTCACTTTAACTTCTGCTACAAACAATGTGCGACGTTCAAGTTCAAACGCAGCTTCTAGCTTTTAAAAACGAACGAATCGCGGATCGCAGATGCTAAAAGCAGCATGTGTGCGTTGGCCCTAAAATATAATTTGCGTATAATAACACCCGTGAGGCTGTAACAGATAATTAAATTATTATATATACCTATTATGCATTTATCTTGTTTACACCAAACGGACTCTTAGATAGTTATTATGCCTAGGCAGTCTAGCAGGAAAATATTATTTGTTAAAAATAGGTGGCCTGCCATTAATCAATTTCCATTTTATATCGAGATAAATCTGTTGCTAAGTCTGTTATGTAAACAATATTTTGCAGTTTTTTTATGATTGAGATAGAAAAACCGGCCAAGTGTAGGGTTCCGTAGTCACAATCCTCGAAAAACAGATATAACTCCTTAACCTGTGAACCCTACTTAGCCATGATAGTTTTCCATTAAAATTGATTATATATACTACTGCTGATAGAGAGGGGGGGGGGGGGGGGGGGGCACTTGACTCTAATAAAAATTAGCACTTTGAAACATCATATTTTACAAACGGATCTAGAAAACGAAAAATGATGTTCCCACACAATCCATCCCACTTTACATGTAGGGAAGCTACCCTAAAAAAAATATACAATCAAAATTTTATTTCAGCACTTGTGATTAATATTTAAACCAAATTACAGATTTCTAGCACTAATAGTCTCTGAGATTAACCGAGGACTTTACGTCTCACCAAACGTTGCTAAAATAAAAAGAGAGTCGAAACACAATAACGTCAAAGTAAAATTGATCTAAAAAGCCTTGAATTGAAGTCAAAAATTCAATGCCACTCATTTTAAATTCGCAACGTTTCCGCTTGGAGCGCTGGCTGTAGATGTGTAGACAAACTTGAGCTTTAAAACAAGGCAGTTGTAAGCATAACGCGTAAGTGTTTCGACACTCGAATACTATCAACGTTGTTGAGAAATAAAATCTTGTACTAAGCGTACAGTACCCGTAGTACAAGATTTTACGTCTCACCAAACCAAACCAAATTCGAGAGTCGAAATACTTCTGCGTTACAGTAAACTGGATCTTAAATGCCTTGTTTTAAAGCTCAAGTTTGTCTACACTTCTACAGCCAGCGCTCCAAGCGGAAACATTGCGGAATTAAAATCAGTGGCATTGAATATTTGACTTCAATTCAAGGCTGTTTAGATCCATTTTACTGTAACGCGGAAGTATTTCGACTCTCGAATTTGGTTTGGTTTGGTGAGACGTAAAATCTTGTACTACGGGTTCAGGTTACAAGATAACATTATGAGAAGTCCGGCCTTGATAGAATTTTGTTGGCTACATATCAACAGAAAACACGTATCTGCATGCAACAATGGGTGATATAACGACTAACGTTTAAGCACCAAGTGTCGAAAAAAAATTCGTAAACATAACACACACAACGACTGTACTTGACATTCAGGGATCGAAATACCGGTTATTTTTAATACGACCGAAAAATTATGTTTTTAGGGTTCCGTACCCGATGGGTGCCAACGGGACGGGAACGTGCCGCTGCCCATCTGTCTGTCTGTTCGTCCGTCGTCTCACTTTAAATCAAGGACGTTTAGCTTTAGTGACGTTATTTAATTTAATTCGACGCTCGAATTCTATCAACGTTGGTGAGTTATTAAATTTCATACTAAGCACACAGAAGTCGGCTTTAACATGCAAAACTGGGGCGAGTCAGTTAGTTACTGTTGAAAAAACCGGTCAAGTGCGAAGGTCACACGAAGTGTTCCGTACCATTGTACAAAAAATAATATGTAATTAGTTATTTATTTTTGTGATGAAAGCACAAATTCACGGTTTTCAGATTGTTTCCTTTACTTGGACTATAAGACCTACCTACCTGCTAAAATTCGTGATTCTAAGTCAACGGGAAGTACCCTGTAGGTTTCTTGTCAGAGAGACAGACAACAAAGTGATCCTATAAGGGTTGATTTTTTCCTTTTGAGGTACGGAACCCTAAAAAAATATATAGTGGTCGATAAACATATTATATACACGTATAAAGTTAAAAAAGAAAATAATACCGCGACTATTCTGCGCCCGTACTTGACATTCAGGTCGGGAATCGGAAAACCGGTTCTTTTTAAAACGACCGGAAAATTATGTTTTTTAAAATCCAATGGCGAATAGGGTTGCCTCTTGTTCGCTTTGTTTTTCCTACTTGTTTGTTAAATTGAGGTTTTTTTTTGAGTAACAATTATTTATTGTAATAACTGTTTTAATTCGCGGGCTAATTGCTGTCGACACTTTTAAGAGTAGTTTTTTTTTCCTACGTTTGTATTGAGAGCGCTGGGGAGCCCCAGCGCTCTCAATACAAACGTATAGGCCGCGACAGGTTGAGATGGCAATCGGGGTATGAGGCGGGAGAACGCCCCGCACACCCGCACGTTACCCACGCGCGCCCGCACCGGGTTAGCGCGCGGTCTGCGCGGGTGATTGCCATCTCGACCTGTCGCGTACTATATAATTTGGATTTCATTTGAATATTAATTTAGTCTCAAATTTCTAGTTACAGTGATTTTTGTTGTAGGGTCAGCAACGAAGCTAGGTTTGCACCCGCCAGTACAAGCGACTATGGACAAGTGCATACCTAGCTTTGAGCTGGTGAAAAATACGAGAAGGAATAATTACTTCATAATAATTACTTAACAAATACAAGAGAACTCAATACGTCTAACATTGTGTGACGAAAATTCATTTCTTAAGACACTTGCAAAAATGAGTCTAAGTTTCGGTGAATTGATACGTTCGTTGATAATTTAGTTATCTGTAGAATATCGTGTAAGTATAATTGTTTATGCAAAATTATTAAAGAAAAAAAAAGTAATTAATTGTGACAAGATGAAGCACGTATATTTATGCAGTGGCATTGTTCGGAAAATGGCAGCAAAGACATTATTTTCCGGTCCGGTGGGCATTTCGATTCCCGACCTGAATGTCAGGCACAGGCGCCACTGTTGAGCGTAAACAAGCGAATAATTTATTTGCTATCGAAAATAGCCAATATCATTACAAAGAAAATCTAATAATAAGGTATTATTGTAGGCCTTGAAATATTTTAACTAATAGATTGATACTGCAAACAGTCTATATGGGATTTTTTGTATTTCAAAACCTTTCAGTTTTTACATTGTAGTAAGTACGCGGCCGAAAATAATGTACATCGACCTTTAGAATGAGATTTCGGCTTTGTAGAGCGTTGTCTCTGTCACTCACACCTATGTGACGTTTTGTCGGTCTCAACGACAGAGACAATGCTCTGCAAAACATCTATCTCTTTCTAAAGGTCGATGTACATTATTTTCTGCCGCGTACTGTAGGCAGATATTATGTACTTTGAATATTGCCTAAGTTAAAGTGGCCTACTTCGCTTTACAGAAAGCAAAACCTTTCTGTTAAACAACTCCTGTATCAAATAGATCCTGACAGTTTAGCCACGATAAAGTAACAAACAGACAGACAAGATTATATATTCAAAGGGTTTCCAGAATCCAGTCACTGACTAATAAAATTGTTATTGAAATTACTTGTTATATTAATAGAACTCGTTTTGCCAACCCTAAAAAGTTACGTTTTAAAAACAAATTTAATCCCGACATCTAAGTATACATTTAGCGGTCGTTGTCTTTTCGTTCTCGAAAACACTTCTTTGCATAAAAATACAAAACACCTTTTCGCTTAAACAAGAACACAACACATAATATTATCCTGATTTCATCCAGTATTCATAACCAGTATGACGTTTATTTGTAAAAAATGTAAATTACGTCTCTAAAATTGTATGACCTTTGCAATTTAATCATTTAAGTTTTAAGTATTGTATCTGAAATGGTATTGCAGTCAGGTTCTTTAATTTCAGTTTTATAAGTGTAGATAGAGGGGAAGTTCGTCAAAACAGTTTTTACGTAAATATAAGTAAATTGAATCCAGGACGAAAGCAAGAAGAGTATAGGCATTGGTGGGATAAATCAAAACAATAAATAATTGTACAAATAATGTGTACATTTTAGTTTATTACAAGATAAGTCACAAAGTAACATAAGAGAGTCTATGATGGACCATCTCCTTTTAGTCCCTTTTGATCCTTACTGGCTCAATAGCTACCAGGACCACATAAACGCAAAGAAGTATGTATAATAAATAATATCACGTTGTGGCTTACCGGTTTGTACGCAGTACACGCGTACCGAGGTCTGCATATAAGGCTAAACAAAACGTTTGACGTAATCCTTAGTGCTGTGTGCGGCGCACCAACACGCTTGATTATGCAAGTGTGCAGTTACCAAGTCTACCAGTCGCAAAAACCACTAGCTTACTTGTTATTCTCTCCTGGTACTTGAAGCGCTCCAAATATTGCCAATAATATGTATTCTGAATGCGGAGCAAATTTTCAGGTAAAGAAAGTTAACGACGCTTTTAGAAAGCATATCCAAAGTTTGAAAATGCAGAGTAGGAAATACCGAAAAATAAAAAAATATTCAAAGTTCGTCACGTCTACGCGGGAGGCGTGGGCTGTAGCTAGTTACCACGCTACCATCAAAACCGATGCCGTGAAGCCATTTATCGTTTTGGTACGATGTCGCACAGACAACAAGTGGTGGTATGGGTTTATTAAAAACTGCTATACCATTTCTAGGTTTTTAGATTAGAAGCAGGCGTTAGATGGAAGGGGGCTACCTTCTCTAACGCCTGCTTCTAAACAATAAGACATAATCACTTACAACCAGGAGATCGCTATTAAGAGTTAACGTGTCATCGAATAGAAAAAATATTATGTAGAAGCATTCCGGTAGAAGAGTCATGTAGAAGTATAGAAGGCAACCACCGTCAAGACATTGACAACCCGATTCAATCAATGTAGAAAATCTTAAAATAACCAAAACATACAAATAAAAATCTTGAAAAATTGCCGTGAAAATATATTTTTTTTTTTAGATTAAAATTTAAAATTCCTTTATAATGGTTTCTAGTAGGATTGCAGATATTTTTTTTGCATAAATTCATCAAGTAACTGGTAAATTAAGTCACGGTTGAAAAATGTATTTTTTTTAATTACTAAATTATTGTTAACCTTCATGTCTCTATGATGTTTTAATTTATTATAACTGCTTTAAAACTGAATATAGTTTTAAATTTTATTCATGCATACTACTTGATAAAAAAAAAGCATTAAATTTTCTGAAAGTCACCTTGACTTTCAGAAATTTCAAGGATTTTTTAAACTCATGCTCATTTCATTCACTTCAGGTAGGCGTTTGTAATTCTAGCGCTGTTTTTTGTCGCGGTGAATTTTTGCGAAGCATTTTTGAAAAGTTATTTACATGTACTTATTACTTTATTCGGCAGGTTGTATGAAATGAAGTTAGGATTTTCTATAGAGAAATCTATGGCCGCGTGTAGAAACTAAAGGGGTGTGGGCTTAATAAAAATTGCCATACCCCTTCTAGGTTGACCCGCTTCCATCTTAGACTGCATCATCACTTACCACCAGGTGAGATTGTAGTCAAGGGCTAACTTGTATCTAAACAAAAAAAAAGGTATTCTCAGATAAAATTTATCAGAGCATGAAAAATTCAGTTATCAGAGATACAAACAATCTGATGCATTTATTTTGTGATGTAGCCTAACTAGTGTAAAATGTTACGCGTAGGTGTGACAGGAGGACAATATTGAATCCTTTAGAGCGAACTCCGCGTTACGTGCTTTTTCTATTGGATTTCTGTTGCGAATTTATTATGTAAACAGCCCGTTGTTTATTAAACTAGCTCGATCTGTAAATAGCAATTGCTAGAAACCTCTCTGCGCTTTAATGGGAAATGTAATCTCGTAAAGAGGACGTTCGGAGTTTGATTAATGACTGGGGGAATTTAAATGGAGTTTTTAATTGGTTTCAGTGAAGGTTTTCTTGCTCTTTTAGAAGCAATTAAGTTTGTCGTTAACTCCAGCGTCACTATCCGTATACATACAAAATTCAAAGTCCTGATTGACTGACTGACTGATTGACAATATCAACACACAGCCTAAACCACTAGTCCTAGAGACATGAAATTTGGAAGGTTTATTCTTTGTAAAGAGTAGATATCCATTAAGAAAGGATTTTTCGAAATTTCACCCCTAAGTTGGTTAAGTTGGGGTTTGAAATTTATGTAGTCCACGTGGAATAAGTCACGACCATAAGCTAGTAATTAGTAGTAGTTTTATAAAATACTAGCTGATCCCCGCGGCTTCGCCCGCGTAGATTTAGGTTTTTAAAGATCCCGTATAGCATATGTCACTCAGGAATAATGTAGCTTTCTACTGGTGAAAGAATTTTTAAAATCGGTTCAGTAGTTCCAAAGATTACCCCCTACAAACAAACTTAACGACATTACCTCTTTATATAATAATAAAGTATAGAGTATAGATAGAAGTATAGATATATAGATGTAATAAAATAGAATAGTAATAATTTCTTTTTTTTGTAACAAAATATTTACGAAGATTCAAGGAGCCTGAAATGTAGTATCAGATGGTTTTCTGGAGGAAAAAATCCAGCACTTTCACAGTTTCACAAGGAATAACATGTGTTTACTGGCTAAACGGTTGTGGTCTTTAATTATTCTATTTTAAGTCAAAGTGACACATTGAGAATCTACAATCTGCCTGACTGAAAATTAATAAACGAGTTCGAAGATCAACTATATGTGATTGTCCCAAATAGATCCAGGAATAAACAAAATTAAGTAGAAGGTAGGTATTACAAGTGGGTAATACCATCTAGGATCACCGTATTAAGATTGAAAGTCTTAGGGTGAGTTCTATAGAGCACACTTTGACTTAGTTTAGACTTAAGGCAGAGTTAAAACGAGACAGAGCTTTATCTCTCACATAAATCTGTCTCGTTTTAACTCAATCTTAAGTCTGAGCAAAGTCAAAGTGCGCTCTATAGATCTAAGCCTTAGAGACCTCGTATGACGAGGACTATAAAACATTCAATCCCTTAAGAGCAATCGATACGTTACGTGGGTATTGTCACAGTATGTATAACATATCCTCTGTGGTATTGTGGTGGCTGCCCAGAAGATGTTACATGTGGGTGTGATACGAGGACTTTATGTCAATATTGATCCCCTTAAGGGCAATCGACGCGTAGCGTGGGTAGACTATTGAAGTTCCTCTTCATTGTGTATACTAGCCTTTATTAAATTAGTTTCGCCAGACTGTATTAAAATAGCACGCGTTGAAACTGTTCCGTAAAAGGTCAATGGTTTGATATGGTGTTAAATACTTTCAAAGTAAATCAGCTCTAGTACCTACAGGGTACTTCCGGTTGACCTAGAATCATGAAATTTGGCAGGCAGGTAGATCTTATAGCTGACATTTGGGGAAAAATCTGAAAACCGTGAATTTAGGGTTAGATAACACAAAAAAAATTAAATTGTGGTCATGACCTAATAATTAGTATTTTCAATTTTCGAAGTAAGATAACTATATCAAGTGGGGTATCATATGAAAGTTCTACACCTGTGCATTCTAAAACAGATTTTTATTTATTTTTATGTATCATAGTTTTTGAATTATCCTGCAAAATGACGAAAAAATACGAATGTAGTACGGAACCCTCATTGCGCGAGCCTGACTCGCACTTGGCCGGTTTTTTTTTATAATCTAGCGCTTGGCTGCAACCAGATCTGGTGGCAAGTGATGATGCAGCCTAAGATGGATTAGAATATTAATTAAGTAAAAAAAAAAAAAAAGCCCAACATACAAGAAATTCCTACTTAATTGTACATAATAATATGAAATTTATGAACGTGCCTACATATCCATGAAACAGTATAATGATGGAATTACACTCGTCATAGCTCATTAAGTCATAAACTTTTACACGTGAATTGGTCATATAATATGTTAGTATCTACAATGCAATGACGACTGTCGTGAAGGACGTCTGATGATCTTACCAACTAGGCAGCAGCATTACAATTTTTAGGGTTCCGTACCTTAAAAGGAAAAACGGAACCCCTATAGGATCACTTTGTTGTCTGTCTGTCTGTCTGTCAAGAAACCTACAGGGTACTTCCCGTTGACCTAGAATCATGAAATTTGGCAGGTAGGTAGGTCTTATAGCAGACATTCGGGGAAAAATCTGAAAACCGTGAATTTGTGGTTAATAAAGTATTTTCAATTTTCGAAGCAGGATAACTATATCAAGTGGGGTATTATATGAAAGGTCTTCATATAATACCCCACTCATAGTTTTCGAATTATCGTGCAAAATGTCAAACAAATACGACTGTAGTACGGAACCCTCGTTGCGCGAGCCTGACTCGCACTTGGCTGGTTTTTAGTCCTAAAATGTTTATTTAGCACCAATGCAAAATCAGTGACGTCTGGATTTCAAACGGGTCGTTCATTAGTATCTAAGAGGTGGCGCTGATTTATTTGGTTCAAAACCGTGAAAAATTTTGTTCGTTTGGGCATATCTTGTCATTTATATCAATGGTTAATAGTTTTTTTTTAAATTCTGAATTTTTTAGGATCTTTTAATCATTATAATATGACTATGTCAGATCCATAATAACCTAATCATATATCTTTCTATCTTATCTTAATACACTATTTTCTTACGGTTTTTTTTTTATTCAGATACAAGTTAGCCCTTGACTGCAATCTCACGTGGTGGTAAGTGATGATGCAGTCTAAGATGATACGTTTCTTTAATTCTTACAATAAATTCAAAAAGAGTTGTTCGTGATGTTATTAAGACTTCAAGGTATAACCACAGATGATTTTTATATCTACAAATGAATATTTGATCACGTTGTAGGCATACGTATTTGGCATTGAAGTATTGTTACAAAACAACATAGGTACCCCCCACTTGTGCCATTTGGTGGGAAGCCTTGGCAATCGCACAAATCGCCACTTCGCTCCCAATCAATACCGAGTGAAGGGCTCTATAGATTGATTCTATTATTGTGAAAGAGTCGACAGTCACGGCATTTTATAAATGATTCAGTTTTTTGGGTTCCGTACCTCAAAAGGAAAAACGGAACCCTTATAGGATCACTTTGTTGTCTGTCTGTCTGTCTGTCGGTCTGTCAAGAAACCTACAGGGTACTTCCCGTTGACCTGAAATCATGAAATTTGGTAGGTAGGTGGGTCTTATAGCTGGTATTAGGGAAAAAAATCTGAAAACCGTGAATTTGTGGTTACATCACACAAAAAAAATTGCGGTCATGAACTAGTAATTAGTATTTTCAATTTTTGAAGTAAGATAACTATATCAAGTGGGGTATCATATGAAAGGTCTTCACTTGTGCATTCTAAAACAGATTTTTATTTTTGTGCATCATAGTTTTTGAATTGTCGTGCAAAATGTTTAAAAAATACGACTGTAGTACGGAAACCTCGTTGGGCGAGCCTGACTCGTGCTTGGCCGGTTTTTTGTTCCGAGTCTATTCTATCGATGTGTTTATTTATTTTATAGCGGTGCCAGTTAATGGTTAAGATATCGGTCTTGAACAAACAAACAATCACAATTTCGCATTTATAATATGGGTAGTGATACCATCGTGAAATAAATAAAGTAACAAAATTAAACAAAACAATTTAATCTTAATTAATTTTATTTTATTGGCATACAAGACGATACCACAAATCCAGTCACTTGACACTGACTCACGCAACCAGAGCGTGAAGCCTCTAAAAAACAAACATATTAAGTTAACATATTATCTACTAGCGACCCGCCCCGGCTTCGCATGGGTGCAATGTAGATACTAATGTGGGGTCTGTGAGGAGCGATTAATAATCCATACCTACTTCCATACTAATTTATAAATGCGACAATATGCCTGTCCGTCAGTCTGCTAGCTTTTCCCGGCCCATGTGTTCAACCGATTTTGATGATTTTCGATGGAAGCTTGATTTCTTCCGACATTTTGTACAAATATCGTCATATTTCAACAAATTAACACAAACCAATATTAAACTATACCTATAAACCTTCCTCTTGAATCACACTATCTATTTGGTGAAAGCCGCATTAAAATACGTTGCGTGGTTTAAAAGATCTACGCGTTCATACATACATACAGACAGCGGGAAGCGACTTTATTTTATACTATGTAGAAATTTCACAACACACCCTTCTCGCATACCCACCTAATTTGTTATTGTAATTAACACTTGGAGGCGCTCTAAAAATATAGTGGGTCAAACAGACCCCGTAGATTCTCTGCTTGTTAAATTTTAATCAAGTCGAGCTTTGAGATCAAAGCCTATATCATATTATGTGTATATAAGGTAGCAAGCTGTGATAGCCTAGTGGTTAGGACGTCCGCTAATCGGAGGTCGGGGTTCGATCCGGGGCACGCAACTCTAACTTTTCGGAGTTATGTGCGTTTTAAGTAATTAAATATCACTTGTTTTGCGGTGAAGGAAAACATCGTGAGGAAATTTGCATGCCTGAGAGTTGTCCATAATGTTCTCAAAGGTATGTGAAGTCTACCAATCCATACGGGGCCAGCGTGGTAGACTATGGCCGAAACCCTTCTCACTCTGAGAGGAGACCCGTGCTCTGTAGTGAGCCGGCGATGGGTTGATCATGATGATATATAAGGTACCATCAAACCTTAGCCTTCTAGCGAACTTCTTACCGCCTAACAGTCGATACTTAAATTTTTTTTATACTTTAAATTTTTCTCTCCGTAAGAACCATCCTCGTAGCATTAAGAATTTTAAAGAATAGCATTTAGCACAAGAATTAGCGAAATCGGTTCAGCTGTTCTCGAGATTTGCGATGAGCAACACATTTAGTGATTCATTTTTATATTATAGAGAATATAAAATTATATAAAATATAAAAGAATATTATAGAAAATATGAAAGATTATAGAAATATAAAAGATTATCTATAATACAAAAATGAATCACTAAATGTGTTGGTCATCGCAAATCTCGAGAACAGCTGAACCGATTTCGCTAATTCTTTTTTTATAATATTCCTTGAAGTACGAGGATGGTTCTTACGGAGAGAAAAATTTAAAAAATTTGAATCGAATGTTAGGCGGAACGAAGTTCGCCAGTGCAGCTTGTATTAGATAGAAAAACACTAGCGTTCGAGAATAGAATAGAATAGAATAGAAGTACATTTATTGGTTGATCCGACACATGATAAACACAAACACAAATATTTACAAAAAAAAAAACATTCCTTAAAATCTAATAGGTACCTATTATCTAAAATGTGTCGTGCCAACGAATAGGTACCGTAGTTCCGTCACAACATGTAATAGACCTCCCGATAGTGCCAGACCCGCCCGGGGCAGATATAAATCATGCCCTTATAAATAAATAAATCACCTTTCAATCTTTCTTCTGAGCCCCTGGAGCATACAATAAACTGAATAAAACACAAGTTTTGACTCTTGATGAATCCTTTGTTCGTAAATATTTTGTGGTTTTCAGATTTTCAAAGGAGAAAGTTGGAAGCGGATAAAGAAAATACAACAACACACAATATTATTGTCGTAATCATAAATTCAATAAGGCAGATGTTCAAGATTTCTTGAATAAGTCTCTCCAGGTATTAAAACTTTGAATGAAGCTGTACAAAAGTATTCCATAAAGATTCCTTACCAATGACAAAATAATTTTAATCAAATTTTTCCAGAGTAAACAAGAATGAAATAGAGCTATTTCGGTACTAAATTAAATTTCAGAAAAAGTATTTTATTGTTCTTTCTACTCAAAAGGATTCTTTAGTTTACATCTTGATATACTTCAATCAGTAGATACAAGTTTTGTACGAAAATGTCAAAACAATATTAAAACATTACTACTTTAAGCGTTGGTAATAGGGCCCCAGGATCAATTTTCATCAAAAAATGGTTCTATCTAGACTTGTACTTCTAAGGTATCTGCATTCATTAGTTACGTTACGGACAATGGAAAACAATGTTAAACTCGTAAAGTCGCAACTTTTTACGACGCATTAAAATATATGTACTAAAAACTGCTGAATTCAAACACTGAAATCGTCACAGTAAGAATATTCCACAGAAGCTTGCAAAACTTCAATGAAAGCTCAGCAAATGTCTTTTGTTGGTCGTTTGAACGCAGCCCACAGATAAAGCATTGGCCTATTAAAAATCTTCTCCTTAAGTTGTATCGACGTAAAGAGCTCTCCCGTAAGTAAACCAGGTGGCATAGCGAAACGCCCCATTTCGTGGGCCACAATATGTCCACGCTACAGGTCAGCGAGCTATACACGAATGGCCTGATTCCTGGTTGACCTAGCAACATCTATACTGACAATGGACATGAATTAATATACATTATACCACGGAAAACAATGCCTAGTTTAAAGAGAGACAAAGACGAGATGTCGGAGAACAAGAGGATGGCCGATAATTATTATTGATCTTTAGCCGACATCAGAAGGTAGTAATTAATAAGTAGGTACTTTAATCCATGTTCTTTACAAATAGTTCTCAGCACTCTAAACCACCTATAGGATAAGTCAGGATTTACTTACTCAGAAATGAACCAGGCCGCATATGTGAACTAACGATATTCTTGTGTTATCAAATTACATTAACTATCCTCAATTACAATCATTGCGACTCACACGTATCGCACACGGAAACCATCAACGTCACACAACCAGATCACCCTAACCTAACCCTACCTATGGTCGCCTCCAACCACCCCTCACAGCGACCCCTCACCTCACTCTAAACTAGCTAGCCTGAGCTAAACACTACACCGTGTGATTAGGGCGCAATTGCCATTGCAACCTCTCAATCAAATCACGACCTATTCCGTTATCTAATCATAATATAACGAAAACAAAAATTGGCCAAGTGCGAGTCTTAAATCTCACACGAAAGATTTCGTACCATCGTACATTTCTTAATTTTCATGGCGATCATTTAGATATTTTTATAACTTGTAGTTATAGCGTCAATAGGAATACATATTCTTCTTTCACTTCCACTTCAGCTTCGCAACCCGTTGAGCTATGTCGGTAACTCTAGTTCTCCTACGGAAATAAAATATACCATGAAGCAAACTCCAAATAAAGAAGCATTAGGCTTCTTAAAGTAAAACCGACACAACACTCTACAAAAACTCCCATATAGGTAAGTAAACCAGGTGATACAGTGAAGTGACCCATTTAGTGGGCCACAACATATCCGTGTCCACGCTACAGGTCAACGAGCAATACACGGATGGCCTAATTCCTCGTTGACCTAGCAGCATCCTATAATATGAGTTGACAATGGCCCCGATTCTCTAGTCTCTCTCTCTAAACTAAATTTAGAGTATCTGCATCCTTTTCTTTTTACTAATGCTAAAAAAGGAACGTAACATGACTGTCACATTTAAAGACTCTAAATTTTAGTGCACAATAGAAATGTAAACAGTAGGTTCGAGACTGCGCGCTAAAATCACGAGTTGTACAATCTAAAAATTAAATTTAGAACTGTCAAACTGTGTCTGTCCTTTTCATATTACATTAGTAAGAAGAGCATGCGAATACTCTAAAATTAGGTTGTGCTCAGAATCAGTGCCAATGGCACCGATTCCGTTGTCTTTCTCTAAACTAAATTTAGAGTATCTGCATCCTTTTCTTTTTAACAATGCTAAAAAGAGACAGAACATGAACTTTACATTTAAAGACTGTTAAATTTTAGTGCACGCTACAAATTTAAACAGTAGGTTCGCGACTGCGTGCTAAAATCACGGGTTTTGCCATTTAAAAATAAAATTTAAAAATGGCAAACTGCGTCTGTCCATTTTATATTACATTAGTAAGAGTATGCGAATATTTTAAAATTAGGTTGTGCTCAGAATCAGTACCAATGGCCACAAACTAATACCATAAACACTATCGAAAATACTTTCCATTTTAGACAAAAAAAAAAAAAAGCTATAGAATGTCTGATTCAAATGGGCTCTTTTCAGACCTGGGCGCGTTTGGAACCCTCGTAGCTTTAGTTTTAAGTTTGCGAAATAATTATCACCACTATATCTTACAAATCCAACAACTGACAATCGAAAAGAGTATTTTATTACCTACTAGCTGATCCGCCCCGGCTTCGCTCGGGTGGAGTTTAGAAAATTGAGGGGGAGTTTGAATTAATTTTTTCTATACGTAAGAACCATCCTCGTACTTCAAGGAATATTATAAAAAAAGAATTAGCGAAATCGGTTCAGCTGTTCTCGAGATTTGCGATGAGCAACACATTTAGTGATTCATTTTTATATCATAAGATTTTGAATAAATCATTTGACTTTGACTTTGAATCCAGTAACTAGTTCTTTATAATGCTCTGAGCAAATATATGTTTCCCTTCTAGGTTATTTCTTTTTACATTACTCTGGAATCCGGTTATCAATCTAATCAAAATCCGGTTATCAATCTAATCAAAATTCTTGTGATGTCATTATCTCAAATAACCTTTGACTTATTTTCTGATTCTATTATGTTATTATCTTTGATCAAACAAATTAAATAAATAGTTGTATTGTTGCGAGTAGATAATTCTCACGGAATTGACGTCAGTTACAAAATGATTCCAATCAACATAGTTTTAAAGTTAACATAATATTATAATATAATATCTGCTTCTCATACAAAATCTGCATTGAACTAGAATATCGATTTTTTTTAAATTAACTATTTCCCTATTGAAACATTTGAAAGCCCCAATTCTTCGAGCAAATTGATAGAATACACTACTACATAATTAGATACGAAAGTGTGTTTGTTTGTTGGTTCGTTGTTTGTCCTTCAATCACGCCGCAACGGAGCAACGAATTTATCTGATTTTTGCATGGATATAGTTGAAGACCTGGAGACTGACTTTTTATCCTGAAAAATCAAAGAATTCCAAAGGGTGGAAGAAACGTTGACTAAATACGTGAATAAAGCCGGGTTCTTCTACATTTATAATGGATACCACTTACGATAGTTTTAGATGTTATATCCCCCAGTGCTTTACTTTATAGCTCAGAACAAGAGCTGTGCTTTATACTTTCAAAGACAAAGATATATATATACGTTTGTCTATAACGCCCACTCTTGCTATTACATATCTGATGTGACCATAGATATAAATGACAAGATATGCCCAAGCGAACAAAAATTTTCACGGTTTTGGAACCAAATAAATCAGCTCCACCTCTTAGATACTAATGAAAGACCCGTTTGAAATCCAGACGTCACTGAGGTTGCATTGGTGCTAAAGCACCACTGAGTCGGTGCCATTTTGTTTGTTCAATAGCCCTGTCCATACGAAGTAATATATAAGTCAATGGATGTGACCTATTTTTAGCTTCTAAGTTAGAAATGAAGCTTTCCTGTATGTGATTAGAATCTATGTGTGCATTCCACCCATTTCAATATGAAATATTACGTGTTCTTTTTAGACTTTTTAGGGTCCCGTACCTAAAGGGTAACAACGGGGCCCGCTTACTAAGGACTCCGCTGACCGTTCATCCGTCTGTCTGTCAGCGGGCTGTATCTCGTGAACCATAATAGGTAGAGACACGATATTTTCACCTAATGTATTTTTATTGCCGCTATAACAACAAATATCAAAAATTTCAAAATTGCTGCCATGAATTGCTGTCAGACAAACGGACGGTCGGACAGACGGACAGACGCGGCTTAGGTCCCGTTGGCAACCTTCTGGTACGGAGCCTAAAAATAATTTTATTATGCTTTGTAGTTGCATTTGAAGTCGGCTATTTGAAAGGAAGTTTGATTAACTACTTACGCACTAACCGCAAATTAACCAACTACACCGTGAAGGTCTTCAAAAATTAAATTAATTAAGTACACAAAAATATTATACGAGTACCTAATTATAGTCGTTAAATTCTGACCACAAATTAGATTCAGATCTTAACTTAAAGTGTAATCACGATAAACTCTAACTGGTTATTAGCCTTGAAGAACCAACGGAGCGATTAGAATCTCAAATTAAATAATAACAATAATGTTGAAAGCACAAGTGCGATTTGCTTCATACAAACTCATCTAAATATATAATATAAAAGAAAAAGGTGACTGACTGACTGATCTATCAACACACATTTCAAACTACTAGACGGATCGGGCTGAAATTTGGCATGCAGATAGGTATTATGACGTAGGCATCCGCTAAGAAAGGATTTTTGAAAATTCAACCCCCTAAGGGGGTGAAATAGGGGTTTGAAATTTGTGTAGTCCACGCGGGCGAAGTCGCGAGCATAAGCTAGTATAATATAAAAGAAAAAGGTGACTGACTGACTGATCATCTATCAACACACATCTCAAACTACTGGACGGATCGGGCTGAAATTTCGCATGCAGATAGCTATTATGACGTAGGCATCCGCTAAGAAATGATTTTTGAAAATTCAACCCCTAAGGGGGTGAAAGAGGGGTTTGAAATTTGTGTAGTCCACGCGGACGAAGTCGCGAGCATAAGCTAGTTAATTACATATTAGTACGATTTTGGTTTTGTACAGAAAATTCCTAAATCAGTTATACTATATTAGACGTGCCGCGTCGCGTTGCGTCACGCAGCGCAGCGTAAGTGCGTTTGGGACAATAATGGATTTAGAAATGCAGCTTGCAATTTGTATGAAAGATCTCTCAACAGAACCATTCTTCCTAGATTACGACTCAGTGGTTATTAAAATCTAGACCAATGAATCGCGACCGCGTTCTCAAGTTCTAGGTTAATATTCTACGGCTATTCCTGTCGGGTCGCCGACCTCGTCCGGTCTCGGACTGCAGACTAGATAATATGTCGTAGGTATCTAGTAGGTACTAAACTTACTATGATTAGGCTTCACGCTTTAAAGCCCTTTTTCCAATTGTAGAGAAAAAAATATGTTGTTTTTCAAAAATTGATTCTTGCTTGAGATTTCTTCAGCGTAGATTAAGGAACTTTCTACGAACTGTTAATTAGTTTTAGATACATAATAATATATTTTTATTTCACGTAGCTCAATATATCGATGAAAATTAGAATTTAGACTGTCAGATAAAAATAAAGAAATAAGTGTTTCACATTTTTTTTTAATTACACATCTAACAGCCGCCCTCAGAGTCGCTTAATCGTTACTTAAGGCATTCCTTATCCATACTAATAAATGCCTTAAGAAACGATTAAGCGTGTGAGTGCGGCTGTTTGGGGGTTAAAATAGGTAAGTATAAGGGATGAAAGTTCATATAAAAGTCCGTCATTTTATGGGTCCCGTACCTAACAAGAAACTTATGTCCAACGGTGGACGTCAATATAATGTTCTGAGAAAACGTATTTGTTTGTAAATACGAGCGCCTCGTACGAACATATTGTAATCTATAGTCCGCGACAGGTCGAGATGGCAATCGGGGCGGGAACGTGCCGCACACCCACACAGCCCCCGCTCTAACCCGGTGCAGGCGAGCGTGGGTGACATGCGGGTGTGCGGGGCATCCCACCGCCTCATACCCCGATTGCCATCATAACCTGTCCCCCTCTCTAACCCGGTGCAGGCGAGCGTGTGTGACATGCGGGTGTGCGGGGCATCCCACCGCCTCATACCCCGATTGCCATCTTAACCTGTCGCGTACTATAGGTATAACCACAGTAGAGTGTAGTGTCTATCTACACTGTAGACAACAGACTGTCACGATACAAGCAAGCAATTACAGTTTGAGAAATTGCCGGGGCGTGTTTGAATGCCACGGCTCAGCCATGTGAAACCCATTGTTTACCAATGTAATTCAAGTTTCGTCTATTATTAGGAGTACTTAGATTCATCTAAAACGAAGTTTGTCAATGAAAATTTAGAGATCATAAGTAGGTAACTAGCGACCCGCCTCAACTTCGCACGGGTAGCTTATTACAATTTTCGCAGAAATCTCTAATTTTTAGGGTTCCGTACCTCAAAAGGAAAAACGGAACCCTTATAGGATCACTTCGTTGTCTTTCTGTCGGTCTGTCAAGAATCCTACAGGGTACTTCCCGTTGACCTAGAATCATGAAATTTGGCAGGTACGTAGGTCTTATAGCAGACGTTCTGGGAAAAATCTGAAAACCGTGAATTTAGAGTTACATCACACAAAAAAAATTAAATTGTGGTCATGAACTAATAATTATTAATTTCAATTTTCGAAGTAAGATAACTATATCAAGTGGGATATCATATGAAAGGTCTTCACCTGTGCATTCTAAAACTGATTTTTATTTATTTTTATGTATCATAGTTTTCAATTAACGTGCAAAATGTCGAAAAAACACAACGGTAGTACGGAACCCTCGTTGCGCGAGCCTGTTTTTTGAAAATAAAATGAGGCCTATGTCACTCAGGGGAAATGTTGGTTTCTACTGGTGAAAGAATTTTCTAAAGAATAAACAAGTTAATACACATCATCATCATCATCATCATCAACCAATAGACGTCCACTGCTGGACATAGGTCTCTTGTAGGGACTTCCACAAGCCACGGTCTTGCGCCGTCTGGATCCAGCGCGCAGCGGCTCCCTGCGACTTGTCTGATGTCGTCCGTCCACCTAGTGGGGGGTCTTCCAACACTGCGTCTTCCGGTGCAAGGTCGCCATTCTAGCACCTTGGGACCCCAACGTCTATCGGTACACACATACCCTGGTGCAAAAGGAGCAGCCGCAGCCAGATATGACGGTGATCTTGTCCGGCGTAGCGTCTTCCAAGCACAGCTTGCAGTTGATCGGTGCGGTGGGTACGAACACGCCTCCAGCGCCGTCCAGGGAATACCTGTAGAATAGAATAGAATAGAATAGAATAGAATGTTTTTTTATTAATGTAAACTTTTTAAAAGTGCTTATGAATAGTCAGGTTTAATTTACCACTGGTTCGGAATGCTGTTCCTACCGAGAAGAACCAGCAAGAAACTCGGCGGTTGCTCTTTTTAATTTTTCAATTTACAATGTTATTATACCGTACTATACAAGCCATTGCAGCCCCGTGCATTGCTGGAGCGAGTCAAATCCAAGCTGTAGACAATGTAATATAATCTTTAGGGAAATAGGCATAGACTTGACTATTGGATGACTAAGTGTTGAAGCGCCTAGACCACTTTCGCGGCAAATGTGCACTAATTTGTTGCATCATGATTTCAAGGTTTACTTAATTATTTAAGTGTTTCTGCATAATAGTATTTTTCTTATTGTATGTATACTATATTTTAGAACTCTTGCTTAGCGGATGCCTTCGACATAGCTATGTCATAGATTGGCATGCAGATGGCTATCTGCACGCCAAATTTCAGCCCAATCCGTCCAGTAGTTGTGCGTTGATAGGCCCGTCAGTCAGTCAGTCACCTTTTCCTTTTATATATTTAGACTTACAGAAAATGTTAGAGTACTCAAAGTCTCAAATGATAACTTTAAATGCAGTTTCGAAATTAAAATTCCAATTAATAGCAATAATAGCTACATTTGCATAGTAAATAACGCAGTTAAAACACAAAATTAAAAACTACCAACCTCAACTAATGTATCTAATTTAACAAAGACGACATAGTTTTGAAATGAAGGCTCCCACTGTAAGGCAGTGGTCCGACCGCCGACGATGAACGAGCAACGAGTAGAACTAGAAACGAGTTGGCGATCAGCGGGAAGCGAGTGTGTAGTTTCGATAGTTTTGTCGCCGGGCTATAAGCGAGTGTGCAAGTGCGACGAGCGATTACTCGCGCCATTCGCCCGCGGTCGCTCCGCTCAGTCCTGCTCCTGTGCAAACCTGCGCGCGCGTTACTCGTGTTCAAGCGAGCGAGCATCGCTGAACGTATCTATATCTGAGCGAATTTATTCTTGAAAGCTCGTCGCTCAGCGACAAAACTAGTAAAGCAAGTCGTCGCCGGCAGTGTGAACAGTCAGAGAGCAACTTTTGATATATGCATCTCTTTCGTTTACACGGAATGTACATTTATTGAGCGCTTCTTGAGAGAGAAAATCGCCGATAGTTAGTCGTTTTCTCGCCGGCGCGGCGGTCGGACCACTGCCTTAATAGTCGTAATTTTACTCGACTGAATAATTTGCATAATGGATATTGCAACAATGACCTAAAACAAAAAATGGCATTTTATCACACTACCTAGTTACAAAAGAAAAAGTTCACGAGTTGATAATTAAGTAACATAGGTTACTGTACTCAGACTTGAATGCAATGACCCCGACCGTCGATTAGGAGGCAGACATCCTAACCACTAGGCTAATTCACGGTTCCCTACCAAATAACTAGTTAACACCTTTTAGAAATACAAATCCTGATATAGATGCCTGACCTGCATGCCTGAGAGTTTTCTATAATGTTCTCAAAGGTGTGTGAAGTCTACCAATCCGCACATGGTCAGCGTGGTAGACTATGGCCAAAACCCTTCTCACTCCTAGAGAAGACCCGTGCTTTGTAGTGAGCCGGTGGTGAGTTGATCATGATGATGATGATGAACCATGAATCAACAAAAATCATACTGCAATAGTGGCATAAAATAAAATATGTAGATAGAAAAAGAGATCACACGTAGTGACAATATAGGCAATTAACATAGGTAACTGCACTCGAGACAATAGCACAATGAACACTTTCCAAATGAAGGCCGATTCCATATACAATATGTGGGAATGTGATGTAAAAACAAATGTTACTTAAAGGTATGAAATTATACAGAATGCTAATAATAATATAGAGACGTATGAGTGTTTAGCTCATAGTCTTGACTTGACCCCGCCAAAAGCACAAAAGTGGATTTTTTCACTTTTCACTCGACTTTACAAACTTTCAGCTTTTATCAAGCACCACCTCAAAATAATCCACGCACTCTCGGTATACAACTTCCGCATCGCTACACTTAACAAGTAGGACTTGTGGTATCATACCGATTTCTTTTTTAGGGTTCCGTACCTCAAAAGGAAAAACGGAACCCTTATAGGATCACTTTGTTGTCTGTCTGTCAGTCAATCTGTCAAGAAACCTACAGGGTACTTCCCGTTGACCTAGAATCATGAAATTTGGCAGGTAGGTAGGTCTTATAGCAGACATTAGGAGAAAAATCTGAAAACTGTGAATTTGTGGTTACATCACACAAAAAAATTAAATTGTGGTCATGAACTAAAAATTAGTATTTTCCATTTCGAAGTAAGATAACTATATCAGGTGGGGTATCATATGAAAGGGCCTCATTTGTGCATTCTAAAACAGATTTTTTATTTATTTTTATGCATCATAGTTTTTGAATTATCGTGCAAAATGTCGAAAAAATACGACTATAGTACGCGAGTCTGACTCGCACTTGGCCGGTTTTTTTCACTTTTCAGTCGACTTTACAAACTTTCAGCTTTTATCAAGCACCACCTCAAAATAATCCACGCACTCTCGGAATACGACTTCCGCATCGCTACACGCACTACACGTAACAACTAACAAGGCGGACACGTGGTATACCGGTTTCTTTGTTTTTCTTGGCTTTATTTCTTTGTTGTTTTCGAGTTGTTTTAATTCAATTAAAATTTCTCATTAACTGAGTGTGGATAAATATTTTAATTGGTTCAGATTTTTCCTCTAAGCTATGTAAGTAGGTACTTATATAGTAAAGTGTTATAACGCCGAATGACAGAGTCATAGTTACAGTATTTGATTCACTGTTGTATGATTCACTCTCCTAATTTAATTAATTATTTATAGATGTTTACTAACAAATAGGTTTAAGTTTCGTGTACTTACTAACACCAATATGATCCTTTTGTTAGTCGAATTAAAAACATTTTATTTATTTATTAATTTATTTATAGTGCCTATCCCATTGTCTCTTCTAACATGCTTCCAACTTAGTGTAACGCTTGAGCCAAAGTATAAATTTAAACATTCCGCAGAGTGCCGATCCGTTCGATCCTTGATCGAGTTATCATGCCGTACCTACTTCTTATCCATACTATACTGTAATATTGTGTCTATCGGTCTGTCTGTCTGCTTGCTTTTCACGGCCCATCCGTTTAACCGATCTTGACGAAATTTGGTACAGAAATAGTTTGCATCCCGGGGAAGGACATAGGCTACGTTTTAACCCGAAAAATCAAGAGTTCCCGCGGGATTTTTAAAACAGAAACTCACGCGGACGATGTCGCGGGCATCATCTAGTTATTAATATAAGGTAAGTAAGTAAAGTTTGTACCAGTTACATTTGAAATTAAAATAAATAAAACAAAAGATTTAAGTAATACATACCTACCTAAGAACTTAGGAAAATATTTAACAGATTTCAAGTAACTTAAGACGTTCGAACAAAACATTATTTTGTTTAACGGCTGTAGAATGGGAGCCATAGTAGTTTAGCTGTAGAATGGAGTTTGGTTTCACAACTTTGTAACCGAAATTGTATTCATGATATTGGCTTCTCTAACGCAGTTCGCCTCACGCAAGCCCGTCCCTGGTACAGCCCTAATCTTTACTTTTTAATAGACCCGGAAAAAGTCGACGGAAAATTCCATTGGTCTTACTTTTTATGCTTATATAATACTAGATGATGCCCGCGACTTTGTCCGCGTGGATTTAGGTTTTTTAAAAATCCCGTGGGAACTCTTTGATTTTCCGGGATTAAAAGTAGTTCCTGTAGGGCGATTGTCTAAAACCTACATCAATCGTTATTACAATCTCAATTGTTCTGATTGGCTGAATTTGTGCGATTCTTGTTGCAACAATGCAACCAAGCCAATAGTGAGCGAGCGTTAACCAATCAGAGATGATTGCGATCGTGACATTGTAGCTGTCATTCTACCGCAATCACACAGCAGTGGCCCTACCGCGGTTGTTTGACAGCTACAATGTCACGATCGCAATCATCTCTGATTGGTTAATGTTCGCTCACTATTGGCTACAATGCATTGTTGCAACAAGAATGCCACAAATTCAGCCAATCAGAACAATTGAGATTGTAATAATGATTGATGCAGGTTTTAGACAATCGCCCTACAGGTCTTTAACTATACCTATACGAAAGATCACGTCAATCCGTTGCTCCGTTACGACGTGATTGAAGAACAAACCAATAAACCAACAAACAAACACACTTTCGCATTTACATATAATATGGGTAGTGATAATTCAAGCTAACATGTCTTTGCACTCTGCTCTCTCTGCTGGCATTAAAATTGTAAAATTATTTTTAAAGCATGATATCATCAGTATCAGTACCGTTATTAAAAATGCGAAAGTGTGTTTGTATGTTGGTTTGTCCTTCAATCACGTCGCAACGGTGCAACGGATTGATGTGATTTTTTGCATGGGTATAGATAAAGACGTGGGGAGTGACATAGGCTACTTTTTATCTCTTTTATCTATGTTTAAAAAACCTAATTCCACGCGGACGAAGTCGCGGGCATCAGCTAGTTAAAAATAATGAAGACAACAATTTACCTTTGAACCGCAGAATTTTGATTGACCTCTGTATAATTATCCCATTCGTCATACAGCGCGACACGCGACGTTTCATTGTGCTGATCATCAAGCAACTCGTTCACGAGTAGACATTGGTACTGATTCTGAGCACAACCTAATTTTAGAGTATTCGCATCCTCTTCTTACTAGTGTAATATGAAAAGGACAGACGCAGTTTGACAGTTTTAAATTTAATTTTTAGATGTTAAAACCCGTAATTTTAGCGCACAGTCGCGAGCCTACTGTTGTAAAAAAACGTCGAGGCTTCACCTACACTGGCAGGCGTCAAATGTTACCTACATTTGTAATTTGACGCTAGGTAGTGTATTAAACGACTAAGTATCTTTGATTTCACGTCACCTCTAGCCTAATATTATGTGACAGATGTCGATTCAAAATTAAAACCGTCAGTTTCCTCATTCTAGTTCATTCTGAACTTGCTCTCACATTGCACGCACATTGCTTGCTCTCACATTGCACATGTCACGCTGACAAGTAAGGTTCTTGACGCATCCGATACGGATTCCAATCCGAGAACTCTCGATCCTAAGTAGCTGTAGAACTGTTTATATGAAAGGTTGAGCATTCGCATTAAGTTTTCCGAAGCCGCGAAATATTTACAATTTAAGGCATTGTTCACGGACCGAATTAACCACAAAACCATAAATTTGACTCTTTTTAACTGTATCCAGCTCGCAATTGCAACGCTTTTACCCGTAACAACAAAACTAACTACGCACATGGTAGGTGCGGCATATTCTTTCAAATAATTTCAACACATTAAATCTCAATCTGACTAAACATATAAACGCTACGACGCCAAGCAGGACATAAAATAATACGTAAAAAAATAGCACATATTTCGATGACATCTCCAGTCTCCACTTATTTTTTAGACCATATGGTCTGATACTTTAGCAGAGGCAACTGTGACGCATAGCTTCTCCCTCTCGAAAAGAGGGTAATTGCTTTTTAATGTCGCCTCATTAATCGTCATAAACGTATGGAAGACGAAGGTAGGTACATATTTAAAGCAATTAACACTTCTTGTTAAGCTTGGTACATACTTAATTCCATTAAGGTACAATTGGGTACAATTGCCTTTATGTCCCTTTGTTTTGTCATTTTGGATATATCATTAAATCTTTTTTTCTTTTTTTTGATTCAGATACAAGTTAGCCGGTGACTGCAATCTCACCTGATGGTAAGTGATGATGCAGTCTAAGATGATAGCGGGCTAATCTGGAAGGGGTATGGCAGTTTTTATTAAACCCATACCCCTTTGGTTTCTACACGGCATCGTACCGGAACGCTAAATCGCTTGGCGGTACGGCTTTGCCGGTAGGGTGGTAACTAGCCACGGCCGAAGCCTCCCACCAGACCAGACCAGAAATTTAGAAATTAGAAATCTTGTAGACAAATGGTAGACAAACCAATTTTCACAGTAATAAAATGATGTTAATTTTTGTATATCGGTAGCATACGGAGCGAGATCAATAATTAATCTATGAACGGTAGTTTTTGGGACTAGAATTCATTATTAAAGAGAATAATTTAAAAAAAATCATGATTACAGCATAAGGCTGCCTGTCCACTGGTGCGGAACGGAGCGGAGATGTGTATAATTGACCAATCAGTTTTGTCAGATGACGGAATAAAATTATCACGTTATTTACCGACAACCTGATTGCTTTGCTCAACACGTCTCCGCTCCGCTCCGCACCAGTGGACAGGCAGCCTAAGACTATTGAAAGTAAGGTAGGTATAGGTTAACTCATAAATTATTACAAAGAAAACAAAAATAATCACACTCTGAACACTTCAACATCGAAATTAATCTTCAATTTTAGAAAATTAGTATAGGTACAAATTACAATTTTCGTGGAAAAAAAATATATTAAAAGTGTTTAAGAATTCACTTTTCAACTTTATCAATTTTATTAAAATCACTTTAAAACTTTTAGAAGACGAGAGATAACGATCTTTTGCAAGTTATGATGTTCTCGTTTGAGCTTTGAACGTGTTTTTAATACTTCAAAGTTCAAACGAGTTGTCAGCATGTCAGTCAACGAATCATTTTTCGTATAAGTACCGCAAATTGCTAGTGCGCGTGGCCGCCATTTTAGTGACGTCAGCACTAGACTGAAGTTTAGAGCTGATGGTAGGTATATTTTTACTTAAATATACGTCTAATGACGTCAAAATGACGTCATTTAGATGTTAAATAAGACATGGTTCCAGCGCAATAGCAATTTGTGGGACTTATATTATTTTTTATTAAAAAAAAAAGCTTTTTGGACAGAATTGGTAGGGCTTACAGATCCGGCTTACTATATTAAAAGTTAGGTTTAATTACTGCAGTGAAACATATTATATTTTTAAGTAAGTAGGTATACCTATCTAAATCTTGTTATCGTTGAAATCAGTCTGCATTCTACAAATTCCTGTTCTGATTTGATATTAGAAAATCACACAATATGTCTGATTTCGCATTTCCAACCATATTTTGTACCAGTTAACAAATCTAAGGGTGAGATCCATAGAGCGCACTCTGACTTTGCTTAGACTTAAGACAGAGTTAAAACGAGACCGAGGTATCTCTTACATAAAGTTGTCTCGTATTAACTCAATCTTAAGTCTGAGCAAAGTCAAAGTGCGCTCTATAGATTTCAGCTTAAGAAGCCTAGTACACATTTGCTCAACTCGAATGACCAAGCCTGGTAGAACCAGAAAAGTCAAAGTGCGCTCTATAGATCTCAGACTAAGAAGCCTAGTACACATTTGTTCAATTCGAATGACCAAGCCTGGTAGAACATTTCAAACGCTGGAAAACGAGATTCATGTTTATCTGTTTTAAGAGAGGCGTTCAAGGAAGCGACAACCGTTGGTGGGTAGAGCCTAAAATAGTGATTTTTCCACTGTGCGTGTCACCCTTCCCCTCCAACCGTACGTCACCCCGAGAGAGGACGGGTGAATGAAGTTTGCTTGAGATACAAGATTTTTTGTCAAAAATGGCAAAGTGAAAATGGAGAGCATACGTTTGTATGGAGATGGAGAAGCGCGTAAGAAGGGCCAGCTTAAGAGTACCTACTAGAACTGTTACAGTCTAGTCCAAAAGCCGGCAAAGCCTCATTGCCCAGCCATAATATCTTCCTACGAGTACCTACTTGTAGCTCCGCTTATCTAAGTCTTTCATAATCATATCAACTTCATAACACAACAATTATGACCATAAACGGCAAAAACGTAGTATAGCATACGACAGTATCATAAATGCATAATACAATAATTAACCTTGTATTGATACTTGACGCCATTAGAACGCAAAATAACAAATAAAACGCGTAAAATGACCAAACACACATAATATTATGTACGGTCATGCGGAAAAATAGGGACCAACCATCGAGCCGAGATTTTACATAATCCTTACTCCTTACTAATATTATAAATGCGAAAGTGTGTCTGTCTGTCTGTCTGCTAGCTTTTCACGGCTCAACCGTTTTTTTTTTTTTTAATTCAGATACAAGTTAGCCCTTGCCTGCAATCTCACCTGATGGTAAGTGATGATGCAGTCTAAGATGATAGCGGGCTAACCTGGAAGGGATATGGCAGTTTTTATTAAACCCGTACCCCTTTGGTTTCTACACGGCATCGTACCGGAACGCTAAATCGCTTGGCGGCACGGCTTTGCCAGTAGGGTGGTAACTAGCCACGGCCGAAGCCTGCCACCAGACCAGACCAGAAATTTAGAAATTATAAAATACCAAACCCCTGCCAGGAATCGAACCCGGGACCTCCCACTAATAAGACCACAGCGCTCACGACTGCGCCAGGGAGGTCGTCAATCGATTTTGACGAAATTTGGTACAGAGACAGCTTGCATCCCGGGCAATGACATAGGCTACTTTTTATCCCGGAAAATTGAAGAGTTCCCACAGGATTTTTAAAAACCTAAATCCACGTGTACGAAGTCGCGGGCATCAGCTAGTAGGTAATAGGTTATTTCTATCACGTAAACCCCAAACTAAGATACAATTTTCAGAAATTACACATGAGCGAAGCTCGGGGGTTCATCTAATATTATGATATCACTAGCATATGGTCGCGACTTCGTCCGCGTGGACTACACAAATTTCAAACCCCTATTTCACACCCTTAGGGGTTGAATTTTCAAAAATCCTTTCTTAGCTGATGCCTACGTCATAATAGCTATCTGCATGCCAAATTTCAGCCCGATCCGTCCAGTAGTTTGAGCTGTGCGTTGATAGATCAGTCAGTCAGTCAGTCAGTCAGTCATTCAGTCAGTCAGTCAGTCAGTCACCTTTTCCTTTTATATATATATATATATAGATAGAAGATAGAAGATAGAAGATAAGTCATAACCATCAACCGATAGATGTCCACTATTGCGAACACGCACAGGTCTCTTGTAGGGATTTCCACGTCTGTTCACCGAGTGGGAGTTGTTCCAACGCTGCACTTTCCGGTGCGAGGTCGCTATTCGAGGCCCTGACGTCTATCGATTTTTCAAATCATGAAACATCTATTTTTATTCTTAACCGAAAGCCTAAATACCATTTTTTATCGATGTAACTTTGAAAATGGCAGACTTTCATTCAAACGTCCATACCCTATTTACCCCCGTTAGGGGTGGCATTTCGAAAAATCCTTTCTTAGTGGATACCTATACTATTTACAAAGAACAGAAACTCTAAATTTCATATCTCTAGGACCAGCGTTTAGGCTGTGCGTTGATGTATAAGTCAGTCAGTCAGGACTTTGAATTTTATACATAGAAGACAAACTTTAAACACACCTGGATCCACCGGCGCCGGCGAGGGACAACAACGATGAACACCGGGAGCAGACGGAAGGAGCGCGCAGTCGGTTATGTGGTCTTAGGGGTTCCGGAGCCTTCTCTCTGTCCGTTAGTGCGAGGACCGTCGAACATTTTCTGAGACCTGACGGAAGAAATACTGTTGTTAACTTTCCACTCTCTAAGATTCAAACGGGATGATGAGTAGAGCCCGTTATCTTGACGCATTGGCAAAAGTAAAAAAAGTTTATTCAAAACCAGCTGCCCTGGCGAACTTCGTTCCGAGCCTAACAGTCGATTCAAATTTTTTAAATTTTTCTCTCCGTAAGAACCATCCTCGTACTTCAAGGAATATTATAAAAAAAGAATTAGCGAAATCGGTTCAGCTGTTCTCGAGATTTGCGATGACCAACACATTTGAGTGATTCATTTTTATATTACACATAGATAGGTAACAAATTACACTTTTTGATAGTCGGTTGTTGCATTTGTAAGATGATGATATAGTGGTGATAATTTTTACGCGAACTTAAAACTAAAGCTACGAGTGTTCCAAATGCGCCCAGGTCTGAGAAGAGCCCACAACAAACTCAGACGGGTATTCTTTTTATTATCACCACTTTACAAAATCACTTAAACTTATTAGAACTAACACAAAGCTGTTAAGCAACTCATTTCCAAGCATTCTTAACATTTAAATAATCCTTTACATTGTAATACGATTTTTCAATTAGTTTACGTCAGACTTCAAGACAGACATCCTCTAACAAATAAACCTGGAATAGCGGTGGAATAGTTTATACTCTGTTTTGTCTTTCTCTGTCATCAGTAATTTGACATTGAAGAAAATAGACAAAACAGAGTATAACTATTCCACCGCTATTCCAGGTTTATTTGTTAGAGGGACATGGCCCCGATTCTCTAGTCTCTCTCTAAACTAAATTTAGAGTATCTGCATCCTTTTCTTTTTACTAATGCTAAAAAAGAAACAGAACATGACTTTCACATTTAAAGACTCTAAATTTTAGTGCACAATACAAATTTAAACGGTAGGTTCGCGAGTGCGTGCTAAAATCACGGGTTTTACCATCTAAAAATTTAATTTAGAAATGTCAAACTGCTTCTGTCCTTTTCATATTACAATAGTAAGAAGAGGGTGCAAATACTCTAAAATTAGGTTGTGCTTAGAATCGGTGCCAGAATCTGAGTTGGAACGCGCTTGCTTAACGCGCTCCAACCTAGCTGCTTTACCTATTGTCAATGCGACGAAATAGCCTAGATGAGGTATTATAGTTATTACTTATTGCATGTAAAAGCTACTTATAGAAATAAATCACGAGGATTACCACAATCGCAGAGCGAAATAACTTTTGGAAAGTTAAGTGCGGGTGAAAGTAGTGAAGTAAGGTCATATTTTATTGTTTTGAAGCTGCGCATGGACTGGTTTCGTTGCATGATGCATCTGTATTACATTTTCTTTTAGTTTTTAAATATCGATGCTTAACTAATAATAATTGGTAACTAGCTTATGCTCGCGACTTCATCCGCGTTGACTACACAAATAGAGGTTGAATTTTCAAAAATCCTTTCTCGATGCCTACGTCATAACAGCAGCTATCCCCCGGTCTGTCCATTGATTAGAACTGTGCGTTGATAGATCAGTCAATCAGTTAGTCAATCAGTCAGTCAGTCACCTTTCCCTTTTCTATACAAATAGACCTAGTATTTAGTTTCAACAGTACAAAACCAGGGTCATGTAAGCTACGTTGAACAGATTAGGATGAGCTCGAGGGCCCGCCGACCTCCTGGTCCATTCGCGTATGCTTACCTTCTAGCAAAGGCTGAGGTTGTGATAAGACCGAGTCTCTGGAAGCAGCTCTTCTGACTGGCTTCGCCGGTCTCGCTAAGGACTTGAGCCCTCCGCTTAGGATGAGCTCGAGGGCCCGTCGACCGCCTGGTCCATTCGCGCCTGCTCCCATCTGACAACAAAAAGAAACGAAAATTAATAGGCTCCTACAATTACTCATCCAAGGCAAGATACAGGGCAAAAGAAGCCTGGGACAGAGAAAAAAATTCTCGGCTATTGGCTCCCTAACTAGTTATAACTGTGTGTATAGACTTGTATGGAATTCTCTGAGCCCGTGTAACTTTAAAACTACACATTTTTACAGAAATCTAGAAACCACAGATACAGATAATATTTGTTTCTGGAACGTGTCTAACTGTCTACATTGTGTTTGATTGGTTAATATTCAAATGCGAACCAAACCACGATTGTATGGAAAGCGCTGGGGAACACGCCAGGGTTATTTCTCTTAAGTCGGAGCAGATATCACAGTGGGTATAGTACGCGACAGGTCGAGACTCGAGGTATGAAGCGCACGCCACCCGCGCTATCCCGCGCTATCCCGCACCGGGTATGCGCGGGAGCTGTGCGGGTGTGCGGAGCGTCCCCACCCCGATTTGTCGCATACTATACCTAACGTTCTATAGATCTAAGCCTAAAACTTAATCCGAAGTATGACTGTAAATTATACTAGTGGAATATATTTAAAGTTTATTTTATCAATTTTGCATTCCGTTCCAACGCCCAATGATTTCCTCGTTCAACAAGAATTTGTTTATTTTTGTAACAAACTAGTTTAAATTCATATCCAGAAATAGCATCTCAATAAGGAAGGCCCATTTCTAAGTAAAGCACAAAACACTGGTATTACAATTTAAATACAATAACCGTCAATCCGAACTGTAAACTTTCGCATGGGCATTGAATATTCATGCACAGATCAATACAATGTACAGGAGTTAGACCGTAAATACCCTAACCACCGTAACTGTGATCTATAGAAATTGTAGAGCATGTCGAAAAGGCAAACATACTCGTATGTTCTAGCAACGATGAGCATTAGACATGATGAGGAGATTCGTAGAACCAGAGTAACCGACATTGCTAAACGGGTTGTAAAGCTGAAGTGGCAATGTGCAGGGCACGTAGTTCCAAAACAGAATAGGCGTTGGAATCCAAAGGTGCTAGAAAGGCGACTTCGCACCATTTCGATTCAGGCAACGCAAAACCGTGGCGTGTGGAAGTCCCAAAAAGAGACCTATGTCTACGACGTCTTTGAATTGATAATGATATGAAGAATGGCGACGCGACCCTAAGTTTGCATCCTCGCGGAGCTTTTTACCGTGCGTTTTCACTTGTTTTATCGTTTCAGCGAATTGTGCGGCGTCCGCGCGTTGCAAGCTCGGTGCTGATAATGATCTATTACCTAAGTATTCTGTGCAATTAAGAAAATTGGTTTATATTACACTAGCTTATGCTCGCGACTTCGTCCACGTGGACTACACAAACTTCAAACCCCTATTTCACCCCCTTAGGGGTTAAATTTTCAAAAATCCTTTCTTAGCGGATGCCTACGTCATAATAGCTATCTGCATGCCAAATTTCAGCCCGATCCATCCAGTAGTTTGAGCTGTGCGTTGATAGATCAGTCAGTCAGTCAGTCAGTCAGTCAGTCAGTCACCTTTTCCTTTTATATATTTAGATTCTTAGATTGCTCCTTCAAAAGTTGAAAACTAAAGTTTGAAACCACTTTACACTGTCTAGACATTTTCTAGTCTCTTAGACTAGACATGTACTGTACAAAGCATGTTTATAATACGCGACGTCCCCCCACCCAATATTCCGATTGTCATCTCGACCTGTCGCGTACAATTATACCTAATGAATATTGTCAATATGTTGCAGTGCTCCAATCAAACTTTATCATTATTCCACCATTACAGCCATAAGGACGAATACAACAGAAATCATTGGTCAAATACCCAGTTGACTCTAAATGTAAAATTCAGTTTGATGTTAGAATATATTATAATGCGTAAAAAATGACTGCTCACGCGCCTTTTTAATTTTTTGTGTCAAATTTCGTGTCAAAAGTGCGATTTTAGTCCTTATTTTAAAGAGTACCGTATTTTTCACATGACAGTTGACCCATAGAGTTAAAATGGCGCATGAGGAGTCATTTTTTTACGGACTATACGTACTATTTTTCTGAGTAACTACTAACAAGCTACACTTTTACTAGCTACACTTAAAAGTGAGACTTTGTAAAAGGTGTGATTTCGACACCTGATGCGTACATCACACCTCGTAAAGTCTGCTCCAAGGTTTATTAACTCTAGGGCTTGAAACTAGACGTCTGTCTGTAGTTAGAGTCGCGGGTAACAGGTTGTGGCAATAAACGCAATCATGCGCTAATTATAATTGCAGCAATAAGTTTTTATATCTAAGAACGATTGCTACCTGTTCTTGAAAATTTGTGAAAGAGAAACTTGGCCGCGAATTAAATTAGATTTTTTCTCTGACACGAGTTGAAATATAATAGCGAATATTTGTGATGGTTCGTCGTAGATTTCCACAGCTGGACAAAAGTGTCTTGTAAGGATAATATATAGGATTATAATTATCCTGTATTTAATTTAATTTAATTTATTTATTGGCATCCAAAACAGATTACAATAATGATTATAACCTAATTCCATAATACAAAGTTTGTAAAAGTATTACTATGTAACATGGTTATTTGCCACTTGTTCCCAACGGTTTCCAGCGACTCGTTAGAGATCGCCATACACTTAATAGAGGGTCACCCAACGCAGCGCTTTTCAGTGATGAATTCCCGTCCAAGCCTCTAGTCTATAGGTTCTTCGGGTTATGTGCTCCCACAAATTGATACTTCACCTTAGCAACTCATTGGACTTTTGGTTACTCTGGTTCTTCTATCGGATCTTCCCATATTTGTAAAGATTATGTGAACTTTTACAAAAAAAAAGCGCCCTTATCTAAAAGGGATAACTATGCTCGTTTACGATAAAATGACAGTTATTACCTATAGTGTGACGATCGCAATCACCTCTGATTGGCCTATACTCGCTCACGATAGGCTACAATGCTTTGTTGCATCAAGAATACCATAAATTCAGCCAATTGCCATTGTAATAACGATTAATGCAGGTTTTCCGGAATTAACTACCTGTGGTCCCCTTGACCTCTGATTGGCTTTTACGCTCAATCGCTTGACGTTAGTGGTGAGGTTGGTTTACTGACCTATGCTTAGAATAGACTGGACCTATGTCAACGCCAACCAACCTAGGTATTTTTACTTAATATAAAATTATTATGACATAATAATTATTTATAATGGTTACCTATAGGCTAGTTATGGATAAATGAAACTCAATCCTATTTAAACTGTAACAGGATAGTTTATCAAACGACACAAATATTTGCAGAAGCAAAACATTCGAGCAAACATTTATCTTGCGAATCACGTTTAATAAATATGTAGAGGCCGGCTTGTACGTATATATATGGAAGATCGCATTGATTGTATACAACTAAGTATACATTTTATTGTTATACTTAGTTAACTGACTTTTATATCTTTGACATGTTTGCGCTTGGTTCGAAACATTTTTTTTTTAAATGAATAGTGGCACCGATTCCGTTGTCTTTCCCTAAACTAAATTTAGAGTATCTGCATCCTTTTCTTTTTAACAATGGTTAAAAGGGACAGAACATGAACTTTACATTTAAAGACTCTAAATTTTAGTGCACGCTACAAATTGAAACAGTAGGCTCGAGACTGTGCGCTAAAATCACGGGTTTTACCATCTTAAAATATAATTTAAAACTGTCAAACTGATACGACATCTTTTTCATTGTTTAGTAGCTATAAAATAGTTTTTTAAAGTTTTTATTAAACGAAATAGGCATCCGCTTGACTGCTATCACAGCAAAGAGGCTGATTACATTTTATTATTATGTTGACATGAAGATTATGTACTTGCTTGAGTACCTATCTTTTTCTTTTTTTATAGTGCATTTATGACATTTTATTACCTAATACGACAAGGTGCAAGGACAACTTAATAATTTTTATGCCATCTTTAACTAGTATTATCTAGATTATAATATGCCATATTTTGTACAATCATTTTATTATTGTATTGTTCTATGCCGATTTGACTTTCGTAAGCGCTTGTAATGAGTCTAAATCGAAATAAATACAAAATACAAATACAAATACAGATGTTGCAGCCTAAGGCGCTTGCCTAGAAGGTGCCAATTCACTCTTTTTTTGCAGTTTCCAATATAGTAGTTGGCGGGGAAAACGGAAGCCGGAGGGGGATTCCATATTCTGGCAGTTCGTATTAGAAACGAGGAAGCAAATCACTTCGTGGAATTTCGACCATGTAGGGGTGCTTTCGAAACCTAGCGGTCCGGTAGTTAAATGACTGATGGAGATTGGAGAACTACATATATTCGGCGACAGGTCGAGAATCGAGATGATGATCGGGGAGGGAAAGCCCCGCACGGCACCCGCACTAACCAGGTGCGGGCGAACGCGGATGACGTGCAGGTGTGCGGGGCGTTCCCCCACCTCATACCCCGATTGCCATCTCAACCTGACGCATACTATGTTAGTGATAATAACTGGCAATGATGATGGCTCTCCGAGGATTCCAGGCGTTTCTCGGACAAAACAATCAAGCAATAACAACAAACAAAACTAGATCATTAGTAGTCGATAGCGGCGCTCAACAATCGACATGTTCAACGTACGTAGTTCGTACCGATATCGATGAAACGTGATGCGACTGTGAAAATGGAGGAAAAATATCTTTATCGGTCACCATATGGACAGAGTACAGGCGCCGATGTACTGGCACTCACGTTTGTAATCTATATATATAAAAATCAAAGTCCTGACTGACTGACTGACATATATATCAACGCACAGCCTAAACCGCTGGTCATAAAGACATGAAATTTGGAGGGTCTATTCTTTGTAAAGAGTAGGTATCCACTAAGAAAGGATTTTTCGAAATTCTACCCCTAAGTGGGTTAAATGGGGGATGGAAGTTTGTATGAAAGTCGGTCATTTTTCAAGTTATTTGCATGAAAATTGGTATTTGGGTTTTCGGTCACAAATGAAGAAATACGTATTTCAGGATTTTTGGAAAATTTGCCCATTAGGGTGGTAAAATAGGGGATGAAAGTTTGTATGGGAAAGTTTTAATTATTGATATTATAATTAACTTGAAATTTGGAAAGTAGGTTTTTTCTTGAGATTAGGTGTCAGCTAAGAAACGACTATGAGAAAATCCCCCCTAAAGGGGTGAAATGGGGTTTGGAAGGTTATATGTGTTATTCGGTGCTGTTCAGAGTGCGCGTCCTGATGTTATAATGTTTGTTTCTGAAAAAAAAAATCATTTGTTTCCTGTAGGCCACGCGGGCGAAGCCGCGAGCAGAAGCTAGTACATATATAAATGGTATCAGACTTTAGCATATATGTTTACATTTTATATATGATGCTCGAGAGTTCATGCGCGTGGATTTAGGTTTTTAAAAAATTCCGTGGGAACTCTTCCATTTTCCGGAATAAAAAGTATAGCCTATGTCCTTCCCCGGGATTCAAGTTCTAAAATCGGTTGAACGGATGGGCTGTGAAAGGCTAGCAGACAGACACACTTTCGCATTTATAATAATAGCATGGATTATTTATCTAAGTACCTACAAACATTATGAATATATACGAGTGCTTGTATAAGTTACCTAACTTAATTCGATTTTTTTAGTTTTATAAAGAACATTCAAAAGCCTGGTATTTTGTAAGGCTATTAACTTATAACTTGTTTTTAAAGTGTCCATTAAAACTACCTACTTTAACATAAATAGGTATAATCATAATAATGTTATTAAACTTATTAAATAATTGAATAGATGTGTCATATCATATCACATATTATTATGTTTATCTCAAGGTTATCTGTAAATGTGATCGTATCTCTGCCCCAAAATATTCAATTACTGCTACTGATGTTATCTTCTAACAAATGGTCGTCGTTCTCCTAATATATAGGACAGGGGCATGGAAACTGTCGATAGAGGCAGGCATCGAGCCAAAAAGTGCTGTAATGTCTTCGGAAACATTCTAAATAATATCTGTCCACGGCTGTACTCACGTGTTTAGTCGACGTTAGCCCGACTAGTTTCGAACCCATACGGGGTCCTTTTTCAAGGGAGTCCGTTCGCGCACGTGCCGCGGTTTTGAGTTTGACTGCGGGACGCGCAAAAAAGGACCCCGTATGGGTTCGAAACTAGTCGGGCTAACGTCGACTAAACACGTGAGTACAGCCGTGGACAGATATTATTTAGAATGGAAATCACTCACGGTAGTTTAAACGCTAAAATCTTCGGAAACAATTTATTTGTAAGGCATATATTAAGACTAGAGTTGTCAAACTGATTTTTCCAAAGGGCAATCTTCAAGATTTAGGGCGTGTTATCGGACCAGGGTCAAAGGTGGCCAAATACGGATTGACATACTTCGCGCACCGTTAGGTTAGTTATTCGAGATAAGTGTGACCGAGCCTTTATGAGTCCTGACTTCGGAGTTCTGACCCAGTCTTTATTCCCATCTACACTCTACAGTTACAAACGGATTGTTATTATAACGGATCCCAAAGCGGCCCTTTAAAAATATACACAATCTCCGTCGCGTTATGATGAAAACCGGCCAAGTGCGAGTCAGGCTCGCGCAATGAGGGTTCCGTACTACACATTTTGCACGTTAGTTCAAAAACTATGATGCATAAAAATAAATAAAAATCTGTTTTAGAATGTACAGGTGGAAGACCTTTCATATGATACCCCACTTGATATAGTCACTCACTTCGAAAGTTGAAAATACTAATTATTAGTTCATGACCGCAATTTAATTTATTTTGTGTGATCTAACCCTAAATTCACGGTTTTCAGATTTTCCCCAAATGTCAGCTATAAGATCTACCTACCTGCCAAATGTCATGATTCTAGGTCAACGGGAAGTACCCTGTAGGTTTCTTGACAGACATACGGACAGACAGACAGACAACAAAGTGATCCTATAAGGGTTCCGTTTTTCCTTTTGAGGTACGGAACCCTAAAAACAAACACTCTCGAGTTCTGACGCAGAGGTTTCAGTATGTAGGTATTGTATTAGTCAGCGGCTACCACGAACGTTTAAAATAAAATAAACTTTGTTCACTTTACTCAAGCTTACACATGTAGCATATTACTTTAATTTACTAAGCATAAAAAAGTCATCAAATACAGCACGTAGCAGAAAGTAATGTACATCGACCTTTAGAAAGAGATAGCAGATTTGTAGATGTATCTGTCGTTGACACTAACAATACGTCATATAGGTATGAGTGACAGAGACAACGTTCTACAAAGCCGAAATGTCATTCTAAAGGCCGATGTACATTACTTTCTGCCGCGTACTGTACTGATGCCTGCGATTTCGTTCGCGTAGAATTAAGTTTTTTCATAATCCCTCGAGAACTCTTTGATGTTCCGAGATAAAAGTACCCTTAAGTACGTCACCAGGATGCAATGTATCTCTGAGCTTTATGTCATCGAAATCGGTTCAGGGATTGAGCCGTGCAAAGGTGACAGACAGAGACTTAATGAAGATGAACGCATAGGTGGTTCCTCTGGTACTGCAAATGTTCATGGGTGCCGGTAATCACTTAACATCAGGTGACCCGCCTGCTCGTTTGCTCGCGATTTTTTTTAAAAACTCATTGACTCACATATTATTATGTTCAACGCACAGCTCAAACCAAATTGGATTTCAAGATTTGTATGTTGATTTTATTTTGAACTGAAACTAAGAAAGGAGTTTTAGAAATTCTACCCGTGCGAAGCCAAGGCCTGTCAAAAATATACGTTTTTGTTGGTTTAAAAATACGTCCAAGGTTTAAAATAAATCCTATGTCTACCGGTTAGTGCATACCTACTTGGTCATTAAGTAAACCGGTAGGTACTTTTCGCAAACATGCATTGCAACTTGCAAGGTGCTTCCTCTTCCTATAGGTAAGTAATTAATTGGTTTGTTCATTAAACGTTACTATAAAATGCATACGGAGCAGAAGCTAAGAGCTATAGTTGGCGACAGGTCGAGATGGCAACCGGGGAGGGAGCGCTCCGCACACCGGCACAGCCCCCGCGCTAGCCCGGTGCGGGCGAGCGCGGGTCACATGTGGGTGTGCGGGGCGTCCCCACGCCTCATACGCCGATTGCCATCTCAACCTGTCGCGTACTATATCTACCTACTCAAAACAAGTGGAGCAATTTTACTATATTAGCTCTTGTATACTACATAATTAAATAGTTTTTTTTTAATTTTTAGTCGGTTTTTTTTTGTAAATTTTTTTTTTGGCCCCACACGGGACTCTTTGATTCGAATAAGCTAACCACTAAACTGCAGATTAATAGAGGATAGACACAGCCATCTGAGTTGGTAACAACTAACAATAACAATTGTTGTGGTTTCAGCCAGAAGTTAGAACAAAACATTTTTGAACACGATGCGTGAGTCAGGCGAATTAGGGCGAAATAATTGTAATCGCCTGCATTATGTCACATTTCTATGAAACGCGCGCTGGATATAACATTATAACACGAAAACTATAAGTATAATTATTATAAGTAATGATCAGTTTTCTTAACAGCTAATTTTTTGACCGTGACGTCAGGAAGGTATGGGGTAAACTTGCTGAACTCTACTAACATATTTTTGAAAAAAATTACGATAATTAAGTAGGTACATAATATAATATGATCAGAAACCACGTATAAGATAAGAAGAGTAGTTAATATAGTACTGATAAGAACACAAAAGATCTCAACAATGACGTAAGGTCTGTGAGCTAACGATAACAAGCTGCGAGTACAGTCGGCAAAAGAAAACAACAAATTGTTATTTAATATTATTAAGTGAAAGTCATTTTGTAAAAGAGAAAGTACCTACTCCGTACAGTTGGGTACACTAGAAGCGAATAACTATTTTAATGTTTTTATGTATGACTAGATTATTCCCGCGACGTCGTCGGCTTGTACTACACAAATTTCAAACCCCTATTTAACCCCCTTAGGGGTTGAATTTTAAAAAATACTTTCTCAACGGATGTCGTTAATCAGCTGTTCTCGAGATTTGCGATCAGCAACACATTCAGCGATTCATTTTTATATATAGAAAGAAGATATTTTGGTCTAACCGATGTTTCATTTTATTCCAATCAAATCATTAATTCTCTATTTTGATTTACGCTCACGAAGACGATATAGAACAGACATTAAGTTCAACGCATACCTACGGAGCGGAGGCGCAGCGGTCTTTTTGATAACAATTTAAAATCTGCTGGTCGCTTTCAGAAAACCTAAATCAATTATCACTGTCGCAATTGTTGTGATTAGCTGAATTTATAGATTTCTTGTTGCAACGGTTGGTGCATGCAATAATGAGCTAGCGTCAACCAATCAGAAATGACTGCGATCGGCACCTTGTAACTGTTCATTTTATATAATCGATCGCAATCACCTCTAATTGGTTGACACTATCTCACTATTGGGTCAAATGCATTGTGGCAGACAGAATACCGTAAATTACAACAATGACACTGTAGCAGCTTTTGAGGACCTTTATTAATTAATTGATGATGCCCGCGACTTCGTCTGCGTGGATTTAGATTTTTAAATGCCCGTGGAAACTCTTAAATAGTAGCCAGAGTTCGTCCTCGGGATGTAAGCTAACTCCAAATTTCATCAAAATCGGTTGTGCCGTGACAATCTAGCAGACAGACAGACAGGCACACTTTCACATTTATAATATTAGTATGGAGTACCTATGGATTTTAATTTTTAACATACTGTTGAAATAAATATGTAAAAATAAATGAAATACGGAGAAGGCTTAATACCGCCGCATGGCCCATGTACCCTACATGGGTCATGCGGCGGGCAACTTTGCGGTCACTTTGCCAAAGTAAAAATCATAAGAGTTGTAATCAAAAGACGCTGCGCCTTTAATGTTGGCTCCGCTTCACTCTGCAGCTGTGCGTTGCGCCTTACACTCAACAACTTCCTAGACTCGATAATTCCCAGATCAAGGCTCATATTGAGTTCAGACATTTCCTGTTTTAAGTAGGTACTGTAATGAAAATTTAATCTCCACGCTAAGAAGAAACTAAAAGCATTTTTTACAAACAATCACCTACCTATTGGGAATACCAACAGTTACCTATTGTAGTTTTCTGCGCATTATCTCTTAACAAAAGAGACTTTTTACGACACTCACAATTTACGATTGAAAGATTTCAGCTGTAACTGAAAGAGCCTTGAAAGGCGTTTACATTTTGTCACATTATAGGTATTTTGTATATAATAGTAGCTAAGTAGGTACTTCTTATAATATAAAAATGAATCACCAAATGTGTTGCTCATCGCAAATTTCGAGAACAGCTGAACCGATTTCGCTAATCCATTTTTTATAATATTCCTTGAAGTACGAGGATGGTTCTTACGGAGAGAAAAATTTAAAAAAAATCCTGAAAAAGAATCGACTGTTAGGCGGTACGAAGTTCGCCGGGGCAGCTAGTTGTAAATAAAGTAATTTTATGTTCAAGTTTTCTATGTAAAGAACTAGCTTATGCTCGCGACTTCGTCCGCGTGGACTACACAAATTTCAAACCCCTATTTCACCCTCTTAGGGGTTGAATTTTCAAAAACTCTTTCTTAGCGGATGCCTACGTCATAATAGCTACCTATCTGAATGCCAAATTTCAGCCCGATCCCTCCAGTAGTTTGAGCTGTGCGTTGATAGATCAGTCAGTTAGTCAGTCACCTTTTCCTTTTAAATATAAATTAGAAATTAGATAGATAAAACAGTTTCATCAAAGTTCAAGAACAAAGATTAATAAATAATAACGTATTTTGATCTGTATTCTGGTAAAATGTTGACTGTTAATAAACTTATCTTACAAATGGTTATTAATTTAATACGTAGGGCTAGGCATTCCGTTTCTTGATTAATTTCCTTATCTTGCTTTCGCCAAACACATATTGAGTCTTTTGCAAGCAACAGAGAGAAAAACTAGATGTTCTAGTATCTCAAACACTAAGCTTAGTTTTCAAGAATGTGGAAGATTTCGTGATATTCTAAAACATTCAGAGTCAAGGCCGAACTGCGAAGCGTTGCAGATGGACGTTATAAAATTACATTATTACACTCAAACATCTGGACTACGTCACTAAAACTGAAATAACTTTTACATAGGTACAGAATTAATTTTTTTGTTTAGTTTTTTTTTAAATTAATTAAAGTTACTTGATTAATTTAGGAAGTAATTTAAAATGATTAGCATCTAAGGCAGTGGTCCGACCGCCGATTTTAAAGTATATATACCTGTATATTCTAAAACAGATTTTTATTTATTTTTATGCATAATAGTTTTTGATTTATCGTGCAAAAGGTCGAAAAAAATACCCGAGTACGGAACCCCCGGTGCGCGAGTCTGACTCGCACTTGGCCGGTTTTTTACGGACTATATGCCTAATTTCGCCTATATAGGAATTGCTAGGTAGGTATTTCTTTGAAGCTCAGTAGCTCATTATTTAGTCAAGTCATTCCAGCGGATTGGCCTTGTTCTGCTTTAGCATGTAACAAAATCTATCGATTTTTAATGGTTTTGCGATTTGTACAGTCAGCTTCGAAAATATGAAATGTTGTCATTTGAAAAAACAAACTGCTGAGTTTTTTTTCCGGCTCCTTTCAGTAGTAATGTGCTTTCCGAATCGGTGGTATCGGGTGACCCGCCTGCTCGTTTGCTCGTTATCTCTATATTTTTTTTAATACGGTTTACCAAATCTTACTTTTGACATGACAGTTGACACAGATCAAATATGGCGTGTCCTTTCTCAACATTTACGTATTATACTTAAATATTTTATAATTAATTTCGATATTTAAAAAAAAATAACGTTTAGTTTAGAGATTGTGCACAACAGAATTAGCCACATTACCGGTATGTAATTACAGTACATTATATTATATCACTGTTAATACCGGTAGTTTTCAAGATAACTTTGTACGTATCTTTTTATTTCGTTTGCGTAATTTACACTTGATTTGTATTTTATCAATAGCGACTGTACCAACGTAAATATTATATTATTGTTATCAAGGCTGACATTGGCATTATATACTGTGTCGAAATTTCAAATGAATATAATATCCATTATAAAGAGAGAGCCAGCGCGTGCCAGACCTACGTTATTTTATAAAAGCTGAAAGTTTCTCTGTGTATTGTCCCCGACATACAGTGGGAGTAACGAAGGAGTAACGATTGTTTGGATGTTTATGTGGATCGTGGTGGCTTTGGGATATAACAGTAATAAAGGTGTCAAAAATCTTACGTCAAAGTATAAAGTCAAATTTTTATATTTTCTTCGGTATTAGAAATCACGTCATGCACTGCCAGACACTTTCAATTTTAATAAATTACCTACTGACGTTTAAGGGTGTCTGGCAGGGGCTTCCCACCACACCAAGTGTCTGGCAATGCATGACGTGATTTCTAATACTACTCCCAAAGCCACCATGATCCAAACAAACATTCCTCCCAGTGTTGGGGACAACACCCAGAGAAACTTTCAGCTTTTATAAAATAAGGAAGGTCTGGCACGTGCTGGCTCTCTCTCTCTCTCTCTATATCCATTACAATAACAGATATTTTAAGGCAACAATGGTACTAATGTAATATGAAAAGGACAGACACAGTTTGACAGTTTAAAATTTAATTTAGAGCCATCAAACCTCGTGACTTTAGCTGCCAGTCGCGAGCCTATGGTTTAAATTGGTAGCGTGCACTAACATTTAGAGTCTTTAAATGTAAAATTCATGTTCCATCCTTTATTAGCAATATTAAAAAGAAAAAGATGTTATCTGCATCTTTTTCTCTAAATTTAGTTTAGAGAAAGACAAGAGAATCGGCGCCATTACGTTGCTTAATATCGTTTAGAGTCAGGAATTTACCATAGAGCAGAAACAAAGAGGAGATGTTGTATTAAGATTTCCCTATGAAATATCGAGTGACATTTTGCGGGGTGAGGGGTTGTGGAACGCCGCCCACTTCTCAATTTTCCATCTGCGGGTTAGTAGCAAAACTACTCGCTTAGCGACCTAACATCGATATATTGATGTCACTACATAGTTCAGCTATCTCACACTAGATGTCAATAAGTGTAGAAATTACGTATAAAATTACTTACAAATGAAATGTGATACCATTCATAGCATCAGAACGTCTGTCTGAATAACTTTGACACGATAAAACACAACACTTCATCCTTTTGTTCTTAAAAACGCGAAAACACACCGATACTACGAGTCTCAATATATGTGAACCTTGGACGATTTAACCTATGGACTTGTAACGCGCCTAATATTACGAATAAAAATTTCTGTCACTTTTGGTGCGGGACGAGGAAACACTACATAGACAACTTGACACACTCACTCAACAAAGTTTTGTGTCATTATTAACACACACATATCTAAATCTTCAACACTACTACATTTTACGCACACTAATAAGTTATATACATCAACATACAAAGACATTACGAGTGTAAGACAGTCAAAGTGATTTGCGATGCTACCGTATCGATATTTTAAAATATTTCGATAGTTTTTCAGAAACAAAAGTAGAAGTAAGAATTTATTACTCGTATTTAATTACTTAAAACCAGTGTTTGGTCAGCGTAGCGTATTCTTGCATACATTCACCTCACTTAATAGGTAATTATCCCAAAAACTAATAATGCAACGTAAAAATAAGAAAAATATTTATTTAAAAAATATGCACATACTTTTTTACTTATTTTATATCATTTTTAATCTTTTGTATTTTTTTATATAACGAAATTTTCATTTAAAATTTCGATAGTGAAAATGTGCTTATTAATGACTTATATTATTATATAATACAAAATAAACCTGACCGCGCAAAAGCCTACCAAACATAATTAGTAGGTATATCAATCAATAAAATGTTTTTTTCTTTCCAATCAATCATTTATTTATTGCACATTGGGTTTACATGGTAATTCCAATATGGTGTACTCTTTGTCCAAAAAAATTAAATGTAAGTTATTAAATATAACACGTATTGCCCTTACAAATTAGCAATGCAAAAATTTTCTCAATACCTGCCGCTTTTACCCCACAGCAAAATTCCATAAGACAGATATGATACTATGAAAATAAATTAGTAAACACACACGGTGGCCTCTTCTATTTTTAACACGTCATTATTTACCATTAGGTTAATGTTATGTACATTCTTGGCGATTTAATACATAAATTTTATACATTTCGCGCCTATCACTAAAATTGCGTTGCTTTAATTTTTTTTTAAATGTATTAAGTACGTGAAATCACAGAAATCGACCAGTTTTATTACAAGTATAGGTAGCGAAAAAATTGTGGTAATTAATAATAACTATTCTTTACTTGACTTGAAGACGGTAATTTAGTCGTTAATAATAAAGAAAATGTTTTCATCGATATCGATAATCGAACCGCAATCACTATCGTACTACTACGTAATTTCATGCTGTTCACGCGTATTCAAATTTTAACCTAATTTGTATATATCGAGGGTTGCAATTGTTTAGAAAAAACAAAATATAGTCTCGTGAGGAGTGTGACTCGCTTCTACCGAATTATTACGTACTCAATTACTGAATCGGTAAAGTTCTCGATTGTTATTTTATTATAATAATTTATGTAATTTAATTTATAGAAAGCGTTTATTACACCAAAAATACTTACTTATGAAATGAAATTCCATCTTTTTGTAAATTTGATGTGTTTGATTTGTTCTTGCACTCACTAACGGCACAAACAGGCATTTTTCACCCAGCGTGTAAGACGTCGTCACACATCGAAAACGATTCTGACAATGACAAAATCGATTCCGCAAACAGTGTTTATAAACGCAGTGGATTAAAAATCCATTACTATTGACAGAGGGGAATAATCATGCGAGGCGCGTCCTTAGGTTAAATCGTCCAAGATGTGAACCTGACGAACGCAGACAGCATACTAACTAAGGCCCCGCCCACAGTGATGACGTCAGGACCTAGTTGAAAATCACAGTGCACAGTTGCTTAGGCCAACTCCTCTTTGTTTCTGCTCTATGGAATTTACCAATACGTTCAACGTAGTGAGCAATTTCCACAGTCAAGAGAATCTTTATCGTCAAACCACTAGCAAATTTTATTCCATTTTTGGATATCAATCAATCAACTAGTTTGCGTCCACCAAACCTTGCTCATTCATCTACTTCCCACTATCTTCTTAGGTCGTAGGTCCTGCGGATTGGAGATCGTTCCACACTGCGATAGCGGTTTCCACTTCAGAACACGTTTGCCCTAGCGGCCATCGGTTCTGCGACAGACATGGCCTACCCACTGCCACTTCAGCTTGCTAATTCGTTGAGCTATCTCGGTTACTTTCGTTTTCCTACCGATTTCCAACAAACAACAATGGAATATTTCTGGTTCAAAATATTAATAGCATGTCATAAAGCGTGATAACTCATTAGTATTAATTTGGTACATTGAGTTAATTAAAATAAATTCAACTTTTATCTGTAAATGACACACGGTGTTTAGTTCGGTCACGCATTAGGTAGGTACGCTTAAGTGAGCGATAAAAGGCCGATAACGGCCTAAAAATAGACCTCTTTTAGAGCAAAAGCAAATACCTGTACCTACGTCCTATTAAATTCGAAGAGTTAAGACGGCGGTTTCTTTCAATGAAACGAGGTCACAGAATTATTTATTTACTTTTAACTGAAATAAAACTTCATTTTCAGTGTTCTGGATTGACAACTTTTTCTAAATAATATCATTTTTTTTGATCTTTTACCCTAACAATTAAGAAATAAGTAAGTTGGCCATATTATGGATATAATATGCATAATAATTTGATTGATTGATTGATTGATTGATGTATATTATTGTGGACCAGATTTGCATCAGACTAATTTAACTACGTCCTTCTTTTCTTTCCAAACTAGGTATCTAAATATATAAAAGGAAAAGGTGACTGACTGACTGACTGATCTATCAACGCACAGCTCAAACTACTGGACGGATCGGGCTGAAATTTGGCATGCAGATAGCTATTATGACGTAGGCATCCGCTAAGAAAGGATTTTTGAAAATTCAACTCCTAAGGGGGTGAAATAGGGTTTTGAAATTTTGTAGTCCACGCGGACGAAGTCGCGAGCATAAGCTAGTATAATATAAGCTAGAATATAAGGTGGATAGTTCTTCCTATGCCGGCACATGCTATCACGAGTAAATTGTACAACCCTTATAACTTAAGCGTGGCTAATTATGTTGACACTCTAAACTTAACTAAATTGACAGGTCTAAACTCTAAACATATTGCTATCCCTTTCGTAGTTTCCTGTTTAGTTTCATTTAGTTTGGAGATTGTATACAACAGAATTAAGTTAAACCTACCTATCACGTAGCACATTGATCTAGAAACGTGATTGATTGTTAGGTCGAAAACTTACTTTTGTTCGACGAGGCTCGTTAGGCATTATTGAAAATGCCTTATCACTAAACTAGTTGACAGCATCCTCAATTCGACCTATGCACTCACTGACACACAAAATTACCGTCACTAAAAATGCGTGGTGCACTATTTGTTTTACACAAAAAACCCGATTTAATCTGAAACTGCCACCTTTTATAACTACCCTTATAAATAAGGGGTTAAATTTAGTAGTGGCAATCCAATTTTAAACTGTGTCCAACAAAAATTGTACCACTATAGAGACGTTATCGCTGTTACGACGATATCGAAAGTGACTTAAAAAGTACGAAGTCAAACAAAAACGTGCGCCTGCGACGCCGTCGCGACGTGACCCCGGGCGTCCACACGCGGCGAGTGCGCGTCGAAAAGTGACGTAAGCGACAGTGTCAGTATCATGCCGTGGTATCATCGACTTCAATACTTCCCGGCACTTCCGGCAAAGCTTATTTAAGAGTGAAATGTACTGTTCCGCATCAGGAGATGGCTTGTAGAAGATACAAACTTATGGTAAACTAGCTGCCCTGGCGAGCTTCGTACCGCCTAACAGTCGATTCTTTTTTAGGAATTTTTTAAATTTTTCTCTCTGTAAGATCCATCCCCGTACTTCAAGGAATATTATGAAAAAAGAATTAGCGAAATCGGTTAAGCTGTTCTCGGGATTTGCGATCAGCAACACATTCAGCGATTCATTTTTATATACAGAGATTAAAGCACTTATAGGACGGCATGTAATTCAGTGAGAGCGTGTCAAAAATGACGTATCACATCACGTAAGAAATAAGCGTCAGTGTCATCGACTTCAATACTTTCCGGCACTTCCTTAAGCAAAAACTTATTCCGCTTCAGTAAAGATGACTGACTTGTGGAAGATACAAATTTTACAGTAAATAAAAGCACTTCAGGACAGCATGCAGTGAAAGCGCGTCGAAGTGACATATCACGTAAGCAACACCTTGTGTCGTCGACTTCAATACTTTCCGGCACTTCCTTAGGCAAAAACTTATTGAAGTCGGCTCGCTGTTCGGCATCAGAACAGATTGCGTGTAAAAAGATACACACATTTTACAGTAAATAAAAAGAACTAAGTAGGTAACCAGAAAAGTAGCATCTCAGATATACGAGAGATACAAACTCCTACTAGGGGGATCCCTATTATAAATGTGAAAGTCTGTTTGTTTGTTGTTTTGTTGGTTTATTGGTTTATTGGTATGTTGGTTTGTCCTTTAATCACGTCGCAACGGTGCAATGGCTTGACGTGATTTTTGCATGGGTATAGATAAAGACCTGGAGAGTGACATGGCTCCTTTTTATCCCGAAAAATCAAAGAGTTCCCACGGGATTTTTAAAAACCTAAATCAACATGTACGAAGTCGCGGGCATCAGCTAGTCTCATCCAATTTTGAGTAAAAAATCTAATGTCAGTGGCAATAATATTTTTTTTCGGCAGTCAACAATAAATAAATCGTAAAATGGTCTTACGCTCAATTTAACTGTAATCGCCCGCTCCTTAGCACGGACACATTTTAAAACCATCGATATAAATGACAAGAATGGCCAAGCGAACAAAATTTTTCACGGTTTTGGAACCAAATAAATCAGCGCCACCTCTTGGATACTAATGAACGACCCGTTAGAAATCTAGACGTCACTGAGGTTGCATTGGTGCTAAAGCACCGCTGAGTCGGTGCCATATTTTTGTTTGTTCAATAGCCCTGTCCATACGAAGTTAAGTCAATGTTTAAAACCCAATTTATCACGTTATGCTTCCTGGGTGAAGCAAAAACTCAGAAATGCTAATTGAAGTAAGAAAGAATAATTCCGCGTCCGTATTAGCTCTGATAGCCTAGTGGTAAGGACGTCTGCCTTCTAATCGGGGTCGGGGGTTCGATCCCGGCCACGCACCTCTAACTTTTTGGAGTTATGTACGTTTTAAGTAATTAAATATGGAAAACATCGTAAGGAAACCTGCATGCGTGATTGTTCTCCATAATGTTCTCAAAGGTGTGTGAAGTCTACCAATCCGCACATGGCCAGTTTGGTAGTCTATGGCCAAACCCTTCTCATTCTGAGAGCAGACCCGTGCTCTGTAGTGAGCCGGCGATGGGTTGATCATGATGATAACATCTGGTGTTTCCAAACAGAAGGTAGGTACTTACTATGCTTTAGGTGTATTACGTAACCTTCGTAACTCATAAGTAGGTACTCAAAAGGAAAAACGGTACCCCTATAGGATCACTTTGTTGTCTGTCTGTCTGTCAGTTAACTAACGCAGTTCGCGTGCTTGTGTTAAGTGATCGATAATAATAATCATTCCTCATACATCACCGCTTGATAAATGACGATTTTTAGGGTTCCGTACCTCAAAAGGAAAAACGGAACCCTTATAGGATCACTTTATTTAGATATGTAAGTCAATGTATTAAGTATAGTATGTCGACGATTTTCCAAAACCCAACGGTAGGTACTTAAATGGTAAGGGACAAGTGATTTAGCCTTACGAAAAAGACATTAAAGCAGAGTTAAATGACCTATGTTTACAGGTCGGTCGTAAGAACAATGAAGATGCTCGATTCTTGACCCACATCGAGTAACCAGTGGTTTTAAACTTTTAGTACCTACCGCGTACCACATTCGACCTCGGCTAATTATAAGCTATGACTTTCAACAGCAAATACTACAACAAAAAACATACCTACTTAATATGGATATTATCATCAACGCCTCACAATAATCACACTAATATTATAAAGGCGAAAATTTGTGTGTGTGTATGTTTCTTACTCCTTCACGCAAAAACTACTGAACGGATTTGGTTGAAATTTGGAATGAGCATAAATTATACTCTGGATTAACACATAGGCTACTTTTTATACCGGAAAATCAAAGTGTTCCCACGGGAATTTGAAAACCTAAATCCAAGCGGACGAAGTCGCGGGCATCAGCTAGTAAAGTCTAAAGGCGGTTAACTATACCTAAGACTAATATTAAGGATAGTGCTAGTGTGATTCTACAGGACAATAGGCCCAAAACCAGTCACAAAACAGCATTTCTTTTGTCTGTTTGTTCAGGCATCACGCTACTGAACGCATTTGAATAGAACTTGGTATACTATTAGCTAACACTCTGGGTAAATATTTAGGATATTTTTATCCCGAAAACCGATGGGGTTCCTTCGGGATATAGAATGGAAATTTTGGTCATTTTCACTGCATAACTCCGTCAAATATGAATCGATTTAAATTGAAAATTGAAATAAACCCGACCGAAATAATATTGAATTTAATTGATTATGACATTTTTTTCTTACAAAAGGCATACTAGATCAGGTTGGTGGCCGTTGGTCTCATGTGAATACTTAATGGATTATTTAAATACTTAATTTACCGCTTAGACCCAAGCCAAGGACCCCTAAAATAAGTATCAAACTAAGGAAATCCATGAGTAGGAACTGGAAGTGATTAAAAGAGGGTTTCTTGGTTGAAATGCATAGAAAATTGTCTGTTAGTATTTTAACGTTTTGCTGATCTTGGTTTCATTTGTATGTTTCTGTTTGTTGTAAGATAAATTATTTATTAAAAACTAGATCATAACCGCGACTTCGTCCGCGTGGATTTAGGTTTTTCAAAATCCCGTGGGAACTCTTTGTTTTTCCGGGATGTAAGCTAACTTTGTACCAAATTTCATCAAAATCGGCTAAACTGCAGGGCCGTGAATAGCTAGCAGCCAGACAGACACACGCTTTCGCATTTATAATATTAGTATGGATACTTACTTAAATTATCAAAATATATATTGCTGTAATTACTTGAAAGTATGAAAATTAATCTTTTACTTAATGGTTAGTATAATTTTAGATTATAACGCTTATCCGATATCGATATACCTGTTTTATTGTCAAGATTAACATCTGGTGAACATTAAACGCAACATTAAAAGCTGTGATAGCCTAGTGGTTAGGACGTCCGCCTTCCAATCGGAGGTCGGGGGTTCGATTCCCGGCACGCACCTCTAACTTTTCGGAGTTATGTGCGTTTTAAGTTATTAAATATCACTTGCTTTAATGGTGAAGGAAAACATCGTGAGGAAACCTGCATGCCTGAGAGTTCTCCATAATGCTCTCAAAGGTGTGTGAAGTCTACCAATCCGCACATGGCCAGCGTGGTAGTCTATGGCCAAACCCTTCTCATTCTGAGAGCAGACCCGTGCTCTGTAGTGAGCCGGCGATGGGTTGATCATGATGATAACATCTGGTGTTTCCAAACAGAAGGTAGGTACTTACTATGCTTTAGGTGTATTACGTAACCTTCGTAACTCATAAGTAGGTATTTAAAGATAGGTAGATTAATATTAAAACTAATAGCAATCCGGAATACCCCGGGCAAAGATCACAAATAGCAGTTAAAACCCAAAGGAAATCATAAGGTAAAAATTATTTTAAATGTTTTGAATATGATTGATGAATGATTTCCATAAGACAAAGATACGAAATCGAGATTCCTATGATATTTTTTTTTTGCGGGATCCTATTACTAAGCCTCCGCCGTCCATCCGTCCGTCCGTCCATTCTTTTGTTTGTCAGCTCAGCGGGCTGTATCTCGTGAACCGTAAGAGTTGAAATTTTCACAGAATGTGTACTTCTATTGCCGCTATAACAACAAATTTAATAATATAAATTTCAAAATTGCTGCCATAAATTTTTTTTACAAAAAAAATAAAAACCGACTTCGTTACACAAACACTAAAAATTGAAAAATAATTTAATTTATTACCGAATATATTATGTATACAAGAGTTAATATAGTTCCATAATAATACTTTTTGGTGCCGGTGCCAATTAGCTTTAGCTGCGCGAATCGTCTAGACTTCATATTTTTATGGGACTCCACAATGGCACCTCATTGGCATTTGGCACCGACCCCAAAAAATATTATTATGGAACTATATTAACTCTTGTATACATAATATATTCGGTAATAAATTAAATTATTTTTCAATTTTTAGTGTTTGTGTAACGAAGTCGGTTTTTATTTTTTTTGTAAAAAAAATTTATTTCACAATTTTTAGTGGCCCCATGGAATTATGCTATGCCTGGTTAAAAATCTATTGTTTACTAAGCTATTACACTGATCGCGAGCAATTTACTCTTATCCGTTGAGGAGTTCCAGTATCTATCTTCGAAGATGTTCATCAGATCTTCACCAAATTGAAATGGGACCAACTTTGAAGTATACCCTTTCAAACAAAAAAAGAATTTTCAAAATCGGTCCAGGCGTTTTCGAGTAATCGGGGAACATACATAAAAAAAAAATAAAAAAAAAAAAAAAGATTCCGACGAATTGAGAACCTCCTCCTTTTTTTGAAGTCGGTTAAAAAAAGTGTTATTTCTTGTACTCGACGCATCTCTCGCACTTGACGGATTTTTCAAAGATTATTAACCGATGATATTATTCTCCATAGAGCATTTCGAACTAGAGCATTTCACTGGAGAATTCAAAAGCACTTGTAAAAGTTTATTGGAATAAATAATCTTTTTATTTCTATTTCTATTTCTATTTCTAAAGCACGTATCCAATATTATTTAGGAATCATAGTGTGCATTAAAATGATGAATCTTTGGGGAAGTCATAATATTTTATGCGAGTTTAATGTTTATAACGACATAATTATAATATGCTAGCATAATTGCAGCTGCCAAGAGTCGTGGTAAATCTAAAAAATAGATATAAAAGGAAAAGCTGACTGACTGACCTATCAACGCACAGCTCAAACTACTGGACCGATTCAATGGGTGAAATAGGAGTTTGAAATTTGTGTAGTCCACGCGGACGAGGTCGCGACGAGGTCGCTAGTACCTACTATATAAAATGCAGGGCATACAATTTTGAAGAATAAGCTGTTACTTCCCATGAGTCTTCATATTGTTTTAGAATGGGTGATAATATCTAGAGCAAGCAATATTGTATATTATGTTGAAAACCCAGCAAATCAGGCTAATGGGTTTCGTTTACGATATAATATAACAGCTATGTAGTGTTATTTAACTAGGACGACTTTTAGGGTTCCGTACCTCAAAAGGAAAAACGGAACCCTTATAGGATCACTTTGTTGTCTGTCTGTCCGTCTGTCTGTCAAGAAACCTACAAGGTACTTCCCGTTGACCTATATCATGAAATTTGCCAGGTAGGTAGATCTTATAGCTGACATTTGGGGAAAAATCTGAAAACCGTGAATTTAGGGTTAGATCAGACAAAAAAAAATTAAATTGTGGTCATGAACTAATCATTAGTATTTTCAACTTTCGAAGTGAGTGACTATATCAAGTGGGGTATCATATGAAAGGTCTTCACCTGTGTATTCTAAAACAGATTTTTATTCATTTTTATGCATCACAGTTTTTGAATTATCGTGCAAAATGTCGAAAAAATACGACTGTAGTACGGAACCCTCATTGCGCGAGCCTGACTGGCACTTGGCCGGTTTTTTATCCTTAAAAGTATTTCGTGGTCAGTTGAAAGATCGAAGTATCGAGATCCAAAATAACCTGACAAAACTGTCGACTTTCCAGTTTCCACCCGATATGTATGTATGTACGTATGTACGTACAGGTATCATCATCACCATCATGATCAACCCATCGCCGGCTCACTACAGAGCACGGGTCTCCTCTCAGAGTGAGAAGGGTTTTGGCCGTAGTATACCACGCTGGCCATGTGCGGATTGGTAGACTCCACACGCCTTTGAGAACATTATGGAGAACTCTCAGGCATGCAGGTTTCCTCACGATGTTTTCCTTCACCGTTAAAGCAAGTGATATTTAATTATTTGAAATGCACATAACTCGGAAAAGTTAGAGGTGCGTGCTCGGGATCGAACCCCCGACCTCCGATTAGAAGGCAGACGTCCTAACGACTAGGCTATCACAGCTTACTTAGAGTAATACCGTATGTTTTTATGGCATTAAAATATTTGGCACAAATCGTCAAGAAAACCACACCGCAAATAGACATAGATCATTCTTAATGAAGGACGCAGGAAGGAAGATAGACAGATTTTATATACGGAATATTTATGTCACACGTGCGAAGAAACTGTTAATATGGTTTTCCATTAATCACTACCCATATTATAAATGCGAAAGTTGTATTGTTTACTAGCTGATGCCCTCGACTTCGTACGCGTGGATTTAGGTTATTAAAAATCCTGTGGGAACTCTTCAATTTTCCGGGATAAAAAGTAGCCTATGTCCTTCCCCGGGTTGCAAACTACCTCTGTATCAAATTTCGTCAAAATCGGTTGAACGGTTGAGCCGTGAGAAGCTAGCAGACAGACAGACAGACACACTTTCGCATTTACAATATTACGTATGGAAAGTATGGATTGGTTTATTGGTTTGTCCTACAATCACGCCACAACGGAGCAACGGATTGATCTGATTTTTTACATGGAAATAGTTGAAGACCTGGAGAGTGACATAGGCTACTTTTTATCCCGAAAAATCAGAGTTCCCACAGGATTTTTATAAATCTAAATTCAAGCGGACGAAGTCGCGGGAATTAGCCATAGTCGACGCATTTTAAACTGAGTCGTCGAGTTATCTGTCTGTTTCGCTCGCACTTAACGAGCGAGACAGACAGATAACTCGACGACTCAGTTTAAAATGCGTCGACTATAGTTATCATATAAATTACTCCTGTAAATACGAGCGATTCCTATAGATAAGTTGATTTAAATGAAAAGTTACCTTATCACTGTCGGTTGGCAGTGTCCCGTAGCCGTACCAGCTTCTCGCGGGCCTCAGTCTCGGCTCTTCCTTAGGGGATAAAAGGCCACTTCCCCACCGAACTACCCCTTCAGCTGCGGCAGCTACGCCTGGAGTTAAGGGGCTTCCATTAGGAGATTTCGGCGATACGCCTTTCTCAGCAACTGGGGGTAAAGTGGGCCGGGCGCATCCCGTCCTCCTCTCATATATCCGCTTACAAGCGTCGTCTATGTCAGTCTCCAACAAACCTTTCTTATCTCCACCGCGTTTTACCTCCAAACTCCTCTTTGTCTCGTCCTGCTTCTGCATCCATTTCGGATCAGAGTCCCTTCTTTTCGCACTATCATTAGAATCTTGGCGACAAAGCAACGTCTTTTTTAAGCTTTCACTGGAGTCCTGTTTGGCAAGCGCTTTTTTATCTGCTTCCTTGAGCGCGCCACATTTTTTATCATCTTTAGCTAGAAGCGCCCGTTTAAGGCTCTCGGATGAGTCTTGCTTATTGATTAGCTTACGTGGACATTCAGTATTAAGGGAATCAGTGGTTTTTGAGATCAGGAGTTTCGGGTAGTCGTACGGGGCGTGATCGTTGGACGGAGGGTTTAGTTCTAGAGATCTTCTGTTTTTCTTCTTGTCCGCTGGGGCGATTTGCGCCTTCGCCGGCAGCAGGCGCCGCGGCAGGAGGCTGCGGTGATCAGCGAGGGGCGATTCTGGTCGCAACATGGTCGGCGGCGATGTGACTCTGCCGCTGGTTGGAATTCCCCTGTAACAAATGAAATTAAACATTTAGCTTCTAAAATCACGAAGACAACATCAAGACCGGGACCGGTAAGCGGCGCAAGTATGCCTTTCTCAACGAAAGTTGCTTTTCATCCGTTTGCCTTGGAGAACCCATGATCAAGGCCTCCATGGCCTTAGTTCTAAAAAATCTTAGGTATTGCCTCATCTGGTGACAGAAGGTTAAGCACAAAGGATCCGCCTGTCTGTTCAGCGCACAAATGCAGCCAGTATTCTTGTCATCATTCCACGGGGGCATGATTTGTACTGTAATTAGATTAGGCAAGCTGTAGGTTTTATTTTAACATTTTCAATGATACTGATGAAAAAACTAACTTAGTAGGTAGGTACCTACGGACTGCGATGCTGTTGTAGGGCTTTATTCGCGCTTGATAATATACGTCAAAGTGGATTGACAGCACCAGAATAAAAATAGCAAAGGTCAATTGCGTAGGCTGATTCCACTTTAAAACGATTGGCTTCTCGCGGCTGTGGAAATATTATTATTTTTGTGATTTCAACCAACTGGTTCCTGCTTTTATTAATAGCTATGATTTGTTTACTATGGCTAACAAGCTGCTAATTATACATTGAGATACAACTAGAACATAATTATTTAAATTAAGCAAGTGCCTACTTCAAAATAGCTAATTAAGTAAACAGTCTATTTCTGGAAAAATCGAGGCACTTTTCAAAGTAAGTAAATATTTATATAACTGCTACTTCGTTGTTAATGATTTATTGTAAACATTTGAAGGAAATATTTTTCCTATTCTGTTGATAGTGAACTCGGGCAGTTATTATTACCTACTTATGATAGCAAAATTTTTGGCTACAAAGAACTTTTTATTATTCTAAAATAATATGACCACAAATAGTAGGGCTAGGACTCCATTTAAGTCAAATGTAAGGATTTCTGTGATAAATTAATTTTCATATTCATATTCAGTTTTTGTAGAGAAGGAACTGAACATTACTACTAAATCACGAGGGAGAAACAAACTCGCAGTCTCATGGTGGTCCAATGAGCAGAAGGAAGTTAAAGCCCTTAACAACTCGCCAATGGTAACCCAGAATCATCAGGACAGAAAGTCCTGGCAGGTACGGAAAAGGAGGCAAGACCCCAAATGAAATGGGTAAAAGGTTAAGACAAAGAAGAAAATGGTTACTTTTTGGTAGAGCCAGAACCGTGAACCTTTTTAACGTAACAATGGGGCCGATTATCTTGTATACAATCTCTAAACTAAACTAAAATGGCACCTCTAAATCTATTGATATCCCTGTCATAATGTTGCTTGCGGAAAAGGATAGCACTAGATTTAGACCTGTTAATTTAGTTTAGTTTAGAGATTGTGTACAAGAGAATCGGCCCCAGTAACGAAATATTTTGATGGTTTTAACATTAATTTAGAAACAATAACCGTAAACCGTCGCGTCTGTATTAGAATAGACACAATGTTCAGAGCAAATATCTGTTAAGTTCAAATGGCGCCGTAACACGAAAGTCAGCCATATTCGATTCGCGATGGCGTCATATGTCAACAAACCTATGACAGAATTTCATTACATAGTCGGACTTGAGCCAACCGCCCACGGGTCGTATCTGCTCAAGACACTTTTAGATTTGATTAATCCTAGAGATTATTTTTGATACCCTTCTCCGCATGTCGGGTGACCATCATCATCATCATGATCAACCCATCACCGGCTCCCTACAGAGCACAGGTCTCCTCTTAGAGTGAGAAGGGTTTTGGCCATAGTCTACCACGCTGGCCAAGTGCGGATTGGCAGACTTCACACACCTTTGAGAACATTATGGACAACTCTCAGGCATGCAGGTCTCCTCACGATGTTTTCCTTCACCGTTAAAGCAAGTGATATTTTAATTACTTAAAAACGCACATAACTCCGAAAAGTTAGAGGTGCGTGCCTGGGACCGAACCCCCGACCTCCGATTGGAAGGCGGACGTCCTAATTCCTAACCATTAGGCTACCACAGCTTCTGCTGTCGGGTGACCATTCTTAGGAAATAATAGGAATTAAGTAGAAAACTCGATTACATGTCATGCTGGTTCTTCTCGGTAGGAACGGCATTCCGAACCAAATAAATAAAAGGTAAATTAAACTATTTAACGATTCAAAAGCACTTGTAATAAGTCTACTTGAATAAAATATATTCTATTCTATTGAAATGGCCCCGTCCATACGAAGTAATAAAGTCAATGCATATGCCTCATGTTCAGTTTGGACTACCAACTTATTTTGGGCACTATACTATTTCTATTACCTTGCTTACAATATGTGGAATGTGGATGTTTCCAACGGATAGAATTAGAACTGCCCCCGATTGTGTTAACCATTTCATCGCTATCGCAATCGTCAAGAATTTCTGCCCATTGATTGGTTGATTCGCTGTTTACATTTTTTCACAGCCAATCAAAGGGCAGAATTTGTTGACGATTGTGATAGCCATGAAATACTCATTTCTCATTCTCATTCTTACAGAATTGGGTATTCGACAACTAGTCAAATCAGTGACTTTTTATCAAACGTCAAAACGCGCGCTTAGTAGGTATGCGAATGCGAGATTCTATGGAATACCGGTGTGTGACGTCACAATCATTTGACGTGTTTTTTTTAGTTTAATCGATAATTTAAAATGGTTATTACACTTAAAACCAACAAAGGACGTGGAATTTACGTATTTTGGAAGACCCCCTATTTAATTAATAATCACTGAGAAATAATTTATTTTTGATGTAGTCAAATACCCAATTGGGGGGCCTGGACCTATCCAACGACCTATCGGATTTCAATCTACCTTTACCGCGCAGCTATTTTATCGTAACGTAGGAACTTTAGTAAACTAATTTAATTAAGTAGTAGGTAGGTACTTAATCACTTAGTCACACTCACAATAAACATTGGACGCCGCCGAAATGGATATCGGTGACCTTGCAAGGATAATAAAGTCGTTTGTGTACTGTATGAAAAAACCCGGCCAAGTGAGAGTCAGGCTCGCGCACCGAGAGTTCCGTAGTACAGTCGTATTTTTTTCGTCATTTTTTAGAGGTACAGTACCTATACCACTTTTTACAGCAGGTACTTATACATTCTTTAAAGGTTTTCCTTGACTTTCTTTAGGCAAGTTTTATTAATTAGTACTTAGTTTAGAATTTGACCTAACCATTTATTTTGTAAAGTACCACGGACATATTTTATAATTGCGAGAGTGTGTTTGTTTGCTGGTTTGTCCTTCAATCACACCGCAACGGAGCAACGGATCGACGTGATTTTTTGCATGGATAAAACATAGAGAGTTCAAGTCTTAGATGATTTTTTATCCCGGAAAATCAAAGAGTTCCCACGGGATTTTTAAAAACCTAAATCCACGCGGACGAAGTCGCGGACACAGTTAGTAGCTACCTAATATATTGACTGACTTACCATTATGAAGATGATATGACTGGAAACGTCGCCTCTTTGTCTTCCTGAAAAGAAGGAATAGAATATATATATATATATATTTATTCAAGTTGACTTATTACAAGTGCTTTTGAATCGTTAACTAGTTTAATTTACCACTGGTTCGGAATACTGTTCCTACCGAGAAGAACCAGCAAGAAAAAGAAAGAGAATTATAAAGATTAAATCGTTAACAATGTAACATTAGGTATTTTAGACATAGACATAAGTAGGACAATGCATTTATTACATACTAGCTGATGCCCGCGACTTCGTCCGCGTGGATTTACGTTTTTCAAAATCCCGCTGGAACTCTTCGATTTTCCGGGACAAAAAGTAGCCTATGTGTTAATCCAGGGTATAATCTATCTCCATTCCAAATTTCATCCAAATCCGTTTAGCCGTTTTTGCGTGATTGAGTAACAAACATCCAAACATCCACACATTTATAATACAGTGAAACCTAGTTAATTAGGATCTCAAGGGACCAAGACATAATATGTACCAATTTTTGAGGGTTTCCAATAATCCAATTTTCCAATTAAGCAGGTTTAAAATTATAGTTGTCTCATTTACAGAGGCCCTTTCTTACAGAGGTCGAAATGTGCCGTTATTCCATTTTTAGAGGTGGAAATGTTAATAAAAATGCGTATTTTTGGTGTTATGAATTTAAGAGCCTCAATAGCTCAATCGGTAAAGGAGTGGACTGAAAACCGAAAGGTCGACGGTTCAAACCGCGCCCGTTGCACTATTGTCGTACCTACTCCTAGCACAAGCCTGACGCTTAGTTGGAGAGGAATGGAGGAATATTAGTCATTTAACATGGCTAATATTCTTTATTAAAAATAAAAATAAATTAGGTATGAGTGTACATATATTATGTACTCTCATACCTACATTATACATGTATTGCGTCGAAAAAAAACAATACGGTAATCTGATAGAAGTTTTAATTTTTCAGATACAGATAACGTTTTATATATTTGCGTTTGGAAATTTTTTATGGACCTAGAATACAAGCCGGATAGCGGACCTTTCACAAAAAACCGTGATTAAGACGTCCGTGTCTTAATCTGGAGGTCGGGGGCACGCACCTCTAACTTTTCGGAGTTTAAACGTCACTTGCTTAAACCCTTCTGAGAAGAGATTCGTGCTTTGTAGTGCCGGCGATGGGTTGATCATGATGATGATGATGATGATGGACCGTAACTCTACTTTAACCGCCTATCATGCACCTGGACTGGAGCTAAGAACAGAGACGGTAGGCAACATGTAATATATTTAATATATATATATATATATATTTAAATATTTATTTATTTAAACAACTCAGTACAGAAAACAACTCTCTGGAATCCTGACCCCTAAACTAGGAAATCCCGTGTCTTAGGGGCCAGTGCCTTCCCAAACATAAGATATGGGTAGTTAATAATTTACAGCTAGGTATTACAACTATTTAAAATAAATAAATAAACAAAACACAATGTTAAAGCGTGAAACAAACTATGGGACGCGTCCGTAAGCTATGGCTTGGCTAAGAACCGCGTCTATAATAGTCGAACTTATTAGGTAACGCATGAACCGCCACCTCGGTAAGGTCGTAAACTATTGCCAACAAGCAACAATCAATTACATTTTCCCCCCAAGCGAGTCGTTGACCGATAGGACGCTGTATCATATAAATAACTAACCTACATTCCGTTGTGGTTCATCAACATTAGTACCTCCACTGCAGCTTTATGTCAATTATTCACGTATGTTTGTTATTGTTTATTTGTGACGAGTCCTCTCATTTTAAATAGTTATCTTATCACAAACCACAAGCAGTACCGCACAGCATTTGAAGCCGAGTCTCTCTGGGAATCACGATCTGAATAACTTGACCGAACTTGAACTTGACGATGGTCATCATCATCATCAACCGATAGACGTCCACTGCTGGACATAGGTCTCTTGTAGGGACTTCCACACGCCACGGTCTTGCGCCGCCTGAATCCAGCGGCTCCCTGCGACTCGTCTGATGTCGTCCGTCCACCTAGTGGGGGGTCTTCCAACACTGCGTCTTCCAGCACCTTGGGACCCCAACGTCCATCGTTTTTACGAACTATGCCATGCCCATTGCCACTACAGCTTCGCAACCCGTTGAGCTATGTCGGTTACTGTAGTTCTCCTACGGATCTCCTCATGATTTGATCATGTAGAGAAACTCCATAATTTCGCGTGCAGAGCTCTCAACGATTACTGGGTGGGGCATTGGACATCATTTTCGTCTTACTTCTTATAAAAGCCATACAATGATGGAATTTCTCTCAATTTTGCGAAGAGCCGGTATCACTAAGCACTGGCACTGGTCGTAGTCCCCTAGGACTGTACCCACCCCTAACTTGCCCCAAAGATTAATAAAAAGTGTTACTGTAACTTGCATAGGTAGGTGGATCCATCCGATTCTCGCCCTCATATTCCGTCTCCTCTGGTCGAGTGTATTCGTTGTTAAGGTTTCCCCTTAAATCGATTGACTAATCAATACAAGCAACAGTAGCTACAGGAGATCTAAGCTCAACAAGGTTAGACAGGGAAGAAAGCCGTTCCGGTTGTTACGTTCGATCACTTTCACCGGCTCCTGACAACTTTCGCCGCCCCGCGCCCGACGCGACGCTCGCTAAACGCCTCCGATATAAAATGGTAGCGAGTACGTAAATAGTTAATACCTACATACGCTACAGGTCGAGATGGTGATCGGGGTGGGGACGAGCGGTGCGGGGCGTCCCCCCGCCTCATACTCCGATTGCCATCTCGACCTGTCGCGTACTATAACTACAATTTGGTTTCCTTTGTGGACTTAAGGTAAACCTGCATCAATCATTATTAAGAAAGAAGAAGAAAGACAAAACATATTTATTCTTCTTGTGCGGTTAGAGTTGCCAGACGTCCGGATAAAGCCGGACATATATGTAGTCTTTTTGATTGCGTGTCCGGCCAAAATAAATGGTTTCCGGCTTGTCCGGCTTTTTACATTTCGCAAACGATCGTGGCCGAGCGCAGGCGAGTCGACTTTCGGTCGCTCCCGCAGGCGGCAGTGCCGCCTGACAACAAGATTTATGACAAAAATAAAAAAAGCTTGATTTTACATACAATTATTTGGCGTACCTATTAATACTAAGACACAAAATCCTCAATAATGTAAGGTGTTCAGCCTTTCTACCCAAATGACCGGCCAAACTGGCTGGTCTGTCCGGCTATTAGGTTTGGCAACCTGGCAACGGTATGTTGTAACGGTAACGACCTATGTGCGGTTATAGAACATAAACAAACTAAAAATAAAATGACTAATAAGCTATGGTTTTTGCACCCATATGGCACAACATGAAAAGGCTCCGACTCAGCGTTAATGCTGCAGGTTTTGAAAAACAAAACCTGAGTAGGTATATTACAATCTCAATTTTATGATTGGCTGAATTTATGGTATTTTTGCTGCAACCATGCATTTCAGCCAATAGTGAGCGTGGTAGGCCGATTCCAAAGGGTCGATTGACGTAGTTTGACAGCTACAGTGTGACAATCGCGATCACTTCTGATTGGCCGACACTCGCTCACTATTGGCTGAAATACATTGCACAAGAATATCATTAATTCAGCCAATCACAACAGAGAGTGAAGCAATTATTAATGCAGCTTTTCCATAATCAACTAGTAGTAGTAGTAGTATTCCGACTCGCACTTGACCCATTTTTAGGGTTCCGTACCTTAAAAGGAAAAAACGGAACCATTATAGGATCACTTTGTTGTCTGTCTGTCTGTCTGTCAAGAAATCTATATATATAGGGTACTTTCCGTTGACCTAGAATCATAAAATTTGGCGAGAAGGTAGGTCTTATAGCAGACATGAGGGGAAAAATCTGAAAACCGTGAATTTGTGGTTACATCGCATGAAGAATAAAATTAAAATGTGTTCATGAACAAATATTGCTATTTTCAACCTTCAAAGTAAGATTACTATATCAAGTGGGGTATCATATGAAAGGGGTATACTATTACATTCTAAAAAAGATTTTTGTTTATTTTTAGGCCTAACAGTTTTTGATTTATTGTGCAAAATGTCGATAAAATACGATTGTAGTACGGAACCCTCAGTGCGCGAGTCAGATTCGCACTTTACCAGTTTTTTAAGTAATTTTAATTGATGTAATGTACATGTATTTATTTGTATTCACTAGCTAGGTATTAGGAACTAACTTAGAAGCATATTGTGGCTAATTCCATTGTACACAATCTCTAAACTAAACTAAAATGGCACGTCTAAATCTATTGCTATCCCTTTCATAATGTTGCTTGCGGAAAAGGATAGCATTAGATTTAGACCTGTTAATTTAGTTTAGTTTAGAGATTGCGTACTAGAGAATCGCTTACAATTTTTTAAAGCAATTCAAAATATAATTGATGTATTCACTAGTTAGGTATTGGGTACTAAATTAACAGCATATTGGGGCCGATTCTCTAGTACACAATCTCTAAACTAAACTAAATTAACAGGTCTAAGTATAGTGCTTTCCTTTTCCGCAAGCAACATTATGAAAGGGATAGCAATAGATTTAGACGTGATATTTTAGTTTAGTTTAGAGATTGTGTACAAAGGAATTAGTCACAATGCCAGGTAGTCAATTAGAGTAGGGCAGCTAACTTTAGGTGCTAAAATCTTTTATTAGAGGTCCTAAGAATACCATGGTACTGATTTTGACGGAAACTGAGTATTCACATATTTTGCTTATAAATATATCTAAATAATTGAGCTATATATATAAAAGGAAAGGGTGACTGACTGACTGACTGATCTATCAACGCACAGCTCAAACTACTGGACGGATCGGGCTAAAATTTTGCATGCAGATAGCTATTATGACGTAGGCATCCGCTTTGAAAAGATTTTTGAAAATTCAACCTCTAAGGGGGTGAAATAGGGGTTTGAAATTTGTGTAGTCCACGCGGACAAAGTCGCGAGCATAACAACAACAACAACAACAACAAACAAACTTCTTTTAATTTTAAAACTGTCAAACCTTCTGGACTTTAGGTGCCAGTCTTGCGCATAATATTTTAGTAAAGTAGAACCAAAATTTTAAGCTGTTACTTTAAAATTCATTTTCCATACTTTTTAAGCAATATTAAAAAGAAAAAGGTGCAGATACTCTAAATTTTGATAAAAGAAAGACATCAGAATGAACACCATTGTCTTGTTTTTTTATAATTTCCGCCTTTTTATCATCATCATCATCATCATCAAACGATAGACATCCTCAGCTGGACATGTTTTTTGTAGGGACTTCTACACGACACAGTCTTGCACTGCCTGAATCCAGCTACTCTCTGTGATTAGCTGAGGGGTCCTAGTACCTAGTGGAGGAGTCTTCCAAAGCTGCGCTTTCCGATGCGAGGTCGCCATTCTAGGACCTAGGGACCCCAATGTTATGTCAACTGATTGTTCGAACTACATTCCCTGCCCATTGCCACTTCAGCTTCACAACCCATTGAGCTATGTTGCTTACTCTGGTTCTCCTATGGATCTCCTCATTTCTGATCGGTTCACGTAGAGAAACTCCAAGCATAGCTCTCTGCATTATGTTGTAATATTAAATACCTATTTTTTTATTTTTTTCAGGTTGTGCCACACATGACATAGTACTTTATTCCGGCGCTTCTTCTACTTGAGGTCTTTTGACTTTAATACTCAAGTATTAGAGGCGCCGGGATAACCTAACCAGGTGTAACTGGTAATGTGTGGTACAGCTTTAAAAATAAACGTTTTTCTTTCTTTTTTTTCTTTCTATTATAAATGTGAAAGTGTGGATGTTTGGATGTTTGTTACTCAATCACGCAAAAACTACTCGACGGATTTGGCTGAAATTTAAAATTTAGATTTAGATTATACCCTGGATTAACATATAGGCTACTTTTTATTACGGCAAATCAAAGAGTTCCCGCGGGATTTTGAAAAACGTAAATCCACGCGGACAAAGTCGCGGGCATCAGCTAGTTAAATATATATAATTCTATATATCTTTAAACAGAAAGCAATGTGGATGATCTCACAAAATTTTAAATGGCTATTTACCACTTTCTAGATTAAAAGGGCAATGTCAACTGCAATTGCGTAAATACCTAGCTGATAAGGTTATCTTTATTAATACAACCCGTCACATTACAGATAACTGCTAACACATTCTTAAATAATAATATTATTGAGTAGGTATGTTATTTACAGTTTAATAGAAATATACAGCTAACCATGATTTTTTAAATTATTCTCTTCAATAATGAATTCTAGCCCCATAAACTGCTGCTATCAAACTCAAAAACAAAAACGGAACCCTTATAGGATCCCTTTGTTGTCTGTCGGTCTGTCTGTCTGTCAAGAAACCTACAGGGTACTTCCCGTTGACCTAGAATCATGAAATTTGGTAGGTAGGTGGGTCTTATAGCTGGTATTAGGGGAAAAATCTGAAAACCGTGAATTTGTGGTTATTAACCGACTTCAAAAAAAGGAGGAGGTTCTCAATTCGTCGGAATCTTTTTTTTTTTTTTTATGTATGTTCCCCGATTACTCAAAAACGCCTGGACCGATTTTGAAAATTCTTTTTTTGTTTGAAAGGGTATACTTCAAAGTTGGTCCCATTTCAATTTGGTGAAGATCTGATGAACATCTTTGAAGATAAATACTGGAACTCCTCAACGGATAAGAGTAAATTGCTCGCGATCAGTGTAAAAGCTTAGCAAACAGTAGATTTTTAACCAGTCATAGCATAATTCCGTGGGGCCACTAAAAATTGTGAAATAAAAAATTTTTACAAAAAAAATAAAAACCGACTTCGTTACATAAACACTAAAAATTGAAAAATAATTTAATTTATTACCGAATATATTATGTATACAAGAGTTAATATAGTTCCATAATAATATTTTTTGGGGTCGGTGCCAATGAGGTGCCATTGTGGAGTCCCATAAAAATATGAAGTCTAGACGATTCGCGCAGCTAAAGCTAATTGGCACCGGCACCAAAAAATATTATTATGGAACTATATTAACTCTTGTATACATAATATATTCGGTAATAAATTAAATTATTTTTCAATTTTTAGTGTTTTATCACACAGAAAAAATTAAATTGTGAAAAAAAACTAATAATTAGTATTCTCAATTTTCAAAGTAAGATAATTATGCCAAGTGGTGTATCATACGAAAGGGCTTTACCTGTATATTCTAAAACAGATTTTTATTTATTTTTATGCATTGTGGTTTTTGATTTATTGTGCAAAATGTCGAAAAATATCTGAGTATGGAACCCTCGGTGCACGAGTCTGTCTCGGACATGGCCGGATTTTTTTAAATTGAAAGATAGGCTTTCGCTATATAACAATTATGCTTGAGAAACAGAGCAATGATAAGGTCTAGGTTGGAGCCCGCTTGCCTAGAAGGTATTCAAGTTATACCTTCTTACTACTTACTTACATTGTAAATTGTAATAAAACTTAATGGAAGTATTAGTATTTATTGCATGATCTGTGTATGTCAACTTAGAATAATGGGTCCCTTGTGACCAAACACAATGGCCTGTGGTCATATTCTCACATGTCAATGACAAACATTAAAATTATATATTTTTATAAAAATAATAGATCTTACTCAAGTTATTTTTTTATAACTTGTCAAACAAGTTATAAAAATGGCTATGGGTTCTAGCAGTTTAAAAGTACAAACAAACTTACAAACTGTACCTCTTTTTACTATTAGTATAGACATGACATTGGAAAGTTTTTAAAGATTATTATTGCAATTTAGGTACCTACTTAAGTATTACCTATTTTAAATTTGGCTTCTGGATTAACTTTTTTAAATCTTTGCCTGCTTAATCAGTAAGTAGTTACTCAAAATACATTCAAACTTATATTTTTTTAAACATAGGTAAGTACTTACAACTTGTAAGTATTAAGTAAGTTTCAAGTTACTATCCATTATTATTAAGTACATGCTTACTTATTTACTTTGCATTTATGTAGATACTTAGTTATAAATGATACAAAAGATTCATTCTTACATATGTACTTACATAAATTCAAATATCTAAATCCAAAGACAAACTGGCACTAAACATTTTATATAACCTGTCCTTCGAGTTCTGATAATGAAACTTATTGTTGTATCGTCGAGACATAATCATTAGCAACTCGTTAAGTAAATATATAGTTTGTGAGAGTAAAATAAGGCGCGACACTGTATACGTATTTACGTACCTTTATGGAAACATAGCTGTGGCACAAACCAAGTTCCAGCATTTTTAGTCTTAACACAAACACCCAGTAGTAAACTTTCACTAAAACACGGTTAAATAGCACCAAAATACTACGCAAATAATACTTTATCAACACTAAAACTTCACAATTTACACAAAAATTACACCTGATCGATGTTTTTCACGAAACGTACACAAATAAAACACCTCCGACCAAAACTACTTGCGAAACGATAGGAATAACGATATGACACTCGACGTCAAATTACTGAGAAGGTATCTAACTGCGACATTTTTTAATGTATCTTTCACACATTTATTGGTTTTTTAGAAATATTTTTCAATATGTAGTAATTTACTCTAATAATAACTCTATTCGATTAAAAATATTAGGTCTGTAAAATATCTGAAAGACAAGGCAAACCACCACGACACGAAATCTATCGACAACTGGCCAACCGACTGGGGTGGGGAATTTTATTGGAAATTGGATAATGGTTTGCACTTCCCTAGCCATGGCTTGGCAACTTGGCAATCCAAAAATATTTGACTTTTGACACTTGACAGCTGACATTGACAGATAATGTATCCTCTTTCTTAGTTATAGAGCAAAGACTGCCAGCAAATAAAATCTCCTCAATTTTAGGGAATATATTGACAACTAACTGATTCCCGCGACTTCGTCTGCGTGGTAAATCCATGATTTGTTGGTTTTTAAAAATCCCGTGGGAACTCTGGTTTTCCGGTATGAAAGTAGCCCATGTCCTTCCCCGGAATGTAAGCTAACTTTGCACCAAACTTCACCTCCAATCTCCGACCTTATCTAACTATATCCATGCAAAATAATCACGTCAATCCGTTGCACCCCTCGCGCCCTCTAATTCTCTACGGTCCGCCTTTTCCACTCCTGTCCCACTGGCAAGTAACATATCGATTTCAAAACCCAATGCAAATAGGAATGATAATAGGATTTGAAAGTTTAGTCGTTCCTTTTTCTAATCAACTTAGTAGGCCAGTTTTTAAATCACTGCGATTTATGCCCGGTTTCTGAGGTACTTTTAACGACGATTTATTTATTCAATAGCGGTTTTGGTCCGATAACTCGAGACAGTGCGTTTCTGAACAACGCATATACCTACTCCGTTTAAACTTAACTGGCCAATGTGCGCCGTTTATCTATTCCATAAAGTTATTTGATGTTTCATCTGTCACTAGGTAGTTCATGGTTTGCGTATATTTATTTAATTTGCGGGACTTGGAACAGTGAATTTGGGATTTTTACTCAGCAACACCACATAATAAGGGGACAGCGTGATACTTTACAATCTAGGTAACATTAGAAACGTTTCAAACATTGTGAGTCGATAGTTCAATGGAATTAATTGTTTATCCTGCTGTAATTTATTTAGTAACATCTAAGAACAGCTTATATTAACTACTCAATGAAAAACATATTTATGTTAATCATATTCTAAAATCCCTTTTTAAAGCTCTATTATACCATCTCTAGGTAGTTACTTGTTTAATTTTAGTAATTTTGTAGTTTTATAATTATTCTTTTTCTTTACTCTTCTTGTGAAAGTTCAATCTAAAATAGAGACGCAGGAACTGGTTCATGGACTCATTCACATGAACCAACTGAACCACATATTATATCACAAGCATCTTAAATACCTATGGTATCATTATTTACGATTTGACATTAGCTAATGTCAAAACGTGTTGTTTAATTTAAAATCGGCTACAGTTATAGGTACCTATCTTACAAATCCCACAACCGACATTCAAAAGTGTAATTTATTACCTATTTTGAATAAATTATTTGATTTGATTATTCTTTCTCGATTTAGAAACAGGGACGGCTTTCCTAATTTCTCATTCTGTTAAAATTAGATAAAACTTAGTCGACTTTCGACATTGACATTTTCAATACCTATACTTATTCCGCAAAATTGAGATTTTATTTGCTGGCAGCCTTTGTCCCACAACCGCGCCCCCCTGTCAATGCCATTCAAGTGTCAAAAGCATCGATCAAAGAAAAAGTCAAAATAGCCTTGTCGGACTGTAGTTCCGATTTAGGCCACGCGCCAAAAGATCCTTGTCACACTTGTAATCTTTAAGTGGGGGCGAAAATGAATATCGATGTGCGATAATGTTTTGTTTGTGAGAGAATATTAATAATTAAATTAAGGTCTATTTTATTAGCCACCTCCCGCTGCTTCACTCGGCGATATTATATATATTCTGTAGATAAGCATTGGCCGTTTATCGTGAGCGCAAAATCATCACTATATTAAGAGGATTGCCTATCTTTATCGTGTATTGGCCTAGAACAGGGACGATTTGCAATAGAAGAGATTGTGTTTATTTTATAACTCCTCCTTTTTTTGAAGTCGGTTAAAAACAAGTTGACCGATTTTGATAAAACTGCTTGACGCCTTACGATGTGGAATTTGCATCACATTAGGTAGTATGATTTAGATAAATTAGTTTAGGAACATTTTGTTTCGAATCTTTTTATTTGCACTTTGCATTCCATAATATTGTGTAGGTAGGTAAAGGTAATAATAACTTACTAGCTGTTGCCCGCGACTTCGTCCGCGTCCTGCGGCAACTGCCTTTTCCCCATGGATTTTCCAAAAACATCCTTGATATATACCCTGTTCTAACAATTACAAACACAACAAAAAAATAATTGCAATTTCGTTACATATTTTCTCAACTTTTAAACATTCCTTGGACTTCTACAAATATTTCAAAACCAAAATTAAGCAAATCGGTTCAGCCCATAGAGATAGTATCACATCCGTTCACATGCCGTTCATGAGTTTTTGTGTGACTAACAAACGTCAATTCTTTTTTTTATTAATATAAATTATGAAGCAAAGATCAAATCAGTGAAGATATCTTCACAGAGATAAAATCAGTGAAGCTATCTTTACTGAATTTATATCTGCGCTTCATTTATTAGGGGCACTATAGGACATAAATAAATATGATACAAACAAGACAGTTATATGGTTATTAATTACTAACTTATTACAATGTTTATTAAGTTTAGTAAATTCACTACTTATGATAGGTACCTACTATCAGATACAATAGTTGAATAGTAACATTTACGTGTGGCTATTCTCGAAATATGAAATTATTTACACTATGTGAAAAAAACAGCATTTCTTTAATTATAAACCGCGAAATAATATTCGTAAGTTCTGAGCGTGCTTAGTTAGTTCAAATAAATTAAGATAATAGTATTCTTTTCTAATAATAATATACACAATACACAAATAACGATAATGTATGACATTAAAAAAACACAAGTTACATCAAAAAATTACAATTCAGTCTTACATTTTATTTAAAAGCAGGATACTTCCTGGCAAGCTAAAAGGCCCTAAGCGAGATCTGATATCGACAGCTCTAACTGCGAAGTAGTATTTATATCCGGCCATGAACTGTGTCAACGTGCATGCCATAGGCAATGCCAAAGCTTTGACATCGCCAATTTTTTTCCATAGAGCAGTACTCGGAGGCGACGTAGTCTCCTGGTAAGCATACAATTGATAACTAGCAATTTCTTCATAGGTCTCTTCCTGGTATCCATCTATCTTCCATGATATTACAATTCCATTTTCTACTTTTGACAATTTGAGCTCGGGAGCCGGAGGCAAGGCTTTCCAATTCTGTGGTTGATATTGCTTCACCGATTCTGGCAAAGGTGCCGGATGTCGACTCGGGACTCGCTGCATTCTTACGGCATTAGGACTTTGATTCGGTTTCGCGACCCCAGGCGTAGGAACTCTTTGCCTTGGACCTAAAATATAGTAATTTAGTAAATGTAGTGTTTATATTTGATTTGTTAAAATCAAGATGTATCATAACAGTAAGTAACTTACCTTGAGGAGAAATGGTTCTCAACATAATTGTCTGTCCAGGTCTGACGCCAACCGGAGATTGTGAGCCACTTATGGGTATATACACTTTTCGAGGGTTACTAACATTTTGTCCAAATGGTTGTCTATTAGGTGCTAATAAATTCTGGGGTGGTACCAGTCTTACTGGGGGAGCAACGTTTCGTGAAATCACTTTGGCGGGAGGTTCATCATCCGTCAAGTCTACTGTAACTGAATCATTCTGTTGCATTCGACTGTGTGGTCGTTTTTCCGGTTTTGGGATAAGTGGTGTCGCAGGTAGACCATTGGACACATTTGGAACTGGAGATTTGTTGACAGGTCCTGTGACTTGTGATTTCACTGGCGTGTTTGCAGAGGGTGGTTGTATTTTCATATTATTCATACTGCTGTTGTTTATGGCCGGGACTAATCTGGGCACAGGAATTGGTAAATTGGGAGTTGTATTTGTTAGCATTTTTTGAAGCCTTATATTATTCTGTGCTGGTTTCACTTGCCGGTTGGCTCCACTGTTGGCAGCAGCATTGTTTTTAGCTGTATTAGGATTTTGCGATTTCTTTCGTAAGCCAACTTTGTCGGTCATTAGCACCTGCATGCCAACAGATCGTGTTATTTTTAATGGAGTTATTGGCATATTTGACTTTTTCTTCTGTTCCTCTTGTACTGACTTAAGAACGACCTGTAAGTCTCGGTTTTGTTTGGTCAGTGCTGACGCTTTTTTCTTATATTCTTCGATATTTAGGGTCATAGCTTTAAACTGGGATTTTATTTCACTCAAATTACTTCGGTCCACGACACCTTCAACTATTTTTAAAATACAGAATTCTTCAAGTTCATCTCTTGTCATATCAGCTAAGTTTTTCTTACATGTTTTGAGGAAATTTATTTTAACCAGTGGTTTTTTAGATACAGGAGTTTCTTCTTGCGCTTTTATTAAGTCTAGTTTAGGTTCACTCGTTTTCGTCTCAGTAACACTTGGGGCAGCCACTTCTGCTTCTACTGTGTCTGTAAAAATATAACATAACATACTGAATACATAACTTGCTATAAAAATTATTCTGAACATTTACCCATTTTTTAATTTTATTACAAGCAATTCACGAGTTAAAAGGTAAGGTTGCCATTTAATCTATTAAAAAACCTTATCACCGAAATCGACACAGCTATGAAATTCAATATTATTTATTTGCTTTAATAACCTCGAAACCTTAATCTATATATATATATATAGTTCACAACAAGCATTCACACAACAAATACTTTTTATCTACGCTTATATTATATTAATATCATGAATTGAAAAAGAACGACTTAATGGCACATTTTGTTTACACTTGTGCAATAACAGTTTCTTTTTCACTAAACTACTAAAACTAAAAAAACTACTATTAAAATACACCACCAAATACCGAAACATAAGTTATTCACCTTATTCCTTTATATTATAAAGTAAATAACTCCAAACTCAATACACTATAAAAGTAAAAAATAAATATGTCATACCTTTTTGGTTTTCGGAAGTTTCAGTAAGCTGTTCTTTATCTCTTAATTGTACTTCATTTTCTTCCTTAAGATGGACCTCGTTTTCTGGTTCAGGTTTACTTTCAGTCTTATTTTTATCATCCTTAGGACTTGATTCTTCATCAATCAGCATAATATCATCATCATCATCGATGTTTATACTCGTACATTCTTTGTCTCCAGAAGCAGGCATTTCCTTTTGAGGTGTTTCTATAGGAAGATCTTCCTCCTCATCTGACAAAATGTCTAATGTGTTGGATAGTTTAGATATGTGTGTAAGCTTTTTCTTCTCCTCATGCGTTTCTGTTATAGATTTTTTAAGACTAGTTAGTTCAACGTTTTCTTCTTGAATAGATACTTCGGGATCTGATTTATCATACGATCCAATTGCTACTTCGTCAGGCGCAATGCTTACATTTTTTTGGATATCGTTTTTCAACGCTATTTCTGCTTTTCTTTCTGAAGTATTAACTTTTTCTGTATTTACAGGTTCTTTTTCATCATCTTCATCTTTTTCATCAGCTATGTCTATTACTTCGTCAGTGTCCATTTGGGTAACTGCAGATTCAGTATTGCTCTTGAATGTATTTGAAATCCTTTCTTCATTACTATCTTCTGTCTCCAGTTTCTGTTCTGTGATTTCAATCATCTTTTTATCGTCAACTTTGTTTGTATTTTGTACATTTTCTGATATTCTTTTACTATCATTCTTATGTTTATCAACTTCCTGACATTTTTTTTCAAATTGGTTACTTTTTTGAGCTGATTCATGACTAGTAATGTTTGTTATATCCTCTAGTCTATCCTTGTCAATTTCTTTTTCAGAATTAACAGGTCGAGCTTGTATTCTTTTTAAATGTGTGTTATTTTTAAGTTGATTTATTTCACAGTTATCCACACTTCTTTTATCAAGGGTTGCGACGATGTCTATTGGTATACTTATTTGGACATTTTGCCTGTCTTCAATATCCCTGTTAATTTGAGCTTGTTCTATAATGTTATCTTTAATTTGACTTTCCTCCTTCTCTTTTTGCTCAAGTTGATCGATTATGTCACTAATTTCATTTTGCTGTTCTTCAAATTTGTCTTGTATCTCACTTTTTTCCTCGCAAAATTTATCAAACATTTCTTTTATATCATTATTGTCATGAGATCGTCCCTCAGTTTTATTTTCTTTCGCACTGAAGTTTAAATGATCAGGTTCCTCCAGCTTATCTTTTACTTTTTCATGTACAGTACCCTTCTCTGTATGTAGTTCCTCACTTTTGCTTTCTATTGTACGAATGTTCACGTTATCTGGTTCTAAAACTGTAACATATTTTTCACTATTCTCTCTATTTCCTCGCTTAATTTCATTTTCTATATCCCTGGTTACTTTAACTTGTTCGTCAATAATTGTATTATCCATCACATAATCAACTTTAATTTCTTCCTTAAGTTTATCTTCTATTACACTGTTGTTAACTTCATCTTGTTCTTCAAAAGAAACATCCGTCTCACTATTTTCCTCATTTCCTTTCTCAATTTTATTGTTTGATACACTGGTGTTGACTTTGTCCTGTTCTTCAAATGTAACATCCATTTCAATATTGTCCTGATTTCCTTGCACAATTTTGCCTTCTTTTTTACTGATTACTTTGTCCTCGATCGCATTAACAACTTTAACATCTTTAATTTTATCTCCTCTTACACTGCTGGTAACTTTATTCAGTTCGTCAATTGCAATGTCCATCTCGATATTGTCCTCACTTTGGATCTCACTTTTATCTTTTATTTCATGAGCCATATCAATTTCTTCTACAATTGTATCTGCCGTTACACTGCTGTCAACCTTATCCTGTCCTTCAATTATAACATCCATCTCCATATTCTCCACATTTTTGTTTCCAATTTTATCTTCTAATTCATGGGTCTCTTGAACTAGTTCCTTAATTTTATCCGCTGTTACATTGACGTAAATATTATCCTGTTCTTCGATTGTAACATCCATCTCAATATTTCCTTCATTTTGTTTTTCAATGTGGTTTTCTATTTCAACAGTCACTTCAGTTAATTCTTCAACTTTATCTGCGGCTACATTGATGTTAATATTATCCTGTTCTTTAATTGTAACATCCACTTCAATATTTCCTTTGTTTTCAATTTTATCATTTGTTTCATCATTCACTTCAACTTTTCTTTGGTTAGGTTTATCTCCCATTTTATGGGTCACTTCAAGTTGTTCCACAATTTTATCTGCCATTATATTGACGTTCAACTTATCCTGTTCTTCATTTTTAATATCCATCTCAATGTTTTGATGATTTTCTTTTTCTTCATTACATTTTGTTTCATTGGTCACTTCTACTTCATTTTGGTTTCCACTTTTAGCTTCTGCTACTACATTGGTGACTTCTACTTGTCCCTCAATTTTATCTACTGATTCGATGTTGTTCATCTTATCCCGTTCATCAATTATAATATCCATCTCAATATTTTCCTGATTTTGTTTTACAGTTTTGTCTTCTATTTCATTAGTTGCGTTTACTTGTTCCTCAACTGTATCTTTAATATCACTATTAACTTGATTGTCAATTTTAGATTCTTTCATACTGATGTTCACATCATCTTGTGTCTGAACATTGTCTTTCTCAGTATTATCTTTCACTTGTTCGTCACTCTCTATTTTATCTTCTAACAGTCTGTTATTTAGTTCATCTTTATCCAATTCACAATTCTGTTTATTTTCTTGCATTATTTCATTATTTATCTCACTATTACTTTTATATTCAACAATATTGACTTCTGTCTCCATTTTTTCTTCAACTAGCTTATCGGATTTAATCATTGTTATCTTACTATTTACTTTTTCTTGCGCATCTTTTTTATTTTCAATTTGAGTACCGTTTTCATTATTTTCTGTGGATTCTTTATCGCATATTCTAAGTTCTTCACATTTATTACTACTTTCTTCATTTAAAATGGGTATCTGGTTTTTTGCAGACTGAGCTACTTGGTCAGCTGCCGCAACATTTCCGTCACATGCTTTAATAACAATTTCTTGATTTTTTGCACATTCGTCATTTCGGTTAGTAATATCAGTAATATTATCACTGCATACATTTTGAATTAAGCTAGTATTAATAAATTTTTCACTAAGAGATTCTTGCTGCATTGTCGACATCTTAGTTTGAACACGTATGTCTGTGTCAGTGTCTACAATTAATTGCATTCTTCAGCATTTCTATACACTCCTCACGCGCAGATTATCTGCAATTAATGAAAAAAAAATACAATTAAAAGTAATTTACCCATGCTAACATTACAAATAAGAAATAAACTATTGGCTGACCCGCTCCGATTTTGGTCAGATGGAATGCAACCAAAATGCTAAATCTCAAGTTTCTAAACCCAGCGCGCGGTCCGTACTCAAAGGTGGCAAATGGGATCCTAATACTAAGCCTAAGCTGGTCTATCTGTCCGATTGCCTGTCAGAGCTACAAATAAACTAGGTAGTAGGTAGTAGGTAGGTAGGTAGTTAGTCGAAGTTTCCACAGAATACGTGTTTCTATATATCCTTTTTCCCCATACAAAAATCCTCAAAAAAAATTTTTTTTTCAAGATTATTAATTGTTTATAAATATACGTTTCAAACGTCAGATTTTCGTACCTACGACATAGTAAAATAATAAAAAAAACCGGCCAAGTGCGAGTCAGGCTCGCGCAACGAGGGTTCCGTACTATAGTCGTATTTTTTCGACATTTTGCACGATAATTCAAAAACTATGATGCGTAAAAATAAATAAAAATCTGTTTTGAAATGCACAGGTGAAGCCCTTTCATATGATACCCCACTTGATATAGTTATCTTACTTCGAAAATTGAAAATACTAATAATCAGTTCATGACCACAATTTAATTTTTTTTGTGTGATGTAACCACAAATTCGCGGTTTTCCGATTTTTCCCCGAATGTCTGGTAAACCTACCTGCCAAATTTCATGACTCTAGGTCAACGGGAAGTACCCTGTAGGTTTCTTGACTGACAGACAGACAGACAGACAACAAAGTGATCCTATAACAGTTCCGTTTTCCTTTTAACCCTAAAAACCAGCCATTCAACAGGAACAAGGGTTCCGTATCATGATACAAGAAATAACGGTTTTAACTTTTTTAATTTTCATGCCAGTCATTTCGATATTTAATATATACAATTATTACATAATATGTATCATTATTATCACATAATATGTAATGTATACAACTTTTTTTTTATCTTTTTTTAAATCAATTTTTTAATAGTTTAATTTATTTAATTATATCTTTTTTGTATTCTTTTTAACATTATTTCTTTTTCAATTTTTTTATCTTTCTAATACATATTTTTTTTGTCATTAATTTATTATTTTATATTTTTAATGATTTTTTACTCTTATTTTTTTTCTTATTAAATTTTTCTAATGATTTTATCATTCTTATTTATTTATATAGGTAGTTTTTTTTTACTTTTTTATGTTTTTACTGGTACATAATATAATATACCTACAATATACATTTTCATATGAATAAAACCTGTTTCTTCTATTAATTTTTATTGTTTGCTCGCAATTGGAAGAGAAGTACTATACAATTCTCGGCCTAAAGTATCGATTACCCACCTCGTTTAGTTTTAAAGGACTCGGCTCGCGCCTCGTCCTTTCAAAATCACTTGAAAAGTCCTCGGCTTCGTCTCGGCCTTTCAATGATACTCGGCCAGTAATCGCTTTATTTCAGGCCTAGAATGTAATGTACTATTGTTTAGGTATTAGAATTTATTTGTGTGGAGTCCGACCTGCATTTGGCCAGTTTTTACTTATTCTAACAAGTATCAAAAGATAATAAACTTAATTATAGTTCGTCAGCTGGTGTTTAAAATAAAATATACATTTTATTGTAGACCGGGTTCCATAAAAAAAAATCTAGCTCTCCACGCGTTAGTCGATACCGATAAAACAACGTTGTTGTTTATTGCCACTCACTATCCGCCATTTTGAACAGCATTTCTTAGTTGTAACTTGTAACATTAGTTCAAGAATTTGTCACTGACAAAACATAGCGCAACGGCTGTTAGGAAAAATAATCTTGTTCGAATTAGGCATATTATACAAGCATGTAGGTTTCATAGTTCCTGAGATTTCATGATTAGTCAGATTAGATTCTATTCATTCTAAATAATATCTAAAATAGATTAAATGCTAAAATAGATTCTATTCGATTTAAAAATCTGGAAACCTATTAGAAATAAAGACTTTTATAATCCAATGGAAAGTGTTAACAATATTATCGCATGGATGGCTCATGGCATCAATGCAGAGGTAAAATAAAGGAGGCGCCTCTATCGCGTAAATAGTCCACGCCTTCTATGGTATGATCTTAGTCTACGGCGATATAAAAAATAATAATCTAGTGACGGTAAGATCATGTCTGGAGTTCTATTTATTTATTTAAGATAGTTTAGTTAGTATAGTTAATTTGAAAATTCAAAAAACAAAAAAGCCGGCAGACTCGCGCACCGAGGGTTCCGTACTCGGGTATTTTTTTCGAAATTTTGCAAGATCAATCAAAAACCATTATGCATAAAAATCTATTTTAGAATGAACAGATATAGCCCTTTCATATGATAACCCACATTGTATATAATTATCATAATATGAAAATTTAATATGCATTTAAATTTTTTTTATGATGTAAACCACACATTCGCGGTTTTCGGATTTTTTCCCTTACTTGTGCTATAAAATAAAAAAATAAAAATCTTTTTTATTTGAATAAACTTTTACAAGTACTTACGAATAGTCGGATGCATCTACCACTATAAGATACTTGCCAAATTTCATGAGTCTAGGTCCACGAGAAGTAACCTAAAGGTTTTCTTGTCAGACACGACAGACGGACATACAAGTTCCCTTTAAGGTACCAAACCCTAAAAACAATTCGTTCACGAATAATTACTTAATTTACTAAATCACATCATAGATGGTGCTAGTGTTATTACTTGTATGGCACACTTACGGAGAAATCTATATATTTAAAAGAGAATATAATATGTATTACTTACAAATTAATTGTAATTTTACAAAAGATCATTTTGACAAATATTCTATTCACAAATGTTTTACTTTGCAAATTTGCTGAATTTTAAAATATCATGTAAAAATTTATTATTTCACCAAATAATTTGATTTCAAATTCACGATTTTACAAAATAATAGATGATAAATTTATTATTTGATAAAATAACTAATTAACAAAAAACACACAACACGCAACGCAGCAATAATATCATGTGGTATATTGAAATAACTTTATTTTAATATACCCACATAATATTATTGCTGTGTTGCATATGACCAAGTGAATCAGTTTTATCGACGCATTATAGTTCAGTATTATAGTTTCCTGCAGTTATTTGTGATTTTTTTACATAAGGGATAGCGAATTAGGTTAAAACTTAGTATCCCTTAGCACGAGGGGGGGAAGGAGGAGAGGAGGAAAGGGGTGACGGTGGTGCCTCCTACCCCCCGACACCACTCCCATGACAAGGTTATGCACCGTTTTTTTTCTATGAATTTTTAAAAATCTCATTTTGAGGTTATGTTTTTGTATATTTTATTGATATCATGAACATATTATGGAGTTGGGAAGAGACCCCTAACCATAGTGGGTGGTCTCTTTTCGTCGATCGGGGCCCGGCGACGGAGCCCCGCTTCGCGGAGCTCTTTTTTTCTCGGTGGTAAAAAAAGAAATAACCCACGAACCTAACCGTTCCGAGTCGGAGTGCCCCAAGTCCCGAGCTCGCTTCGCTCGCTCTTGATGGTGGGAGCGGGGGGGATGAGAGAGACCACCACTATGGTGGGGGTACTTTTTTCTGGGTGGTAAAAAAAGAAATAACCCACGAAGGGGATAGCGGGGTCTTACAGACCCCGCCATCCCGTTCTAACCTAACCGTTCCGAGTCAGAGTGCCCCAAGTCCCGAGCTCGCTTCGCTCGCTCTTGATGGCGGCAGCGTTTATTTATTTTTCTTTCTAAGTTTCTTTATTTATTTAGCGGTGGAGATGGCGAGCGAAGCGAGGCCGCAGTCCGCAACCTCCGTAGCAAAACGAAGCTGAAAGGGCGACGGAACGAAACTAGCATAGTCCATATATTATAACAATCAGTAAAATTCAGTCAAACTCCGAATGAAAACTTCTTTCAGTTAATATTAGACTGTAAAATTGATACTCTATTGCTACTTTATAAAATTTATATTTCCCAGTTTCTTGAAAACAATATTCTTTTTTGAAATTCTATTCTTCTCTTTTACGAATAGGCTATAAGTGTAGGTATCATACATATTATAAGGTCGATATAACTATTTTACCAATATTTTCTAGCGATATTTCATGGTTCGTTATGATTTGATTAAGTACCTAGGTACTTGGGTAAATGAAAATACCTCCAGTGCAAAATCGAAAAATTACTTGCCTACCTAAAACCGCTATTAAAATAGGTTACCGCGACTAGGTTAGGCGGCGACTATCAGAAATGGAAAAAAAAACTACAAACAATATAGATTGCTGCAAGTAAAAATATGACCTAAAAACTAATATATAGGCCATTCTATAATTACGGCGAAAATACAGATGAAAAAAATGCTGAATATATAAGTTTCACTAAACACACAAAATGTCAACAAAAAATTTTAAAAGGCGGGAATGAAAAAATGACAGGAAGAAATGGTAACGGTAAATAACTTAAAAATGCAATTAAAATTACCCAAAAACCAACAACTCGGCAAAATAATTAAAGCAAAATGGAAAAAACGGGAAAAATTAAATAATCTAAAATAAACGATGACACGGCAATTTTTTTAAAACAAATAGGTATCCTACCTATTAATTCGGCTAAAATAATAATTAGTGATGGAAATGAAAAAAGTGGAAAAATACTGCAATCAGTAAAAATTGCAATCTAACTTAAATATACCTACGTATGTACTTAACCTTAAAACCCTAGAAACCCCAAAAAAGTCAGGAATGAAAAATGTCGGAGAAAATATTGTAAGTAGGTAAGTAATAGTAATGACGGAAATAAAAACAATATTGAAAAAATTGCTGCAAACAGCCAAAGCAGGTTAAAATAACCTACGAAAAACATCAACACACGAAAAACAAAATGGCGGGCGAAGCAGTGCAGCGGTTCACTGCGCCCAGTACCGGAATAAATTCCGCCTGGCGGGGACTAGCTAGAGAGCTGCACTCCGATACGTCAATCCTTTGCAGACGTCACATCGCCAAGCTTGCTGTCGCTTCACGCTGCCATTCACGCTCAACGAACAAGAGAGAGACAGACTAAAAGACAAAAAATGAGGTGAAGGTGGAATACGGAATGGCAACGTTACGTTGAACAAGAGATTAGACTCCGAGTGTAATTTTTGAGTAAACAAAGCTAGTCACAGGAGTTGGTACTGATCTGTTAATTTGTTTATTTGTATGGCGAAACGAGCTGTCCAAATGATTCGATAGGGGCGCTGTTAATTTTTTGAAACATGAAATTGACATTTTGATGCGAACTCTTGTGATGAGGTTTCTTCCGCAAGTAACATTTGAGGTTCGGAGTCGATAAAATCGGCTGCATACTTAACCAGTTTATAACCGGTTTACGATTCAAGGTTACGAACTATCTGTCCGCTCAAAGTTTTTGAAGATAATTTAAAAATCACAATATGACAACGACTGTACAATAGTGGCTGTCAAACTATGCATTTGACAGGCAGCGACCGCTTTGCGCTATCGCAAACGAAACATGGCATAATCTCGGTACGCTTCTGAACTTAAATAGAAAAAATCGGTCAAGTGCGAGTCGGACTCGCAATTGACCTTGACCAATTTTTATTATTTGTTATACCTACATATAGAGGCAATAGAAATACACATTTTGTAAAAATTTCAACAAAGTAGATACTTATCTCTATTACGATTAAAGAGATACCGACATACAGACAGACAGACAGACGGACGGACGTAGAGCAGAGTCTTAGTACTAGTTTCCCGTTGGCATAAAATGTACAAAACCTAAAACTAAAAAAAATAGGTACCTACAATTATAAATACGGAACCCTAAAATGTTAGAAAAAAACAATAAATAGACACAGCAAAAGATAAACTTAGGTACTCCTCATAGGTACTTCTTACTAAGAATAACACCAATAAATATTTTATAATTAATAATATTATATATGGAACCCACCTAGTATATTTGCGCAAGAGATCCAAGAAGAAAAAGAACAATTAAGAAGATTCCAATATCCGTCGACACAAGCGCACTCAAACACGACTCTTGCCAAACTGACTGGCAGAAAGAGAAAGAAGAAAATGGCCGCCGGCATAGTAGCGACGTAGCTCGTGGCAAGAACTAAAACTAATAATACAGAACAAGCTCAGTCCAGAGAACGCCGCGCTTGTGCACGAAAACGGTCCAATCCCGACAGAAATGAGATGGTCATAAGCTCCCGGAGTGTACAGAAAAGAGATAGCGAACTACCATTTGGTTTGAAATACTCGTTCTGTACATTACTCTACGTCACATGTACTAGTTGTGGGATTTCTACACCTACATACTACACACACACAGCGACATTGCGATCTCATTCTCTTGTATTCTACATATTGTGTGTAATAGCTGAAATCTCCTCTTGTTTATTATATTAGAACGTAATCTTCCATAAGTAGGAAAGTATTTCGAAACCTACCTACTGATAAATAGGTACTTATGAAAAATTAGGTAGGTAGGTTAACAGTTTAAATAGGTAGAGATACGTAGTTAGGTAACTCGTTTATTTATTATTTAAAGTGCAGAATACACAGATAAAATATAAAATATTGGTCCCTCAAAAGCAAGTAGGTAGGTTAGGTAGTAGGTACGATTATTATTTCAGTAAATTAATAAAACGATCAAACTTTAGAAATGGACAATGGTTTTCAATTTATTGGGATCATGCGACGTTGCCACTCCGCGCAGAAGAGGGCACCTCGAGACTTGAGTGGGCTGACGCGGAGCCGAAATTGAACGAACGTTGCCGATTAGTGCCGAAGTCGTCTGGCCACCAGAACTGCAGCTAACAGACGTCATCACTATATTATTATGGAGGTACGCATTTTTTTGACAGCTATTTTCTATAGCAGATAGGTACCTACCACTTCATCAGCAATTAGAATAGCAAGTGATCACCCATAAACATTTTTACTCCAAAGTTCCTCTCAATTTCAAAAATACCAGAAGTAATCTACGTACTATGTACCTACTTACCTAGTATCAGAAGTTGGATGACTAGGTATACACAATAGACACCTAAATCGCTATTTTACCTACCTATTTACCTTAAGAAATTTATGCAGATTTATCATGAGGAATCAATTTGACAGCATTATGGAGATAAGTGTGCCCAACCCTCAACTTTTATTACTAAGCATCAGTAGAAATTGAAATGATAAACATACAATACCGTTAACGTTTGAACATTACTATCACAACAAATGTCAGCACCAGCAATGAATGCCGTACATTTGGATAGTCTACAGAAGAAGAAATCAGAGATGCAATAAAAATAGTCCAAGAAGAACGGTTCTATTTTTATTTTTGTTTTCTTTCTTCGATTACTATAATAATTAATTAATTGATAAATAAGTAGATACCTACCTAGGTAGGTAGGTACCTTTAAAGTAGGTAGGATATGTAGGTAGGTAGTTTTATTGTCCGGTCGATCATGGATATTAATATTTATATATCTAGATTATGCTACGTAGTCTCCTGTCTCATAAAAGTAGGTACCTACACTTGCCTACCTCATTATTAAACCAATGTATTCTGGATAAATGGTCTGAAGTCGAAGGAAAATAAAAAAATATCGTCAGGCGGCGGCGCGCGCGAAAGTCTTACAAAATGGCGGACCTCGCCGCGCCGTAAAGGTTGAAACCATTGAAACATTTATCTAAGTTCAATAATCGAGTTCAATTTGTTTTGTACCGTTTACAAAATAAGTTAGTGCACTCATTATGAGGCTGAAATATTGAGAGGCAATCGCATGATGCATCTACCCTGTAATTTAATAAAAAAAAATTTTTTTATTTATAACTCAGCTGACGTCTGTACCTACATAACTTTTAAATCACATTCATAGCACTTCAAGAATGTGAGAAGTGAGAACTGTGAAGAGACGGAAAAGTTACTTAACGTCGTGCATGGTCTCATGACTCATCATGATAATAAAATTATCACTCTGAATACAAAAAAATTAAGAACTCCGTTTTTCAGATAGATGAAAATTTTGGAGAATCTTTTGGGGGAGCCTAATATACTTACCTACCTACTTAGCTTAATTCTAATAATTAGGCTCATAATTATGTGTGACTTCATTAATAATCCAAAACAGTAAATTTTGTGTGGCCACGCACGTATGTAATCATAATATAGGTAACAATAATATGCTGGCAGCAATGAGTAACCTCGCGTTTGCCGTTTGAAACGCAGCAAAACGCGACGTTGCCACACTTACGATCGAGTCAGAATAGTAGCATCGATTGTTCCAACTTTCATGGGTTGTGATACTTGTGATTATCACAACCTGCCAACTACAGACTACTGCTACTACTACTTACTAATCATAGCTTCTATAAGTACCTATGTTCAACATACCTACCTAGTAGATTAGTATAAGTCATAACCTAATTTTGAAGATACGGAATTAATATTATCTGAAAATTGTACTATTTCGTGACGCGTTGGGGTTTTAGCTCAGCTAGGTCAATGAACCAACGATGCAAATTGTAAACCAGCCTTCTAAAGTTAAAATGGCTAAATAATAGGTACCTAGTGTAGTTATGATATGACATGTGGTTGTGGACTGCTCTCAAGTCTCAAGAAAAATGTAGAGTTCGAAAGAGGAGTGAAGAGTGCAAACTGAAATTGTAATTTTAGTAGGTACAGAACTAAATCAAACCTTAAGGGACAGGAGAGTTACGGTGATAAAATGATATTTAACGCGTAAAATTTAACTCCTCAAGCGCCATTTTAACTTTTTGTGTCAAATTTCATGTCACGATTTTAGTCCTTAATTCAAAGGCGAACCGTACTTTTGACATGACAGTTGACCCGTAGAGTTAAAATTGCGCGAGAGGAGTCATTTTTTACGGACTATATAAATATACTTAATATGATGATAAGATAGTTAGATATCTATAGATAAGTTGGAAATTAGAACTGCTGCAAAAAATCCTAAAAGGAAAAGTAAATCGATAATAGTTAGAGTAATGAGACGAAAGAGAACAAAATATCACGAAGTCATAACAAATGGCACACCTGTTACCGGCTCATTCACTTGTGCTCGAATAGGTAGGTAGATATATCTGAAAAAAAAAGTCTAGGTTAAAACACTCACCAAAATTCAGCCTTGAGAAATGTAGCAGGTGTTCAACTTGAGTATGATCAGTGATGATCGGGTTATACACTTTCGAATCACAATTGCAGTATCTTGGAAGAGAGAAGGTGATCGAATGTAGGTACAAGCGTGCGCGATTTCCTCGCGGACGGCAACAACCGCCATTTTGTCGTGGGGCGTTAAATGAGTTCGAGCAGTATGGCGAATATACCCGTCTCTTCTTTTCTCGGTGACCTCGATTCGACGATCCAGCTGTAACTGGTTTGCTCTGTACTTCTTATCTACAAATACGTATTTCTTTATTAGTCTACTTCTCTTCTTTGACTAATTATATGCTAATTATCGATTTAAAAGGCGTAACTGTTTCCTCAAAATTCAGCAGTATTCATGACAGATTAAAATTTGACACAACACTTCAATTCGAATTTGTAATTTTGGAATTTTCTATTTTTGAACAAATTTGAACGATCAAAAATGACATTCTAATTCTAATGTAATAATTTCAGTTGCGCTTGCGTATCGTTCCATTTGTTTCTTCCTTTTTAATTGATTTTTAAGGTCAATTGAATTTTTGTATTACTTTTGAGTTAGGTAGGTAGGCTATTTTATATCTAATATTTTATAAGGTCATTAACTTCATTGAAACTGAATATCTTCAGCATCATACCAGCTCTAATTAACAATATTAGTGGATAATCGAATTGGATTTCATTATTTGGCATACCTACCTACCTTTTTTAAATCACGAAATAATTATACTTAGGTACCTACATAGATTAATTATTGGTCTCGCTCCTTACCTACCTACCTACCCACTTATAGTTAATAATTGTTTCAAATCTAGCGTGCTTTCACCGTTCCTAGTTCCAACCTATATTATCTACTTACACTAGTACCTACGTACCTAAGTACTTCTATTGAACCGATTCATAATATTATTATGGACAGACGTTCATGAGTTTTGTTCGGACCATGTCATTGGAACTTTGAAACGACATCCAAGTTCATGCTGTTCCATTGACATTCCAAGTTGGCTCCAACCCCTTTGCCCAAAATCTTGATGCTGCAGGGGTGGTAGGTACATCTACCTTCTCAATTCTTACAATGTTTTCAATTTTGGGTAGATAGGTACGTAGTAGGTAGGTACCTACCTACCACCGCGATCAATTTACAAGATGGTACCTACTTAAACCTATCCAATAACCCAATGACCTACTTTGTCCCCGAACTTAAAAGCAAATTTATCGAATCTAATAGGTGGGTACCTAACTAATAAAATAACTAGGTACATAATAGATGTGTTGTGATTTGTGGTTAAAAAAATCCGATTTCAAACAGCAAAAGTTTTTATTTTCTTTCAGATATCTTGAGTTGGCCTAGTGACTAAACAGTAAGCGCGTCCGTAATCCGCGTTTATAATTAGATTTTCAAAATATGGCGATCAAGATAAGATGAATAAGTTTATGGTTAAGTAACTAACGCCATCTGTGAAGACATGACATAATTGTTATTTTAAAAGCAAAATGCTTGAAAGGTAATTTCTTTAGTAAACTATAGAGGGCACTACTTTTGTAAATCATTATCATTTTGTAGGTCTCATTTGATAACCAAAACATGTTATTCAAAGCTCAAAAAATGCCTAACTCGTACCTAATCATATTTTAATCGAGAACGAGATGATCTGAAAGTTCACTTTGAATTTTTTTGTCTGTGCTACATCAATGTCAAATTTGTTTGTCATTATCAGTCATTATCAATGTCAATGTCATGTTGAAAATGTAATTATTGTCGGTGATGTAAACAAAAACAAGGATGCCGCATAGGGATGTTGGGAATAACCCCAAAAATATAAAAATTGTATAATAATTTAACAAGTTTGTCAGTCCGTCATCGATAAAAGGATACTTAAGGATATAAAATGTTTGGCTTGTCAGTAAAATTTAGGGTAAGATTTACTTCCAACTGAATAAAACTTGTATTCATTTTTGATTTCTGTTAGTTACCTATTAAGGTAATATTATGTTTCCAGGCATCCCGATGTGTATTTACCATAGTAAATCGATGTTTTGGCGGTGAGCTGGAGAATAAGTACTCAGAGCTGCAGAAAGAAAAGATATTGAAAGTTATGAATGAGGATATATCCCTTTTGTCAAGGTGTTTATGGGTACCTATTTACAATCCATTTTCATTAGCTAACTTGAAAGGCGAACAAGCCGTTCCTTGCAGAAACGCGTAATGTTGGATCCTCACATGCTGCTGGGTTTAGCTGGCGGGATGAGCCAGGTGGCATTGTGTAAATTCACTATAAATGATGCTCTATGCAAGGGGCATAGGTCATTCTTACCACAAGCTCTAATAAGTATAAGTAACTGTGATGAAAGTGAAGAATCATTCCAAACCCTACTTTAGAATGCCTAAAGTGCTGTGTTACACAGCTCTCGGAGACATTTTGTTTTGTTTACATAATTTTAATTTACCTAAGGAAAAGTAGATTATGTTAAAACTCTTTGAAACTAAACATAAACTTACCTTTCTGATACAAAAAGCATTATGTTGATCCCCGGGATGCAAGCTACCTAAAACAATCTAGCTTATGCTTGCGACTTTGTCTGCGTGGACTACATTAATTTCAAATCCCCATTTAACCCACTTAGGGGTGGAATTTCGAAAAGTTCTTTCTTAGTGGATACCTATTCGTTACAAAGAACACACCCTTTAAATTTCATGTTTCAAGGACCAGGGGTTAAGGCTTTGCGTTCATATATAATAATAAAATAGTCATTTATTTAGGCAACTTTGAACACCCAATTGAACATACATAAAAGTAAATACAAATACAAATGTACAATTGTTAAAAATAATAATAATAAAATGAAAATAATAAAGTTACAACATATACAATAATAAAATTTAAATTAAATTAAAATTAGAGATTGCCCCCAAATAGGAGGTTCGTACTTTATTTACGGTTATTGTCACGATGTACGGCAAGCCAGTACTTCAGTATGGGATTCTCAGGGCACTCAGAGCATACCCTGAGGACCTCGTTTTGAGAATCGCGGATGCGGGACCAAAATGCCGCAACACGAGATCTAACAACCGCGAAATAATCGGGCACTCTGGCGTCAGCAAACATGCCCGACGCACTGCAGTATTTAGGCAGTTTCATCAGAATGCGGTATGCGTTATTATACTGCACTCTGATTTTGCTACGTGCACTTTTCGTGGCGTTGAACCAAAGCTGACACGTGTAGAAGCATTGACAATATGCTCTAAACAGCGTCAGCTTCGCCTCAGGACTGCACCGTGCAAACCGACGTGCGAGCATATTACACCGAACAGCCAGAGCCTCCGTTCGCGTTCTATATCGCGGTTATCACGCAAGTCCTCAGTTAGGATATGCCCTAAGTACCTGAACTGATCCACCCTTTCAATAGGTACACCATCTAAAAAAAACCTTCGGAATCCTCTCCGGACCTCTACCTGAGCGGAATAACATCATCTGCGTCTTTTTAACATTATACTTCAGGCCGTGATCCATTGCATAATGCTCGCAGATGGCCAATAATCTTCTAATTCCCCTGATTGAGGGACTTAGAAGTACCATGTCGTCAGCGTAGCTTAAATTATTCAGGCAAGTTTTACCTATGTGACAACCAATCCTTGTACTTCTAAGTTCTCTCTCTCTCTAATAAGTCAGTGTCAAGACTTTGAATTTTATATGTATACAGATTTCATCAAAATCAGTTTAATGGATGGGCTACGAAAAAATAGTATGGATATTTTGTCTGAAAAGTTTATACTAAACTACTTGTAATTTAGGGTTTGGTAACAGAAGGGTGCTAATGGGACCCTATTAGTAAGCCACCGCTGTCTGTCTGTCACCAAGCTGCCTCTTGTGTAGGTCGAGGTTGAAATTGAAATTTTCATAGCATGTGGTTTTCTATTGATGCTATAACAACAAATAACAAAAAATTCAAAATAGCTGCCATAAAAATTTAGATAAAAAGTGTTTTTTCTTGTACGATAGTACAGATCCCACTTTGCTTTACAGATATGAGATAACTAAAGCGAGGCTAAAGAATTTCACTACATGGGTTCAAAAAAATGGTCAAATAAAAAACTTATCAGATATAAAGACCATAGATGGGTTCACCAAGAAGAATTCTGAAAAATTGTTTGATAGTATAATAAATGGACCACCAAAAAATGATCAGAATCTCAGTAAAAAGATCAAGGGTCAAGTACTGCATCCACATTTAACTGAGACTTTGAGACAGGTAGTTTTTAAATTTTTTATGTGACGTTTTCATAATAACCCACCTGATTTCATTTGTGGTTTTAGTTCTCTGTGGTGGTTTATTTTTTATTTGTGTCTTTTTAACTAACTTCCAAAAAGGAGGAGTTCTCAATTTGGTGCGCTATGTAACTACTTACAATAAGAAGCTTTAAGTAAAAATAAATTGGAGTCAATTTTTTTTTTTAATTTTTTTTTCGTTCTGTAAAGGTGCTTGCAATAAAAATCATTTCAATTAGTTTACTTAGTTACCTAGTAGGTAGATTTTACCACTTTTTCCTGTTTTAGAGTTGCAAATCTGTGTTAGCAGTGTATATTACAGTAAACTCAGTTTGTTGGACACTCATTGATAAAGCGAATTATGAGGTGCTAGAGTGGAGGTACCACAGTATTGACTACCCAGACAGTAAGAAGATGCAAATCACTAATATATTGGATGTTGTAAGTTTATTGTTTTTCATATTATCATTCTGAATTTTTTTTTTAATTGTACAAGAAAAACTTATAGCTAACTAGATGATACCCGCGACGCGTGGATTTAGGTTTTTGAAAATCCTGTGGGAACTCTTCAATTTTCCGGGATAAAAAGTAGCCTATGTCCTTCCCCAGGAACAAACTATCTCTGTACCAAATTTCATTAAAATCGGTTGAACGGTTGAGCCGTGCAAAGCTAGCAGACAGACAGACAGACACACTTTCGCAATTATAATATTAGTATGGATTGGAAAAAGTAAATAGATTAAAACAGAAGAAAATTAAGGCTAATAACAAGTGTTCACAGATAGAAATAATTCCTGAAACTCCTTGTTTATTTTATCCTTGGACGTTTTTCTTATTCATAACTATCTTATGCTCGTGACTTCGTCTGCGTGGCCTACACAAACTTCAAACCCCTATTTCACGCCCGGTTGAATTTTCAAAAATCCTTTCTTAGCGGATGCCTACGTCATAATAGCTATCTGCATGATAGCCCGATCCGTTCAGTTGTTTGAGCTGCGTGTTGATAGATCAGTCAGTCACCTTTTCCTTTTATATATTTAGATTATATTTTAACATTGCAGAATTTTCCAAAATCCTATTTTGCACATTTTTTGCCACCATACTAAATTTTCTAAAACATATTATATCCATTTTCCTATGTCCAATTATTTGGGTTACATATATAAAAGTTTAAAAAAAGACATTTTTTAAATTGCTCTTATCTGCCATCAACTTTAGATTCTGTAAGTAAAAAAATCGCGGAAGTTATAATTTTTGTATTTCATTTTAATACACGATAAAAAACTTAACTTTATTTATTTTTCTTTATTGACTAGGCATGGGACATCACAAACCAATTACCAACCGCAGATATCTACGTCATGAAGGCAGAAGCCACCAGTCTCCGGGCATCTGGTAGTGATCCAAACAATCCCAAAGTTCTAGGTGTCAACTTGCAAAAAGCTCAACTTGTAGCTATGATCGTTGCACTTATAAATGCTAAAAATAGCTTCTATGTAGATGGGTAATTATTTTTTAAGATCTTGATAAATCCTAATCCATCGCAGACTAACACACAAACGAACTAACATTAACTTTTACTTGTAATCTGTTTACTAAACTGACTAACATAAAACTAACCATTTGAAATTTGTAAACCAAAAAGGTAAAAATGTGATGTTGGAAATAAAAAGATTTATGATTACTATATTAAATTAATATAATTTTTTAAATAGCACATTCTATCTATAAGTATAAAAATGAACACCAGGCTAGTGATAACAACATTATTTATTCAAATATCTTTTTGTGTATCAGGGCAAATGAAGAAAGTAGTGAAAAATTGGAATTCAAGCAGAAAGTCTATTTTCTGAGACCTACGCTACCTTTTAGGTAAGACTTCAACAATTTTTTCGTCAGTGGCGCCATCGTACGAACTATTCATATATCACTGGTTACTCATTTCTGTACTAGATGGCGTTAATTTACGTTATATCAACTGTTAAAACATTTTTTTAGTTTTTCAAAATATTTTCGAGTTTTGAATATTTGATGACTTTGCTTCCATGTTCGCGATTAACTGATTATGGACGGATGCGTCAGTTTTATTAAAAATTTAGAGTTATAACTTGTAAAGACCATAATATTTTTATCTAACCATCTCCTTAGATTCTCTTAAGTCTTTTCAGTGGTATTTTTATCATATACCTATCCGTCATATTCGGTGGGTTGGATGTCATGTCCGATGCATTTTCCATTTTGCCGTCACTGATGCTTAAGTTGGGAGGCACTATTGATGTGAGACGTATGAGATTGGGTCCCCTTTCTCCCATGCATGAGTCCGTGCATAAGAGTAAATTGCTCGCGATCAAGGTAATAGCTTAGTAAACACTAGGTTTTAAACCAGGCATTTCATATTTTAATATATTATTGGGTAGGTAATAAATTAAATTATTTTTTACTTTTTAGTGTTTGTGGTTATTGAAGTCGGTTTATATTTTTTTTTGTATAATCTACTAGATGATGCCCGCGATTTCGTCTATGTGTATTTAGGTTTCTTCAAAATCTCGTGGGATCTCTTCCTGGATAAAATGTAGCCTATACTTATCTAGTCGTCTTCGGGATGCAGCTATTTCTGTACCGAATACATGATACTTTGTACACGTGGATTTAGGTTTTTAAAAATCCCATAGAATCTCTTTGATTTTCTGGGGCAAAAAGTAGCCTGGGTCCGGCCCTGGGATGCAAGCTACGAGTATCTCTGTACCAAATTTTAATAGGCTCTAAAAATCCGGCCAAGTGCGAGCCGGACTCGCACACGAAGGGTTCCGTACTATCGTACAAGATATTTTAACATTTTTATATGCAACACTGCAAGATAATGCCAACATCGCCATCTATATCCATAAATTAAAATTAATTTATCAAATCACATATAGAATATAGATGGCGCTGTAATTAATTTTTTTTTGGAATGTAACCACAAATTCAAGGTTTTCGGATTTATTCCTTTACTTGTGCTATTAAGACCTTCCTATCTACCAAATTTCTTAATTCTAGGTCGACGGGAAGTAACCTATAGGTTTTCTTGACGGACAGACGGACAGACGGACAGACAGACAACAAAGTGGTCCTTTTGTGGTACGGAATCCTAAAAAGGTGGCAGACAGTCAGACCCACTTTGCTATTTATAATAACTAGTATGGATTATGTATGAAGAGTTCCGTAAACATAGGTTGATGATGATGAGGTATGGTTGAAAAATAACCAGATGCGTAAAAAGTTACATGTGAGGATTCGAATTTATAGTTTACGGAATGGTGTAATGTAAACACGGTTCGGTAGCAACTAAGTATTCAGGCCAAAACTGTTGAGTTTTCAAGATTTTAATTGCCTCTTTTGTACGTCCCGTCTTTCTAAGGGTTATCATTGTTGCGAACATACACACGACGCGAAGTAGGACCGTAATTTCAGGTCATGTCAAGTTGACTAATGTTGCTCCCACACAGGTGTTTTAAAATATTTTGGAGCCTACAGGTACGATTTAATCTCCAATGATTTTCCTAAATTTTCAATGAAACTAACGCAGTTGTTTGTACCTATTTATTTTCTCTTGTGCAAAATTTAAAAAAAAACACGTAGGTACTTTACTTATTCTGGCAGTCATAACCGCTTGCCAGTTGCCATCTCGACTTGTCGCGTACTCTACTATACCTACAGAATACAGATCTATCTAAAGAATAAATTATTTCCTTAAAGTGATACCTGACCTAATTTTTTTCACAAAATATATGAAAGGCCATGGTTGTCACAAGCTACTTCCCGCCGCCTCTATGTCGTCGGTCCATCATGCTGGGGGATGCCCCATACAATATGCTTACTCGTACGTGGGTAGAGTAGACTCTAAGACTCTGGCTCCAACGACTATCCTTCCTACGGCAAGTATGGCCTGCCCACAGCCTCTTTGACAAACTTTGTTTTTCTGCGAATCTCTTTATTTCTGATCTTATCCTTCAGGCCAACCCCTAACATATCCCTCTCTATAGCTCACTGAATGATTCTTAATCATCAAGTCATTTGTTGGTGAAGTTCGTTTATTAAAACGTTTATTTTGTTTTAGATTATATGGCACTCTAGTTGGTAACGAAAGAGTGTCAACAGACCAAACAGTGGAAACTCTCCTACAAGAAGTAAAAAATAGAGAGTCGAATTCTCAAGTGTATGTTCCTGATAAGCTGATAACAATGTTTAGAAACCAAAAGGAGCTACAGAAGGACATGTTGGGCCAATGTTTGTTGTTGGCCCTAACTTTCATGGACGTGTGCATTTATTTGAATAAGGATAGTATAAACAAATTGTTGAAACGTGGCGAATGACTGTTGAAGAAATATATGAAAACTGGCTGATGCCCGTGACTTCGTCCGCTTGGATTTACGTTTTTCAAAATCCCGCGGGAACACTTTGATTTTCCGGGATTAAAAGTTGCCTATGTGTCAATCCAGGGTATAATCTATCTCTATTCCAAATTTCAGCCATATCCGTCCAGTAGTTTTTGCGTGATTAAGTAACAAACATTGAAACATCCACACTTTCACATTTATAATATTAGTAGGATTGGGATATTTTGGCCAATCTTTGTTATTGGTTATGATTATGAATATGTGTGTGAGTTAAGGACACTACACTATAGATTGTTGAAACAAGGTGAATGATTTTTGAAGTAATAGAATTAGTTCCTGATGTATTGAGAGCGATACAGAAGGTCATGTTTGGGAAATTGTTGTTGGGCCTATATTCGTTATTGGCTGTTAAGTCTAGGCTCCTATATGAATAAGGTTAGTACCAATTAAGTGATTGTTAAAAAGCGGCGAATAATTGTTGATTAATTAATTTTGAAATAGAATGTTTATAGAATTTACATGTTGTCTTTTGTTGATTATCCTTTGGTCATATTTGAAGAGCTTTTCCGATTTCAGATTGGGCAAGTTAAGAAGATAGGTAATATTTAAATTTAGGATCTTTCTAAATTGGGTATTTGACTCCAATTTTTTTATTACTTTATTATAAACTAGAATAAAAATAATGACGTAAACTGAAAAACTAATTAAATCGACCAAATAACAAAAAAGTTATAAGCATTTAAATATTTCTGATTAGACAGAGATAGCGATATAGCATTTTGACGTCACACCTTACCAATGCCATAGTAGCTTCGTGCGGTTTCATACAAATTTTCGTTTTGCGAGAAAGGGATAGAAGACCCTCCCACTCCAAAATTAAAATGCCTGTGACTTAAATCTTTGTTGGATTTTAATATTTTTTTCAGTGTACGTCATTATTTTTATCCTAGTTTATAATAAAGTAATAATATTTATCAAATTCAAAAGTAGGCAAATACCCAATTGTCTCAGGATGAATTCTGATTCGAAGTTTAGCCTCTGTCTCTAGTTACTATCAACCTATATACCATGCGATCAGACACTGTTTTTATAGAAAAGGTAAACAAGGTATGGGTCTATATTTTAAATCAAAGGTCCCATATCTTTTCAAGCTAAGCGAAATTTCCATCTTTGATTTTCCCATCGCCACTCCGCTAAAGTACGGGTTTAGGCATAATCCATCACGATTATATTATACCAATTGCAGATTGGCAGACTTGATTTATCTTTGAAAACTCTCAAGCTTGCAGGTTTCCTCACAATGTTTTCTTCACTGTTAAAGCAAGTGATATTTCTTTACTTAATACGCATATAACTTCAAAAAGTAAGAGGTGCGTGCCCGGGACCAAACCCTAAACCATCTGTGTAGGAGACCGATGTCTTAACCATTATATTTAGCATCTTTTTAAAATGGCATATGGATGAATTCTAATTCAATTTCAAAGCTTAGCTTGCATCTAGTACCGCTATGCGATTAAGCACTCTGGTTTTTAGAAAAGAATAAGCGATATATTGTATCCTATATTACTTATTCTTTTCTATAGAAACATTATAGGGTATAGGTCTAGTCTAAATAGACTGGTAGTCCCATCTCTGCAAGCACTGCGAAGTTTCCATCATTGATTTTCATCTTCCATCTTAGACTTATATAAAATTGAAATAAAACTGCATTATATTGCTTCAGTTGGACTAAAAAGTGTTTATTTGATAAAATACAACGAGCTTACTTTTTACAACATTTTACTTCTATTAATGACAAAAAAACAAACAAAACCCTTAATACAATATACATAAATACGATGGTATCAACTTCAAAACGTATAATACGTAACTAACATAAATGCAAATCTAGGCAAGATTAATACAATTTAGTTTAAAATATATCGTAATGAAAATAATAATAATATTATAAGTAATTAAAAAGTAATATTGTAATAATAATTATTATAAAAAATTACACCGAGAAGGTTCTAATAAAACTTCCTATAGATCACACATACATTTTTGATCTAACCAAAGACAAATTTTGTATTTAATACTGATATCATTTTGGAAGAACTAGAAAAAATATTTACAATTTTTACTTTTTTTTTAAATATGCCAACGTTTAAATTTTTCGCCTGGATCTTTGTGACCATATCGCAACCAACTGCTTTCGAAGAAATCATAGTATGGATAAACGAAAATGAAAAATCTCTGCTTTGAACTGTTGTGTGTAAAAAGTTCGATCTTGTATTCTGGGATTGTCTAAAATCAATTTCATATAGTCTATTTCGGTGTCTTTGTATGTAAGAAAATATATTCTATTGTAACATGTGGGCGGGGCTGAGGGAAGACGATTCTTTATGCTACTGGAAACTTTCAATACAAAACTAATGATCATGTTAAACCACCAGTTTTGATATTGAAGGTTTTTTTAGCAACCTAAATCATTTAGGTACTAAATTGTTTGTTTCATTTATACTTTATTTATTAAACTACATGGGCATTTGAAATGTGTGTGTTTTAATCAAGTTAAGAAATGTCTACATTAGATTTTTCTTTTCGGGTTATCATAGCAATGTCCTAAATCTTATCCACTTTGGATATTGTTTTTCCTATAAAAAATTTGAAACCTAGTCAAGCGGAAACTTATCAAAAGTGCTAGTAGCTTTCAATCAATTAAGTTATGCGAATATTTTACCGCGTCAATTCTAATAACCTCATCATAATAGGCATGGGTTAACAGTGGATGTAGCCTAAATAACGTCTTAATAAAATTATGTGAAAAAATTCGCGCTTTAAAGGTTAAATAAAATTTACCTATGAAAACGATATCGATGGAAGACAATAAACACAATCATATTGTGTCGTTCGACAAAAAAGCGAACAAAACGACATCGAATCCCGCCAGCCCCGGTGGATACATCTGTAGAAACCTAACAACATTGTAAAATTACCAGTCTATTGTCGTATATTACAATAAATATGTACAAGTAATAATATAACAGCACCCATTTCACTGAAACCGTACATCCGAAAACCTACGCCGCCTATTACGCTCCTTGTAAAAAAAAATCTTTGTAATGAGTATATCACGGCTTTGTTGTATAAAATCTATTGTATATCTTGTAAAATCTGTATATCTATTGTACTATATCGGTATAAGTAAACATTTATTGTTAGTAAATAAGTATTGTAGCAAAAATAAGCTGAATAGGCGACGCGCGTTTTGGACGCTCTGAATACTACGCAATAAAATCTTTTACAAAAAATCAATCCAGACTACAAGATCATTATATTCTAATATGTTTTATCTTTTATAAAAAATTCAACAACTTCTTATTTTTATCGTGGAACTGTTTCAACAAGTCTGTATTATGATAAAAATTAATTATTTAATTAATTATTATTTGTTTTTTTTATAATATTTATGACAGCGGTTGGCGAGTGTGGCAGTGTAAGCTTGATGCGGTCGCACCTGAGTAAAAATAATAGGCCATCCATGTTGGCTACCAATTATTTTGTAAACCTACGACAACGTTAATCGTTACAAGTACTAGTCTATGCAAATCAATCGTCAAACTGACAAAATACATAGCTAATTTTAGAGATATTTTTGTCATGAGAAAGCTCATAGTATTATATGCCTCGAACTCATAGGTCGTATTAACTCGCAATAAAAAGACAATCGAAGAGTTACCAATTGTTTTCAAATAGCTAAATTCTCAAACATCGAGTTCGAGTAAAATTCTTTGTCTATGAATTTTTTGGAAAGCATGTATAACGAAATAATAACATCCGCTATTTTAACTTTTTCATGTCACAGTAAGATTTTAGTCCTTATTTTAAAGGTGAACCGTACTTTTGAAATGACAGTTGACCCATAGAGTTAAAATGGCGCATGAGGAGTCACTTTTTACAGACTATCTCTAGGTCATTTGAGACTAAAAAATAGTAGAGTAGTGATTGTAACGATTCTAGAAAAATTAATAAGCAGTCTAACTTAGACTTAGACTGTCTAAGCAATACATAATTATTATAAAATATAATACACAATAAAACGCAGAAACAAATGTGTATATTGCACTCAAACGCAGTCACTGCGTTATTTAATTCTTTTAAAAACTATATAATGTAGTGCAAATAACCGGAAACGATAACCGAAAAACATCTGAAACACATTGTAAAACCTCACAAGATAATAAAGACTATGTCAAATATGGAAGACAATTAAATAATTCGTAGCCAACTATCGAAATAATACGTTCCATTTTACTTAACTACGCGTGGTTTGTTTGTATATTATACATAGGTAGAGATAGATTAAATTACATTCGATTTATTAAAGGGTTACCATGTAATAAATTGTGCACGTTTCGAAAAGGTATTGCCATGTTTAAAAAATTTAAACTCGCAAAATATTATTCATCTTTTCGCTAGATGTACATAAGAGTGGTTAACATAAAATATTATTTTATATACTTAACTATTAAGAGTTGTAAATGGTTGTCACTTAGAACCGAATGCACAATTTCTGCATATTGTATGAACATTGAAAATCACTAATACGTTATAGAGGTTGACCGAATACTGTAAAAAATTTAGAAAACTCTGTTATACAGATCATTAATAATCCAAAATGCACAAAATTACAGCTTTCCTTTTCTGCAGAGAAAAAAAACGAAAAGGATAGCATCACTTTTAGTGTTATCACTAAATAGTTTACTTAAAGTTTTCTTACATAATTAAAATAAAATCCAGGTTTAACTTTCCCAGGGAAACTATACCAGGCTTTATACGCAATAAAACTCATCCTTTTAATAAATCTAATTACTTTTCATCAAGTAATAATTTAAATTATTATTATAAAATATGCTGCTGTCAAAATTAAATTTGTACCTACTTAATTTACCGGTAGCTACTCCACGGCTTTTTGAAACAACTTAAACATTATAATATTCAAAATGTTCGATCAACCTCGTTCAATTTATAGACTGCTTTTTATTTACAAGTGCAATATAATCTTCATCTGTCTGTTATCGAAATAAAATCAGTTTTTAGACGCAGCCCTGTTCACCATGGGTCAATTAAATCAAAAACGTTTTACAAAAATTAAACGCTACGTTCGGAAACACATTCATAAGATTACAATTTTGTCAAATATTTCTTATATGTAGATTTTATATGCCTGAGATCACTAATAAATGCATTTTATCATAAAGGAATTTGAACTAGCCGGCTACCATTGTGACATATTTTTAAAAATTAAATTTTGACTTTCAACATTTCAGATGATTAATTTTTTTTAACGGTTCCTTTTCTGTGTGCCTAAATTTTTAACTTTTAGGACCTAAGTTCGTCATGGTAGGCGACTAGTTAGAAAAAATATTCCACTACAGGAGTTTCAAATCATCTATACTCTTAACTTAGATTAATAAGGCTTAGACATCAGAATTTGTAAGTTAATGGAAACCATTTATGGTGTCTAACAACCCGGACTATCAGTCTTTATGGTCAAGTGTGTCTTTTACTCGTACATTGAGAGGCTGCAAAATTGCGAAAATTTTACATTTATTGAGTACGTGTAATTTCCTCAATTTCAGCGAAAGTTTTTTAACTGACAACATTCTTTATGCCTGAGTGTAATACAGAGTGTCATCATTGCACGCAAATATCTAAGCTGTTTACTTTCAAGTCGAACTTTTCTCTAAACTTTATTAATCTAAAACACTTAACTAAATTATTTTTTAAGCTTAGCACTGATTATTTTTATTTTTACTTAAACATTGTATTTGATACAATTGACGCTCTCTTGATAATATAAGTATTTAATGCAAAGTATATTTCTCACAATGCAATCTTAATCTCTCCTTTTATTTGTTAACAACTTAAACAATAAGTAAGTATACATAATCGGGTAGCACTCACTATTACTAGGTATAAAGAAAGATAACTTGCAGTTCTTTTTCCTATTAAGCACAGTTAACACATATTGCTTCGGAATTTGATTCCATTTGTTATAGAGAAGCGCAATAAAAATAGGATATAGCATAAATTATAATGGCCATATATAAAAAGCTTTAAAGAGTTGGCTAGTGGAGCTATAAATAAATATTACGTGTTTAATGCTAGGAACATGGTACGAACCTAACTAAATGTCAGTGGTAAAGACTGCAGCAAATTAGATAAGCATGTTTTAAATGAATAATGATCTAGAGCCTAACAAAAAATTTAGAAAAAAAACAACGGACGGCAAATACCTAAATAATAATAATGCATAAATATTCCAATATCGCTTTTTACTAGTAGAAAATGTTGCCAACTTTTTTTGAACATTTTTTTAAGTTTTCTGCTACAGTAGGTATATATAAATGTCACTGACGAGAATAACTCAAGCTTAACAAATAGTATCAAAAGAAAAGCAAAACCGTGCTCTCTAATAATTATTATACAAAAATATTTACTGATACATAAATGACGATAAACTAAGACATGTAACTGTGTATAAGGTATCCCATACATGAGTAATTGAGCAAACAACGTAACGAAATAGTGAGCAATGCCAACAAAATATTTACGGAATCATTATTTTTTAAATATAATTTTTAATCATAAATGAACTCTCTTTAAAAAAATATGCATATTCTGATTTTAAAAGGTCGTTTAAATAATGATTTCTTTCAACAAGGAAACGACCTATTGCATTAAAATAACCGCAATATTGACTTTTTGAGCTTGCAACACTGCCTGTTCAAATGTGATATGTATTTACAATAACCACAGTGGAAAAAATAACTTCGCTAAAATTAACGTACCCTTACTTTGTTGTATAGAGACACAGGAAAAGTTGAGAAAAATTGACATATTAATATTGATATTCAATTTTTCACCACTCGTGTCTCGCTTAAGTTACAAAATCCTGTCTCCATGATACTTAGGTACTTAGCACGTTGCAATACGACACTATAATTTAAGTCTATTCCACATTTTTACCTTTAATAATATTGTTTGTAATAAATGTATAAAATATCATCTTTAATCTCTGTATACTTAATCACCTTTGTTTATATTTAAAAATTAAATCCATTTGTATTCGGTATAAAAATCTAATAATATAAATTTGAGGTTATTTCTCGGCTATGGCACTGTGTTGTATTTATGTATTCAAACTTGCTACGGCCCCGAGCGCCGCTCCCGACGACTTTCAACAGAAATATTTAACCGTAAACTGTATAAAAATACTTATAGCTATTATTGTTATAAGGCTGCTGTATTGTGGTAGGTATAATTAAAATATAATATAAGGTTGAATTTTTTTCGTCTGGTCACATTCGTTATTGGCGGTTACATTCGAGCAGAGAGCTTGTCTTATGGTTCAGATATGTGCGACGGAATGGTACAGCTCTACAAGCACGACTTTTCTAGAGATGACTATGGGTATGTTACTGCTATATCATTCTGCAACATTTGATTCTTCATTTGCCAGATCAGTTCTTGTTTACGTCAAGAAAAGTTGCGCCTGTATAGCACGTAAAATTGTAACAGATTATGTCACAAATACATTTTTTTCTTTACAAATTCTTCGTCGAATGTCTCAACGCAGCCAGAGAAGAAAATTAGAACCTTTAAAAACTGATTCCTAGTCTATTGTATGTGTACACATCGGGAGCGGTACATAGGCCCTTAGGAGGATCACATTATTATGCTGTGGAAAATTTTAGTCACGGAAGATAACTGTATCAAATTTTCTTCGATAATGGTGTTTTTTTTCGTTTTTCATTTGTAAACCTCCAAAAGTTTGATAGGAAAAGTAATCAGAAACTTAAACTTGACGGAATGGTCTACCAGTTTTGAAGTCAACTTTTTAGACAGAAATTGTCTTTTTGAACTTAGATATTCTAATTTCGAACCGTTCCTTTAACCAAATGTTCTGTTGATAATTCGATCGAGAACGAAGTTCTGGATTTTGTTTCAATCATTGCCGAGTGAAATGATTGGCTCTGGGTCCATAACCAGCCAGAGTTTGGTTGAAGCCTTTCTGTATGATTTCAACGTTCCTTTTTAGCTACGATTTTAGCAAAAGATTATGTATAATCGTTTTCGTCTTCGGCCAAAAACTTACAATAAATATTCATTTTTCCCAGTTCTGTAGTCGCGTCGCGTCATTCATAAAAAAGTTGGCCTTCAAAACTGGTCTGCTTATAATTTTTCATAACTGTCCAATGAGCGCAAATTTGATAAGAGTTTAATTTACAGATTCCACTAAAAATAATATTGCGTGTCACCTTGATCTGTGACAAATCATAATAGTTTTCATCCGAGTGTTTGTGACTCCAATACTCCCACTTGCACTCTATTACACTACTAGTTAATACGTAACATTCCTTATGCGGTAGGAAAACGAAACCATCACAATAATATCGTAAAAATAAGCTATATAAGTCGTCTATAGATGCAAATAGAGATGATAAAACGTCAAAGAGCCTGTCGGAGCTCCCCGTCGCTGTTTCACAGTTTATAGTCACTGAAGACTTGAAGGAGCGCTTAGGGTCTTCTCTCATTGGCGTTGTGCGAGATTGTTTAAAGCGATGATTTGTGATCGTGCTTGTAAGTTGCAACACGCTCGCAAACCGCCAGTGTGATAGAACCCTTAGCAACGACATAATAACAAAGCTGATATATTTCATATATCATTTCTCTGCTCGAAACTTATATTACACCGTCATTCGTAATTAAATAAATGTGGAGGTCTAAGTCTACCTGTATCTATTGTGGACGCGAAATGACCGAGGCCTTGTTCAGCGAAGCGACGTTCCGACAAGCTCGCAAATTCATATATATCTTTATTCTTCCTATAATTAAGTTTATTTCGCGATGAATGATCGAATTGCTTGGTAATTCGAATGACGATAGTCTAAGCTAAAATTAAGTGAAACATTCAGCGCAGGCCACACCGCGAGCTAAATTAACTTTATTTAGCTTAGTTCACATACCTAGGTAAGGCGTCTTTACATGCTTTGCAAAGCTAAACTAAGCGAACTAACGGAACTATGTGAGTAAGCTAACCCGAGGATGCCAGTCAAGCTAACTGTCGCCTGTCACGCGGGGGTGAAGGGCGGCCCTCGTCCATTACAATATGATCTTGCATCTGATTCTAGTATCCTTTGTTATTCTGACTCGCGCGCATCTGCGTGCGTGCGCGTCGACTGGTACTCCATCATGTCACTAAACCCTACGTTTATCTTTAGTTGTCAGTGTGAAGCCAGAAAGTTTAGCTTGCCTAGCTTTGCTTAGCTCACATGTGCGGTGTTTAGCGTAAACTAAACTTAGCGAAGTTAAGTTAGCATTGCTTGCCGTGTGGCCTGCACTTTACTCTGGCATATCCTCGCTCCGAGCCGGACTACGCGTATTAAAAGCACTTGGCGACATCACACACGTTACCGATCTGGTAAAATTCGCTAATCTCACTCATTAATTACTTTACCCAATCAGTCAAGATGCCACGCCGGGGACTCCCCGGCTGGCTTCAAACAATTACTAAAATTCAATTTAGGAACATAAAGGTTTTTAAGTTTGGCAATTTCGAGTCGACATCAACAAAAGGAAGCTAAAACGAAAACAAAAAGTTCAAAACATTCACTCGACTCCAAAAGGATTCACAATCACGTTTCGTCACATTACACCAATTTTATATGCTAAGTGAGCGAAATAGACGCCTATATCCTACCTAGCTATCACAGTCCTTTCTCAGTCTGACCCTTTCCACGCCCTAAATGCATCTCCCCGTATGTCATGTCGTTGAAAAAACTGGTAACAACCTAAACTAGGCCTATCATTAGATGCGGACAGAATAAATTCAAGTTATTAGATTATTTGGCACCTCCAGTGCGATGGACTTCTTGATGACGACTTGTTCTATAGAAGTAACAGAATATTCGTAAGTACTATTAAAAAATATGTATGATGGCAATAGGTAACCTACGTTTTTGGTTTACATTGTTGCTATAATTTTCTGCTGCAATTTACTGCATCGTTTCTCCAACACGCTCTGGGCTAAGTTTTAACGATTAACTATATTTAACTTAAGAGAAATTTTGAGCATCATTTCTTCAATTTTCTCACCCTACTTTAACCGCCAGATTTTATAATCCTAATATTTCTAAATCATATTAAAATAATATCTAAAAAATATGTATATTTATTACAAATAGGCACAACGATGTACCGAAAGCATTCATCGCGAAATACTGTTGTAATGTGGTAAAAGAGCAAATCTTATTTCTTTATATTTCAACGAAGAGTTTTAAATCTAATCTCTGGTTCGATTCGCTTAGATTTTGACGGACATTTCGACCGTGTCGACTGAAGAATCACCGAGAAACCTAACTCTTACGTGGTAACTTAATATTACGGGGCAAAAATGCTATCTATACTTGCTTTCTGAACGGTAACACTATTAATGGTGTACACAGTCTTCAACTGTACATTCGCGACAGAACTTCGATAGAGTATAAAGAATATCGTTATTTACAGATCGAAGCGTGTTTTACAGCGATCCGTCGTTTGTATCTTGTTATCTTGTAAAGCTCGCGGGTGCGAGTCGTATACTGAGCGGCCGCCGCCCGCCTAGTTGTAGAGACGGTCGGAGATGTAGAGGTCGTGGTGCGGCGTGTGCGGCGCGTGCGGCGGATGCGGCCACCGCGGGGGCGCGGGTCACTGCGCGGGCAGGCACGCCACGCCCGGCCCTACCGCCGGCTTGAAGTCCGCGCCGGAGGCGGGGAACTGCTGGAAGGGTGGTGCGTAGCACTGCGGGAAGTAGAGCTCTGGCTTGACGACGGCGGCGGCGGGCGGCAACGGCCGCGGCGTCTTGGCGTCCGCGCGCCGCGCTTTGGCCGCATGCGGGTTCATGTGGTTGTCGATGTGCTTCTTCACCTCCGGCTCGGTGGCGAAGCGCCGCCGGCAGTTGGGCATGGGGCAGCAGAAGGGCCGGTCGCCCTGGTGCGTCCGCGTGTGCTGGTCCAGGATCGCCTTCTGCCTGAAGTCCTTCCCGCATTGCGTGCACTTGTACGGCTTCTCGCCGGTGTGGATTCGCAAATGCTGGTTGAGAATCGTCCGTTGCCGGAAAAATCGCGGGCAGTACACGCATCCGTAAGGTTTCTCGTTCGTGTGAATGCGGAGGTGTTGCGTCAAATGTGACTGTTGCCGGAAGCGCTTGCCGCACTCCGGACACGGGTAGGGCCGCGATTCTATATGTATGCAACCGTGTTGAAGCAACGTCGATTTCTGCTTGAATTCCTTTTGACAGATCGGACAGCGGACGTACAGCGGCATCGCTCGGCCGCCTAGCACGTCGGGGAGTTTTCCGCCTTTCAGATACTGAAGCGACAGACTGGAGCCGAAGACGGCGTGGTTGAGGCCTTTCGTGTCCTTGAAGTAGGCGGGGTACTGCGCCGTGTCCCCGGGCGAGAAGCACGAGCCGCGCTGGTCGCCGTTGGGGCCGTCGTCGCCGAAGGTCGACTGCACCTCCTCCTTGTTCTCGTCGGGCGGGAACGGGACGTCCTGCGGCCACAACGTCGGCGTCGTCCCGTTCTTGAAGATTAGGTGCGGTGACACGTCTGCAAAATTGAACATTTCGGTCAGTCACTAGTCTGATTCGTCCTCATGAGGATAATCGACGAGTGGGTTAATCGAACTGAGGACGGTTACGGGAGCGTCCGGCGATCGGTTCCGCGTCTCGCGAGCGCCCCCGAAGCGGGCGACGAGGGGACCGAAAATTTGTCTGATAGGAAGGCCAATGGATGCGAGACCGAGTCGAACGGGTTCGGGGCGGCGGGGATCGCTCGCGGCGCCGGCAGGGACGCACGTCGCTGCGGGTGCCGCGTGCGGGGAGTGGGGCGGGGCATATATGTGTGAATAGCGCTCGCCTTGGTGTGTGCGGACGTGCTGGTTCAGGATGGCCTTCTGGCGGAAATGTTTGCCGCACTCGCCGCACGTATAGGGCTTCTCACCGGAATGGATGCGCAGGTGCTGGTTGAGGATGGCGCGCTGACGGAACGAGCGCGGGCAGTACACGCACGCGTACGGTTTCTCGTTGGCGTGGATGCGGAGGTGCTGCGTGAGGTGAGACTGCTGCCGGAACCGCTTGCCGCACTCCGGGCACCCGTACGGTCGCGAGTCTGTGTGGATACGCTCGTGCTGCAGCAGCGTGGATTTCTGCTTGAAGTCTTTGCCGCAAGTCAGGCACTTGAACAGGCGGAGTTCGGAATTGGGGTTGTGCTTCCGCGGCTTGGGCTGCTCCGGCTGGACGATGTCTGGCAAGTGGCGCAGGTCGGGCGTCGCGTACTGGTCCAGCGGGCCTTCTAAAGATAGCACTCCTCCGTTTTGCTTCAAGTAGTGTAAAGGGAAGCCTCCAGTTCCGAGCATGTGGCTCGTGGGTCTGGTCTCCTTGAAGTATGGCGTGTACTGCTGTTGTAGGTCCGGTTGGGGGACGAAGCAGGGCGTTCTGTCGAGGTGGTCCTGCGACGGGGGTTGTGGTTGTGATTGGTTCTGGAGCTGCTGCTCGACCTGCATGTGGTCGGGGGAGGTCTGCTGCTGCGCCTGCTGCTGGGCTTGTTGCTGGGCTTGCTGCTGCGCGAGCTGTTGGGCAGCCTCGTCCGCCGCGGGGTCGGTGGGGGGCGCGGGCGGGTAGGGCGAGGGTGCGGGCGACGCGAGCTGCGGCTCGGGCTGTGGGCTGGGCCCGCCGGGGCTCTGGTGCTGCATGGCCTGGTAGCCGCCGTCCAGCACGGCGCCGCCCCACTGCGTGCCAGGCGGAGCGCGCTCCACGCCATCTTTGTACAGCACGTAAGGCGCTGTCGTATCTGCAAACAAAAAAAAGATATTAACCACTGATTTATTGATTAATATGATAACGACCACCATGTCGCGGTGGCTGGCGCTGTGCTCTTTGTGTGGGAGATCCCGGCTTTATATATGGGAAAATAAAATTTCCAAATTGGCTTAGTTCTCTCTGTCGCCAATTGCGGATTGGCAGACTATACCTGGGGAACTCTCAGGCTTCCTCACGATGTTTTCCTTCATCGTTAAAACAAATTATATTTAATTGTTTAAAACGCACATAACAGAAAAGATAAAGGTGCGTGCCCGAGAAGAACCAGCAAGAATCTCGGCGGTTGTTCTTTTAAAATAAAAAATATTCCTAAACTTTAGATAAAACTATAGGCAGTCGTAGCTCGTAAATCAGCGGAATGTGATTTTAAATCGGCAGAAGCTATAAGCGAGGCTGGCGTGCAGTCGCCGCGACGTCGCGTGCCGTCGCCGCTTCAACACTCGCTGCCAAATAAGAATTTAATAAAATGTCACATTGCACACCGGGCGAGACATTGTTGATGGTTACATCGCTTCGTTTTGTGATATACCTACACAGTATATATAAGTCCCGCAAATTGCTAATGCGCTGGAACCATGTCTCATTAACATCGAAATGACGTCATATTGACTATACCATCAGCTCGAAAATTCATTCTATATATTCATGAACCGTAGGTACCTAATAGGTGTAGAGAGTTGAAATTTTCACTGAGTAGGTATGTATTTGTATTGCCGTTCTTACAATCAAAGTTAAAATTTTAAAATGGCTGCCATGCTAATTAAAAAAAAATAAAAAGTATAAAGTGTTTATCTTGTATGATGGTACGGAACCCTTCGTGGGCGAGTCCGACTCGCACTTGACTGATTTTATTTAATCTACCTTACTCGCCCGGTTCGAACAGTCAAATCCTTAGGTTTTAAACAATACCTGAAGAAGCATAAATAAAACATTTTGTTAAGGAAAAACTAAGATCTTCAGCAGGATTTTAAACCTAAAATGACGCGGACAAATCCGATGGCAAACCTTAGTTTATTTTAAAAGAACAATAAAAAAAACATAGTGGCAAATCAATCATAATCATTGTGAACACGAACGCAAAAAAGGAAATACAAAATGATCACGGTTTCTAATGATTTGCTTTCTCAATAGATTACATAAAAAACACGCGGGAAAAGGCGACAATTTTCTTTTACCGCCTAAAAGAAAATGCAAATGTCGAGCGATAGACCGGCCATTAGATATCACTCTGACTTTACATACCTACTGCATTAAAATCTGATTGTGAAATAATATGGAAATTCTTATAACTAACTGAAGGAAACAAACATCAATGATTATTTATTATGTAGGTACATATAATGGTTATTAATTACGTAAACTGTGCTAAAGCTATGAGTTTAAAGATAGTCGAATATTTAAATTATAACACGTTATCAGTACCCTTATTATAAATGCGAGTGTGTTTGTTTGTTGGTTTGTCCTTCAATCACGTCGCAACGGAGCAACGGATCGACGTGATTTTTTGCATGGATATAGTTTAACCGTAACACTATGTAGTAATAAGCTTTTCCCAGCCCATTCGTATAACCCACATAGCACAAAGACAGCTCGCATCTCAGATTGTGAAGATGGACATAGGCTACTTTTTATCCCGGAAAATCAAAGAGTTCCCACGGGATTTTTAAAAACCTAAATCCACGCGTACAAAGTCGCGGGCATCAGCTAGTAGGACATATTAATTAGAAACTCAAAAAAAAAAAACAAGAAGCCAGAAAAATTAATCTGTGCAGAAAAGCGCGCCAATTCTAGCCGGAAACGTTTTAAAACCGTTTCATCCATCTTGGCCTGGCGTTCGTTAACAACTTCTTGGATGGGCTAAGCGGGCGATAAAATCGTGCTACTATACCCTTATCGCGGCCACTATCGATTAGTCGATATCTTGATTCGAGATGATCGTGACCCAACTGTTTGGCAGTATAAAATATCCAATTAGTTTACAAGCCTCGATTTATCTCGCAGCCATCGCTTACTTTGACTTTATTCAACTTTATTATCGAATTTTATGATATGAACCTTGAAAGCTCTATTACCCGACTACAAAAAGTGCGTTATGACCGGCTGAGCCGCCCCGGCTACGACCGAATGGAATTTCGGAAAATCTTTTTGTTTTATAGTAGGTAAGTATGGTAATATGGTACCGAGATAGCTCAACGAATTAGCCAGCTGAAGTGGAAGTGGGCAGACCACGTCTGCCGCAGAACCGATGGCCGCTGGGGCAGACGTGTTCTGGAGTGGAGACCGCGTGTCAGCAAGCGCAGTGTGGGACGACCTCCAACCCGCTCGACTGACTGGTAAGAAGGTAGCGGGAAGTGGGTGGATGAGGAAGGCGGAGGATCGTGTGTGGTGGCGCGCTCTTGGGAGGGCCTATGTCTAGCAGTGGACGCAAACAGGCTGATTGATTGATTGATGGTAATATGGTAACCTGCCTGCTAATGAGCTGGGATCTGTTCTCAGAATGAGAAGGATTTGGGCCATAGTCCGGTGGCCTAGTGTGGATTGGCGGACTTCACACATCTTTAAGAACATTATGGAGAACATTATGGAGAACATTCAGGCAGGTTTCTTCACGATCCTTTACCATTAAAACATCTAATTAGTAGTAGTAAAGTAATGGTGATAACTATTTTTGCCAACCTAAAACTAAAACTCATAAGGTTTCAAATGCCCGTGGTCTGGGAAGTAGTAGAAAATAGCTAAGTGCGAAAAAATTTAGGAAGAAAACCGATGAAGGGCGAGTTCCGTATCATCGAACAGCATTATGTACTTTTTACATTTTCAAATTTTTATTATTTGTTAGCGGCAATAGAAACACATATTTCTGTAAAAATTTCAAATCTACCTATTACCTACGGTTCATGAGATATAGCCCGCTGACCGACAGACAGACGGACATTCGGGTATGGAACCCTAAAATATATTTTAATTTCACTATTTAAAAGTTAAGACAATAGGATCAAAGTAAACCGTGGACTTATTCTCGATGTACATTAGCAATATTTATGGCCATAGCGAAACCTGACGCATAAAGCTCGGTGCACACATTACCGTGCACGATACATCTTTTCATGTGCCATGAGACAAAGATTTATAGTCGAATAACATCTGTTTATAATCTCCGGATAAATAATACGGGAGGAAACGCGAGAGCGACCAAATGATTTCTTCACTTGACAGCGATGTTTTAATGACGTGTAGTACGGCTTTAGCCTTTAAATCTTGTATCTTTGGCCGGATGCCTCCACATGTGGGGTGTCATTTCGAATTAAGATTTTTTGTCTTAACCCTTTTTAAATTATAGCGTTCGAATGACGTAGGATCTTATGGGAATGCATTTACCCCTTTCCTACGTCTCGTAAGTTACTATAACGAACTTTCCCGCGTTAAGTTTTTTTTAAATTAAAGATGTGACGCAAACGGCCTTTTATTTTCATTTTAGTGATGCAATGAGTGACAGCACTCTTTAATGTTTCGAGTTTGTGGGTTACACATGGTGAGAATGTTTCGTATAAAATTATATTGTCAGAAAGTTAGGCGAGTATAAATTTTATATGTTCAAGGATTATAATTATTTTATGGCTTGTATTTCATAAAAGCACCAAGTAGAGTCGTACCCATCCATGTTATAAATGCGAAAGTGTGTTTGTTGGTTGGTTTATCGGTTCAACGGATCTATGTGATTTTTGCTACGATGGGTAAAGTTTTTTTTAAATCTTTATTTAAAGAGCTTGGTCGCTTATGCGACTATGTCACTCGGTAAAGGTTACATAAATTTATGTATATTGTATTTCGTTCCGTCTTAATTTTACTGCACTTATATTTAAAGGTCTATCAGTTAGTTCCAAATTCCCTAAAAATATATTTACGCTACCAGTACTTACCATCTTAAAATACTATTAGCAATTAAAAATCCTATGCCTTATAGAAAAACCTGCAGAGTGACATAGACTACTTTTTATCCCGGAAAATCAATACAAAAGCCTAAATACACGCGGACGAAGTCGTAGGTTATGGGTAACAGGTATAAGTCACGCAAATTGCTATTGCGCTGGAACCATGTCTCATTAACATCGAAATTTTGACGTCAACCAAAATAAAAATATACTATCAGCTCGAAACTTCAGTCTAGCACTAGACTGATCCATACTAATTTATTAAATACGAAAGTGTGCCCGTCTGTCCGCTAGCTTTTTACGGCTCATCCGTTTAGCCCATTTTGACAAAAATTTTTAGAGAGAAAGTAGCAGGAAAGTAGAGATATTTTGCATTTCGGGCACGGACAACTCTTAGGCTACTTTTTATCTCGGGAAAATCGAAGAGTATCGATAGAGACGAAGGGGCGTCATCTAGTAAGTTTATAGAGTAATTGTTCAATTTATCCCCTTCGGGACATGGACTGCGTCGACCATACAGCCTGGTAAGTCGTAAGAGATGAGTTTTTACCAAATATTAAATTAGTTTTTTTTGGTGTATCCTGTATTCTTACTCTCTATAATTTTGTTAACAATAATTGACTTTTTTTGACTATCTTGTGACTAGAAAAGTTGTGACTAATTTTATCAAAACTATGTACACGCTGTTAGGTACCATATCATAAGTCATAACATATTGCATGCTAATAGGCAGAATTTGGCTGTACCTTTTTGTTTTGTAATATCTGCACTGTCTACCCATATTCGCAATAAAGAAATTTGAATTTGAATTTGAATTTGAATAAAGTTGTTTATTACTATTATTCAAGATTAAATGAAAGAAAAAACTATTTTATGAAAGGTATGCCCTTATATTTTAAGTTATAGAAATATTATGATTGTTTATCGCGAACAGCGGACAATTTCATATGGTTGTATTGTATAAAAAGCGGTAGGAATGTAAGTCAGTGAGGTGCGCGAGTCGCGAGGTGATCAAGTGCGGCCCAAACTGGTCCGAGACGAACCGCCCCTTCCTGCGTTTGATCCTGCTGCCAGTACAGACAGCAGAACAAGTTCTGCAAATTACAAACATACAAAATTTTACAGACATTTTATTTATTTTTTATTTTATTTTATTTTATTTGACTAACCAACAACATTTACACATACACAAGTATTTACATACATAAGGATTTATAACTAAAGGACACATAGCATAAACGTTAACAACTGGCTAGTACAAAAGATTTAGGTACAACTAGCTTATGCTCGCGACTTCGTCCGCGTGGACTACAAAATTTCAAAACCCTATTTCACCCCCTTAGGAGTTGAATTTTCAAAAATCCTTTCTTAGCGGATGCCTACGTCATAATAGCTATCTGCATGCCAAATTTCAGCCTGATCCGTCCAGTAGTTTGAGCTGTGCGTTGATAGATCAGTCAGTCAGTCAGTCAGTCAGTCACCTTCTCCTTTTATATATATAGATGATGTTATGACTTTAAAAGGCAGTAAAGTAAAGCAAAATGTAATTTTAAAACATTACACAGCAAAGTTCAAAATTTATTGATTTTTGTTTTTGTTGTCGGACCTCCATTTTATTTCTTTAGGGATTGAATTTTCAAAATCCTTTATTAGCGGATGTCTATCTCATAATGGCTATCTGCATGCCAAACTTTAGCCCGATCCGTCCAGTAGTTTGAGCTGTGCGCTGATAGATTAGTCAGTTAGTCGGCTTTTCCTTTTGGAAGACAACTAGTGTATCTTTTGCTACGTGTCTGTGACTCTACAACCCGCGCCGGTTCAGAATGCAGCTTCCAGAGAAGAGTCGGCAAGAAACTCAGCAGTTGCTCATTTGAAATCATAAATGTTACAATATAATAACTACACCGTTTTGGGCAACTGAAAGAAAGAAAGAAACTGAAACTGAGTGCTTCCAATGTCAACGAGTGAGTAGGATGATTGTTTGTGGTAATTGGTTTAGAGACAGTGTGACTGTGTGTATGTGTGTGTGTGTATGTGCGTGCGTGCAGTAAGTTGGAATCGATGTACTCAGGTAATTTTTTATAGACAGTTCATTCAGACGTCTTTCTATGCCTACTTGTACGAAATTCAAATCCGGATATTAATGCTATTTCGTTTCCAAACATTTAATAAAAAATAATTCGAAAGTTATTAGGGGTATTAAAATAAAAAAATATCAGTAATCTTTTTATCAAACGTCAAAACGCGCGCTTAGTATGCGATATTTTATGAAATAGGTACCGGTGTGTGACGTCACAATCGTTTGACGTGCTTTTTTTAGTGTAATCGATAATTTAAAATGGTAATTACACTTAAAACCAACAAATGACGTGGATTTTACGTATTTTAGAAGACCCTCTATTTAATAATCACTGAGAAATAATTTATTTTTGATGTAGTCAATGTCGACTGTACTTAGAGTTCACGGATGGTTGATCCCGTCACCCGAAGAACAACGCGGCTCACTGGATTAAGCTCCAACAAAGTTACATTTACTGCCCATAAAATTGAATATAACACTTATAATTTACAGCATAAAGCTTAAAAACAATTTTCATAAGTGTTATTTATTATGTTTGTCATCGAGATCGAGAATCGAACGGGTGAAATAACATAATCTACATGAGTTTTTGTTATTCCGTGGTTTGTCCACTGGTTTTTAGACAATTATTTTTGATGACTATCGTCAGACGGTTGGAGTGATGAGTTGTGGTTAATTTTGGGGCTCTCTATGATAAACTTTTCGTTTTAGGGTCCGTAGTAAAACAAGGAATTCCTATAGTTCCGTCCAGCCCGTCTGACTGTCTGTCTGTGTATCACAGCCGTTTCAATGTACCGTCAAAGTTTTTGGCAACTAGCATGACTACGGAACCCTAATTTATGCATGTTATCAGTTATCACACGCACTTGCATAGTTTTTAGGGTTCCGTACCGTAGGAAAAACGGAACCCTTATAGGATCACTTTGTTGTCTGTCTGTCTGTCAAGAATAAAATATAATCTCTATATATAAAAATGAATCGCTGAATGTGTTGCTGATCGCAAATCTCGAGAACAGCTGAACCTTTTTCGCTAATTCTTTTTTTATAATATTCCTTGAAGTACGAGGATGGTTCTTACGGAGAGAAATTTAAAAAATTGTAACCATTAAAAAAAATTGAAGCATCGACTGTTAGAAGGTACGAAGTTCGCCGAGTCAGCTATTAATAGTTATAAAATAGTCTATGCCTTAGTTTGTACAATTGGTAGGTTGTTATTTTAGCGGGTGATTCACGGAACTTGTTTACTTATTGCGATCACAATGAGAACAGGATGCTCCGAGCTGACTCACTGCAGAGTAAACTTCGTTACGTTCAAATGTAAAAGACTTGCCTTTACACAAGTTTAAAAAATGTGTTAAAAGTATGCTCCTAAAAAAAGCATATTATACAGTCGCAGACTATGTAAACGATAAAAAAGCTTGGATTTGACTCGCTCCAGCAATGCACGGGGCTGCAATGGCTTGTATAGTACGGTATAATAACATTGTAAATTGAAAAATTAAAAAGAGCAACCGCCGAGTTTCTTGCTGGTTCTTCTCGGTAGGAACGGCATTCCGAACCAGTGGTAAATTAAAACTACCTGACTATTCATAAGCACTTTTAAAAAGTTTACATGAATAAAAAAACATTCTATTCTATTCTAAAAAAAAAAAGGGGCTTCGAGGAAGGGAGTATCGTTCAAGTACCTAGGCCTCAAAACTTTTGCAGCTTTTGAAACAAGTTCATCCCGTGCAGGGCTCTATAAGTCCCGCAAATTGCTATTGTGCTGTAACCATGTGTCATTAACACCGAAATGACATCATTTTGACGTCAGCCGAAATAAAAATATACCATCAGCTCGAAACTTCAGTCTAGTGCTGACGTCACTAAAATGGCGGCCACGCGCATTAGCGATTTGCGGGACTTATACTAACTTGGAATCCATCTTTCGCTAGTAATCACTGAAATGGACATATACAAGTTACGCTGGAAAACGAGTGCCACACAAAATGATAGTTAATTTTTGTGCCGATTCGAGCGTCCCACCGAGCTTATGACACTATGTTGACAGATGTCTCTTCACCGATATTTAGTTCGGAGTACGCTCACATGACGCTCCCTGTTGCTATCAGCACCGTATTGACTAAAATAAAGTTCTTCCAAAAACAGGTCAGCAATTGCAAGTCCAGTATACTTGTATTAGTAGAGGTCAGTGCTAGCAACGCATCCCATGGAATTTGACATTCAAGACCAGTTGAGTCGATATGATATATGATCTATGGTATGTACAAAGACGTGGTGTTGGTGTTAGGCCAGCCGCCAGGCGATGTGGGAAACAACGTGGAGTTTTAGTTTGTAAGAATCCGACATAACCTCCGTGCCTCCCCGGACGCGGTGGTATCCATGAGGATTTCCCCACGAAAAAAGGTCTAAGTATAGCCCTGATTAGATATTTAGGTAGGTATCAAGCATTAGTTATCTATCTTCTCGTATTTCCTTACTAGCTGATGCCCGCGACTTCGTTCGCGTGGATTTAGGCTTTTAAAAACCTGTGGGAACTCGTTGATTTTCCGGGATAAAAGTAGCCTATGTCACTCTCTAGTTCTTTATCTATACCCATGCAAAAAATCACGTCAATCCGTTGCACCGTTGCGACGTGATTGAAGGACAAACCAACAAACAAACACACTTTCGCATTTATAATAAGGGTAGGTACTGATAAGCGGTAACTTTTTATCGATTCAAAAATCCACGTTACCTATAGTTAGCGAAAGGTAGGAGGTATGTATTTGGATGACTCGAACAGAAGCGACAACACCGGAGTACCCACCCGCTGGAGTGTCCTAGAGGACATTAGCATTTGTCGAAGGGGCGGGCGCCGCGCCGTGCACAGAAATAGCCACCGCGTCACCGGCTAGCTTAGAGCGGCCATACACGAGCAGTCTGAAGCAGTCAAGACTGCCCGCTTCAAGCAGCGACTGCATAGCGGACTACAATCTTCATCTCATTGTCATATTAAGTACTAGCTTATGCCCGCGACTTTGTCCGCGTGGACTACACAAATTTCAAACCCCTATTTTACCCCCTTAGGGGTTGAATTTTCAAAAATCCTTTCTTATAGCTGATGTCTACGTCATAATTGCTATCTGCATGCCAAATTTAAGCCCAATCCGTCCAGTACTTTGAGCTGTGCGTTGATAGATCAGTCAGTCAGTCAGTCAGTCACCTTTTCAATTAATATATTTAGATGATATTATGTACCGCTTTTGTGCAGTCGAGCAGTCAACTGCTCTGGCGTCATAATTATCCACTGATTTCTATATTGCAGTTCTGCAGTTCAATTATTCAAAGTTAAAGTCATTTGTATTATTGTACACTTTTTGATTGTCAATTGTTGAATTTTAAGATAATTGATGTAATGATTATAATTAATTACGCTAACTTAAAACTAAAGCTAACTACGAGGGTTCCAAATGCACCCGGACTGAGGAGAAGCCCACAACAAACTTAGCCGGGTATTCTTTTTATTCAATATCATTTAAAACTTATTGGCATTATGTTCTCAAAGCTGTTAAAGAAACTCATTCCCAAGCTTTCAGATCATTCAAATAATCATTTAGGTACATTGTAATAAGATATTTCAATAACCTTTTCAATGATTAACGTTTCGTATTCCGTTTAATTCCGTTTAATGGAAACTTAATCCGAAAATTCAACCTACAGCATGGATTTAACAGTCAGAATTAAATTCTGTGTATCCACCTGGGGTATAGGGCATAGAGTGAATTACAGCGGAATAACAACTGCAATTGTATTGCTGTTTCGGGGAGTTGAAACTTGAAAATGACTGCTCGAACGGTCCGCGAACATTGTTCTACGATCAACTGCTCATAAACTGCCCGTGTATGACCACACTTAGCCCATCACCGGTTATTGCGAGCCTCTCATTTTAATTGCGTCCAAACACCATTACGATGATTTGTACATTTGTGCCACGTCGCATTTGCCGCGAAATATGATAAATTACCTGTCCTTTGCACAGATTATATACATACCCTACAGATCAACGATCCCTATACTCAATATCTACAGATAATCAAGTTCATATCCATACATGTATATATTAAATAGAGATAAAGTTGGGGTAGAGTAAAAGCAGTGGTAGCCTATAGTAGTTGAGACGTAGACCTCCAAGTCGGGAGGTCGAGGGTTAAATCCTGGGCACGCACCTCAAACTTTTCGGAATTATATTATGTGCGTGACATTTTTAGTTGCTAGTTAGCAACTAAAAATGTCACTTGCTATAACGGTGAAGCGACACATCGTGAGGAAACCTGCATGCCTGAGAGTTCTCCATAATATTCTCAAAGGTGTGTGATGTCTGCCAATCCGTATTTGACTATGGCCGAACCCTTAGAGAGACCCTTATTCAGAGAGGTGACCCATGCTCGGAATTTTCAAATATAAGGTATCTAACAAATGGTATAATTTACAAGAGGATATTTTGTTCTATTCTATATCGCATTCCTTTTATCACAACTTACTCGTAGTTTTTAAACAGAATTTTTGCCAACTGGATACCTAGTGCATTTTTAAACGTAAAAAATACGAATTTCGCTAAAAACTGCGTACGCATATTGACCGTTTTTAATTAGCATGTGTTTAAATTGCTTTTCCGTGTCGCAGTACGATTTAGGGCGTACTGTACACTGTCCAGAGTCCGGACCATTTATTTCAGGAATAACAAAGTGCATCCATGCTACATCGGGTGTATTAAACTTTTATTGCCTTCGGTGCCATTCTTTAGTCGCTGCGATGGCCGCGAGTGCGAACGTGTCATTAATTACAGCCAAATCCATTTAAAACGATTTATTATGTGTATTATAGATTTATGTTTAAGTTTTATATGCGCAATTGTATAGATACAACCTTTTGGCTGCGCACATATTTGACTAGCAGCTATTGCTTGCGCGTTTAGCCTCTTTAGCTGTCTCTTAAAAGTCCAAGCTCAAGGTGTGCCAAAGAGCCATGGAACGCAGCATACTTGAAATTAAACTAGCAGATCCGGTAAAGAATTCTGTCATATGTTCCAACCGCGAGTAGCCTACGTTGGCCTTGCAGCCGCTTTACTGGCAGGTCATAAGTGCCGTAAGCCAGATGACTTATGGGCAAAATCTGCTTCTTTCTGGAATTATCAACGCCAGCGTGGCAGGCCGAAGCGACGATGGCGTGATGAATGAGATAAGTTTACGCTTACATGGCCAAGAGACACGGAATAGGGAATGGTGGCAGGATCGGAGGGAGCTCTTTGTCCAGACGTGGGACAGTAGGTACAGGCTTTGGATTAGATTAGGGTGACTGTACTGAGTGGTACACCTGCCTACATAATAAGAAAACACGGCCGAGTTGTTAAGTTCAAACGGCGCGCGGTGTGCTTGCATGTCAACTAATTTTAATAGCCTTGATTTGTAGTTTGTTTTTTACTCCACCGTGCCATGTTTACTCTCGTTTATTCGCCACGATCTCAGGGCTGCGTGCGAAGTGCATTGCCCCGAACCGAAATAAATTGTCGCGACGCAGTGTCGTGCGTACAACCGGTACCGATGTCGATTGGATAAGGAATTAGGGATGGGTCGCCAAGGGATTTATGGCCTTTTATTTTTAAACAATCAAACAGTTTTTTTGATAATTACTATTATTTTTTACCTACATCTATATTTATCAAAGGAAAAGCTGACTGACTGACTGTCTGACTAACTGATCTATCAACGCTCAAACTACTGAACTGATCGGGCTGAAATTTGGCATGCAGATAGCTATTATGACGTAGACATCGCCAAGAAAGGGTTTTGAGAATTCTTATTATCTTAATGGTACTTATTTTATTTTTATGAGCTATTATTAGGCATCCGTACTTCAAAAGGAAAAAAGGCACCCTTATAGGTCTGTCTGTCTGTCTGTCGTGTCTGTCAAGAGAACCTATAGGATTCTTCCCGTTGACCTAGAATCGTGAAATTAGGCAGGTAGGTAGGTAGGTATCAAAAGTGAAGGAAAAATCCGAAAACCGAGAATTTGTGGTTACATCACAAAAAAAAAGTTGAAATGTGTTTCAATTTTCAAAGTAAGATAACCATACAAAGTGGGATGCATAATATGTAGTTTTTGATTTATCGTGTAAAATGTCGAAAAAAATACTCGAGTACGGACTATTTTTTTTTAATGAATTTTTCAGGGTCAAATTGGATACCTGCGAGAAATTTAGACCTTTCCGGGCACAAGTTTTACCGAAAAGGTGTACGAGGTAATGCAATTTTTTATACATACATTCACACTAATATTTTATTTTCAGAAATCGACCTAAAAGCATCTACTTAATCGAATTAATTTGTAACTGCCACGTTAAAGAACCCAATGCCAAAATGGCGTGTTGGCACGTTTCCCGCCAAAACGAGCTGTCACTTGGAACCATCAAGCTGAAAATTTGAAGCTTCAAGCTGCACGTAGCAGCACTTAAACAAGCTAATGCGTTCTAAATTGAAACAAATGCAGCAATGCTACCGGTACTTTTCTTATTGCCGTGTAATTGAATGCTGTACCACTTATGTACCACTTTTTGTGCACTGTTGACACTACTTGACTTTACAAAACGTCTTCGTTTCATTCAGCGGAGTTTTTAATTATTACTCACGTATTATTTGCTCTTGAATGAAACGCTTGTTTATAATTTAAAGAAAATAAAGTGTATTACACTTGCGCTATTACATTAGCGAAGTGGTGAGATACCTACCTATCGTAGGTTCGATTCTCGGAAGGGGCAATCACGGGGCAATTTGGAAATCACTACCCATATCCATACTAATATTATAAATGCGAAAGTGTGTCTGTCTATCTGTCTGTCTGTCTGTCTGCTACCTTTTCACGCTCCAACCTTTCAACCGATTTTGATGAAATTTGGTACAGAGTTAGCTTATATCCCGGGGAAGGACATAAGCTACTTTTTATCCCGGAAATCAAAGAGTTCCTGCGGGATTTTTAAAACCTAAATCCACGCGGATGAAGTCGCGGGCATCATCTAACTATAAATAAATGCGAAAGTGTGTTTGTTTGTTGGTTTGTAGGTTTATTGGTTTTTTAGTTTGTCCTTCGAACTCTGTAACGCATCTCTACTTTGTGGACTTTAAAAGCAGTTAAAAACCATTGCTTTACCAGTAAAAGAAAACATCGTGAGGAAACCTAATACTTCTTCATAATGTTCTCAAAGATGTGAAGTTTGTGAATCTGCATCTGGCCAGAGTGGTTGACTTGGCCTACTCAATTCTCTTGGCCTTCTCATTCTGTGTAGTGCTTAGTAGTGGACCGGCGATGGGTAGAGATTATAATGATGATGAATTGTATGTCCAAATAAACTCTTCAGGACTAGTGACGCATTGTATCACTCATGATAGTTTCAATTCTAAAATAACATAAGGCAGCTGTCTTACCGCTGCCGATTAGCGAGAAACGAGCTGAGCTAAAAACTAGAAACGAGTTGGAGAGCAACGACATGCGAGTGTGTAACTGGGATACTTTTGTGTGCGCGTGCGTCGGGTGAATACTTTTTATCGCACGTTGCGCAAACTGCGCGATCGCCAAGAGAGCGTCGCCGAGCGAGTTTTTCTTTGATAGCTCTTGTCGCTGCGTCAAACTAGTGGAGAAAGAGTTCTCGCCGCTATAAGTGTGCACAGTCAGCGATCAACTATTAATATATTTATCTTTTTTATTGACACGGAATCATACATCGATCGTACGATTATTGAACGAGAAAATAATCGATCTCTCTCTCCGGTCGTTCCTTCATTGCTGAAGATCGTGGTCCTGGCAAACTGCCCTCGAATGGCTTATCTGTTTCCATCGGCTTCTGTCGGTGGCCATTTTTACAATGTGATGAAATCCACACCTGCTGGACTCCTTTAGCTGGTCGGACCACCTAGTTGGTGAGCGGCCTCTCGGTCTTTTGCCCTCAGTGTTGCCCGTCACTATGAGCTTTTCTAAGCTGTCGTCCCCCCGCCGTATGATGTGGCCGAAATATGAGAGTAATCGTTGGTAACATATGGAGGAGAGTTGAGCAGTGATCCCGAGTTGCGAAAGGATAGACACGTTTGTGCGCTTGGCAGTCCACGGAATCCGTAGCATCCGCCTCCAGCACCACATTTCAAACGCGTCTATTCTTTGCCTTTCTCTTGTTTTGATAGTCCATGTCTCTACTCCATACATAAAAATTGGGAAAATTAAGGCACGAACGAGACGGGTCTTGGTTTTGAGTGATATGCCTCTGTTCTTCCAAATCCCAATTAATCCTGTCATGGCATTTTTCGCCATCGCAATGCGTCTCTTTATCTCTGGCACACAACTGCCATCATTGCAAATTTGGGATCCAAGGTAGATGTAATTCTCCACGACATCCACAGATGGTATTATATTACAGTTGGCCAGCTTACCAGCGCGATCAACTATCATTAACTTGGTCTTACTCCTGTTAATGGTCAAACCCAAATCCATACTTTCTGCTTCTAGTTTTTGTAAAAGTTCTTTCATGTCCTCCAAAGTGGTGGTAATGAGAACTGTATCGTCGGCATAACGTAGGTTGCATATTCTTTTTCCTCCTATTGGAAACCCTTTCTCCCAATTCTCTGTTGTTTTGCGGATTATGTACTCGCTATAAATGTTGAACAGCATAGGTGAGAGGATACAACCCTGTCGTACGCCTTTCTTCGTAGGAAACACATTAGAACACTCGGTGTCAATCCTTACAAATGAGCGGTTGTTGCAGTATAGATTCTGGATAAGGCCAACAAGATGTTGAGGCACTCCCATTTCTGACAGTACCATCCATAGCTTGCTCCACATCACGCAGTCAAAAGCCTTACTGTAATCAATGAAGCACAGTACAGCAGGACTATTGAACTCCCTACTCTTTTCTATAATCTGCCTGATATTGAGGATTTGTTCTCTTGTCCCCTTCCCTTTAACAAAACCTGCCTGTTTTTCGGGTATCTGCCGATTTTAGGCGCTGATTGATTGATTGAAATAATCGATAGGTATATAGTATATAGATTCTCGTTTTTTCGTCGGCGGTGGGACAAGTGCCTAATTTAGGATATAATAATGCAGAGACTATTTATAATGTCTTAAATTTTTTTAGTAACTTGACTCACACTTTTTAGTAACGGAATTTTATTTCACTGTAGAACATAGTTTTGAGACCTTGAAGTTAATGTCTTACTTTTAGGTATTCAAACCGGAAGGTTATAAGTGTTATTAAATACCTGTGGTTATGTACGAGTATTCTTAATTCTTATTATAAGTAAATGTATTTTAGAGTTCAATGAACCTGACAGAAATGTTTATATCAATTAATTATTATCAAGTCAAGATCTGTGACTTTCGGTTTAAACGGAAATAGCGAAATTTAAATTAATAAATATATTGAGTTAAATGTCACGGTGGTCTAGTGGTTAGAACTCGTAATTCTTCATATTATGTATCTAAGGTCTTTTGATAAAACTTAAGGCCGAGCTTTTGAATTGAGGAAAGCGTCGTAAGGGAAATTGCAAAAGGAAAAACTATGATAATATGGTAGGTTTCCTTAGCCTAAACTCTTCGACTCTTTTCAACCGTTTATTCGGGTTCCGTACCCGAAGGGTGCCAACGCCTTGAAATTTTTATTATTTGTTGTTATTGTTGTTGTCAACAAATAATAAAAATTTCAAATTGGACGCCATGTCAAAAGGTGAAAAGGTACTTCATCTTGTAGATACGATAGTACGGAACCATTTGCTTGCGAGTCCGACTCGAACTTGACCATTTTTATATTACTACATACTAATATTATAAATGCGAAAGTGTTTGTTCTTTAATCACGTCGGAACAGAGCTACCGATCGACGTGATTTTTACATGTGTATAGTTAAAGACCTGGAGAGTGACAGACTACTGTTTAAAGTGGAAATCAAAGAGTTCCCACAGGATTTTTAAAAACTACATCGACGAAGTCGCGGGCATCAGTTAGTTGCTAATAAATGATTTACAGTACGCGGCCGAAAGAAATGTACATCGGCCTTTAGAATGACGTTTCGGCTTCGTAGAGCGTTGTCTTTGTCACTCATACCTATATGACGTTTTGTCGGTCTTAACGACAGGGACAACGCTCTACAAATCTGCTATCTCCTTCTAAAGGTCGATGTACATTACTTTCGGCCGATGTACCTACGCGCCAGCCAAGGATTCAAAAGCGAGTCCGACCAGAATTCACCTTCATATTATCTACTTGTATAGGTTACGCGTTAGGACAAAGCGAGTTACATTCAATGACTCAGTCAGGGTCGCGAGCGGACTTCTCGGAAGGATAAATCGGTTATTAAATAAGGCACAGGACTGGTTTGAGCTTCGAACGACTGAATTAATACATAATGACCAGCGTTATGAGATTATAATCAAAATTATTTTGATTAGATATAAAATAGTATGCTTAGAGTGAGATTTTAACTAGGTATCTAATAGATTACTACATCAAATATAATAAAATATTATAATATAATATATTATAAATATAATATATTATATCAAATAGAAGTTTAGGACTCGACGTATTTAGTCTTGTCTGCCCTACAGAGAGCCTAAGAGCCTCGATAGCTCAACGGTTAAAGGAGCGGACTGAAAACCGAAAGGTCACCGGTTCAAATACCACCCGTTGCACTATTGTCCTACCTACTCCTAGCACAGGCTTTACGCTTAATTGGAGGGGAAAGGGGAATTTTAGTCAGCAACTTGGCTAATATTCTTTTTCTGAAAAAGAGGTTAGTAAAGCTAGAAGCCACAAATTTGTGAAGCAGGTCCTGAATGAAGCTAGTCGCCGACATTAGATAGGTGGAAGCGGTGAAGCTGATTGAAGAACAAATAAAGCCCTTTGGTATTGCAGCTAGCGCATAAAGAAAACATAGATTAACTTTCACATAATTTCCTACCTACTTAATTCAGATTTGTCTGGTTAAAATAATCTGTACCTATAATAATTCTACATAAGTCTATTTATTAGCCTATTGTAAACAATTTTAATAGCAAAATTATTGATAGTAAAAATTTCTAATTTTCACTATAATATTTGTTTTACGGAATTAAAATATATCATTTGTTTCAACGGCGACGGAAAACATCGCAAGGAAACGTGCATACCTGAAAATTATTCATAATGTTCTGAAAGCTGTGTGACGTCTGCCAATCTGCACTTGGCCAGCATGGTGGACTAAACCTTTCTCATTCTGAAAAGAGATCCATGCTCAATTGGGCCAATGATGAATGTTTCATCATCATCATCATCATCATCATCATCATCATCATCATCATCATCATTAACCAATAGTCGTCCACTGCTGGACATAGGTTTCTTGTAGGGACTTCCACACGCCACGGTCTTGCGCCGCCTGGATCCAGCGGCTCCCTGCGACTCGTCTGATGTCGTCCGTCCACGTAGTGGGGGGTCTTCCAACGCTGCGTCGTCCGGTGTGAGGTCGCCATTCTAGCACCTTGGGACCCCAACGTCTATCGGTTGTACGAACTATATGCCCTGCCCATTGCCACTTCATCTTCGCAACCCGTTGATTGTGTGTCTATGTCGGTTACTCTAGTTCTCCTACTCCTCCTCCTAGATGAATGTTTGCTTTCTCCAAATATAGGTTTAATGATGAAGGCATATTCCTTGTCGTAGGCCGTAGATAGAGCAATAATAATCTTGCCTTTTTGCAGCTGACATTTGCTTTAACTTTGAAGGTTACCTTCTACCTTCAAAGACAGAGCGACAGAGTTATGAGAATGTCTAGGAGATAATGTTTCTTTTTGGTACATAATTAGGCGTTATGATGTGTGAGGGGATAGGCATGATGTAAATGCGTCGCGGCGGAGAGGGACAGATCTATTTTGGGCTAATTATGAAAGGAACGCTACCATAGCGGACTTGATTTAATGTTGTATTGCTTCTGTGATCTGTCTGCATAACTTGCATTCGATTGCATTATACCTATTCATAATTCTAATTATGAATAGGTATAATGATAATAATATACGATAGATTTTGCTTCAGTCAATTTCGTCATCCATACCTTGTTCCATAATTAGATCTATATATACAAAATTCAAAGTCCTGACTGACTGACTGATCTATCAACGCACAGCTCAAACTACTGGACGGATCGGGCTGAAATTTGGCATGCAGATAGCTATTAAGACGTAGGCATCAGCTAAGATAAGATTTTTGAAAATTCAACCCCTAAGGGGTGAAATAGGGGTTTGAAATTATGTAGATGTATTTTTATGTTTAGACCTATCTGAAATGTGTGTATTTCATAGTTTCAGATCTGTTCTACCTAAAGTTACTAGGTAGGTATACAAATAATAGAAGGTATCGCCAAAGCAAAACATCAATAGTACAAATGCATTGAGTTTTGTTTCTCATATCGTACCTATAAGTAGATATATCATTTCGAGTATTACGAGCTTTCAAGTAGTTTATAATGCTATCGGAAATCTGAAACACGACTTAAAGTAGCGAAATATATCTAGCGGTTGAGGAATTTATTTATTAAAAATCGTCTCAACAGCTTTCATATACTTTTACTCTTCATGTTTCGACATTGGAAAATTCTCAACAAAAAACCCGCTGCATCATTGTATTAGTTATCATGGCTGTATAATAAAGCATCATTGAGACGAAAAAAAAAGAATGCAGCTCCGAAGCTTTTTAGTTCCGCGAGGATGGTGCTTATTCGTTTCAAAATAAGGTTGAGAATAGACTGGAGAGTATGTCAACATGTGGTACCGTAGACAACGGCTCTCAACCAGAGACAAGGAGCTCTATTTTTAACAGATTATGCACGGGGCACGCTGACGAAGCGTGCTGAAGATTCGCTGGTCACAATAGCTGCAACTTTTTTTTCATGCGCTTGACTTGTTTGATGAGAGAGGACTAATTTAGGCTGCCCTTATTAATGGCCCGTGCAGGAATTTAATTTAGAAATGTTTATTATGTAACAATGTAGGCATCTAGTCTTTTAAATGTCGGACAAGTTTTTTTGCTTTTTATTATACTCAAAACCTCAGCTCAAAACACAATATTCACTTCCTAAATGTTCGTGTATCTGTGTTCGTTTTCGTTTTTGAAATGTCTTCTGTAGATTAAATTACTATACAAATTAGTTTTTCTTAGATTCTGGAAAAAGTGGTTTTTGATTTGAAACAGTTTTGATCTAGGAGCGATATGTACACGACAGGTAACCCGACAGTCGATATCACTGTCGATACCTGATACCGATATCGCATCGGGTAGCGTGAAAACGCTGTAACATTGTCGTCATAATTCCAGAAACAATTTTACTATCACCGTTTCAAAATCAAAGTAATGTTCACGGCGGAGAATGCATTTCCCGATTGTCAGACAAGCTGCATTGCAGAGTCGAAGTTGGGCGAAGTTCGCGGTGCCATCGCATGTCCTACCGGCAATAAATTAAAAAGTAAAAGTAATAAATATGGCGGGATCAACGAACGAATTCGTTTGGCGCCTCGCACGCGATCCCGTGCATCGGTTAGGATACAAACGTTGATATGACACAACCAAAGATACACAGTACTTCAACTTCTCCAAACACTATATTAATTTGTATACCTATTGTTTATTGTGTATTTGTGAGATAGCAATAGGGGTGTCTGGCAATGCATGACGTGATTAATTCTAATACTATTATGAAGAAAATAATACTAGCTAATATACTTTGACGTAAGATTTTTTTTGCACCTTAATTTCTTCCTGTTATCTCACAAAGCCACCATGATCCAAACCTATTTACTGACAAGCTACGAATTAGGTATACTAAAGTTCTAACAAAAGCTGCAAATAGTTTGACTTAAAAAAATTATCGACAACCATAATTTCTTTTTTAATGGGTTTCGATATTTTTTTAAGGTACCTAAACAGTAACCAACTGTTTGGGTACCTAACAGCCCGTTCCCACTTCAGACTTGTTGGCTGTCGGCCCCGGATTTAAATCGGATGTTACAGTGGCAGAACATTTTGACACAAAATCGGTTTCAGACAAGTGTAAATAGCTTCATATAAAATACTGGCTTATGCTCGCGACTTCGTCTGCGTGGACTACACAAATTTCAAACCCCTATTTCACCCCCTTAGATATTGAATTTTCAAAAATCCTTTCTTAGCGGATGCCTACGTCATAATAGCTATCTGCATGCCAAATTTCAGCCCGATTTGTCCAGTAGTTTGAGATGTGCGTTGATAGATCAGTCAGTCATTCAGTCAGTCAGTCAGTCACATTTTCCTTTTATATATTTAGATTCTGGCACCATGTTCCATCCGATTGAAATCCGGGCCCCACAGCCGACAAGTGGTAACGGGCAGTTATTCACATAAGATTAAGTAACAAAAACATTTGTTTTAATTTCGTTGACATAATCTTGGATTTCCATATCAATGGGTACAAAGATCAATTATGTTAGTAAGAAAAGGGTGGTCTAACGTGCTTGTTGGGAAGGATTTATGGCTTATAACGTTTTGAGCTAACCTTTGAACACGTGATTGGATATCGATTTGATTCAAATTCATACTTTTTTAATTCTCTTTATTCAAGGAATTCTAAGGATCTCTACTTTACGAGTATGTAAGTAAAAATTTAAAAAAACATTAATGTCAGCAAATTTGAATTTGCTGACATTAATGTAGACTGTTTTGTAGGGTATCTCAAAAGAAAAAAAGGAACCCTTGTAGGATCACTTTGTTGTCTGTCTGTCTGTCTGTATGTCTATGTATGTCTGTCTGTCTGTCCGTCGTGCCTGTCAAGAAAACCTATAGGGAAGATACTTCCCGTTGACCTAGAATCATGAAATTTGGTAGGTCTTACTTATAGCATAAGTAAAGGAATACATCCAAAAACCGTGAATTTGTGGTTACGTCATAAAGAAAATGTCGAAAAAATACGACTTTAGTACGGAACCCTCGGCGCGCAAGTTTGACTCGCACTTGGCCGGTTTTTAATTAAGAAATAATCGAAATAATGCTTAACTCTTTTATAAATATTGTGACGTTTTGACAGTTCTTACAATGGAAATCTGTAACAGTATCATTCGCCGATTAACGTTCATTGAGGATTTGAGAACCTGCCGTTTCATCTCAAGAAAATTACTAAGTAGGTAATATTATGATATTAATGGAACATGGTCAGGACTCTTTAGTTATGAGATGTAATAAAGCATTTTTGCTTTTGAGGAGAAGTTAAAAAAGCATTTGATTAACTTACTACTCAAAACCAGATTTGAGAAAATCACTAACAAACTTCTTAAGAAATGTCAAATATTCTTTACCTCAAAAAATTAACGAGTCAGCGGGGATTGCCTACAGAAATGAAATAACAGTGTTTTTTTTGGATTTTCAAATTAATTGTTTAAGTGGTATAAAAAATTAAATTTTCATAATTTTTACATCTATCGGCACTCCGAGTATTAAACATGTCGGTGACGCAACCTTGAGCTTTTTACTTGTCCCAAAACCGCTCAACGTGCCTAAAGAAGTTCTCAATCCCAAAAAATTCTATACCCGTCATTGGTTTAGCATACATAAATCGTGGCAACAAAACTGCCTACTTAGTTAAGTTTCGTGCAATTCGAGTTTCGTAGCGCTTATCCTCTACGAGCGATAAAATTTTGTAGTTTGCGCTATTCAGCTTTGACTGAACGTGTGAGAGGATGAAACTTACTTATAATTGAATGATAGCAATTTAACTTAACGTTTATTCTTTTTGTTTGACTAAGTGTGGTGCCCCGGCTTCATCGCGGTGAAATTTCTGAAAATCCTTTAGATATTTTATTCTTCTATTATATTAGATTCTATTTTAAAACCACTCGCTTCGCTCGTAGTTCCAGCTTAGGGTCCTTCGCTGGCTCGGAATTTTAATGAATGTTATATTTTTTTTTGTAATCTCCAGCAAATAGTTATATTTGGACTTTAATCAATTATGTGTTGTTTTTGTTGACACATTATTATTTTACTGATTATTAATTATTATAGTGGTTTTGTAAATTAATTGATTGTGTGTGAAGTGATTAATAAACAAATTCTAATTCTAATTCAATACAAAAATCTCGCGACAAAATAACGACTTTGTAGCCTTGCATAACAAATAACTATTATATTGTAAGCATAACCTTACTTAGACTTTCAATCAATCAATCAGCCTATTTGCGTCCACTGCTGGACATAGGCCTTCCCAAGAGCACGCCACCACACTCGATCCTCCGCCTTCCTCATCCACCCACTTCCCGCTATCTTCTTAAGGTCGTCAGTCCAGCGGGTTGGAGGTCGTCCCACACTGCGCTTGCTGATACGCGGTCTCCACTCCAGAACACGTCTGCCCCATCGGCCATCGGTTCTGCGGCAGACGTGGCCTGCCCACTGCCACTTCAGCTGGCTAATTCGTTGGGCTATGTCGGTCACTTAGACTTTAGTGATGAAGTATACGACACCGAAGAATATTTATACAAAAAGAGTACCTAAAGTCACTCTTTATAATGTAACTTAACTTGAGTCTTGACACTTTGTAGTCTGCAGGGGTGTACAATAAACAGTACAATGAAAAACTTATAAGAAAACAATGCAAAATGCCCCTTAAATGTCGTTGACCATTCATTTTGTGCTTAAAAAATCAGACACCAATTAAAACAAAGAGTTCGAAAACCGAGCATTTCACTTCGAATACATTCTGTGGTATTTTCAAAAGAAATCCGTCAAAAGAAAAACCGAGGATTTCTTTACACTTAAAACTGTGATATGGAAAAATGAACTTTACTCCCTTTACTTAAATAACAACTGTAATGCATAAAAATTTGTTTTCAGGCAAACTTTCAAGGGTAGTTGGGTTAAGTTATAACGTTCTTTGTGATGATAACAATAAGGTGTATTATAGGTGTAGATGTTAAGTTTGTAAGACGAGTGTCTGGGCGGGTGAATGGCCCCTGAAAGCGCGCGTTTCAGAAGTTTGAGACACGCCATCACTTCCTGAAACCCCGAGTAGGATTTTTTTTTTTACTTTTAAACGTACTTTGGTAAGTAGTTATTTCACAAAGTGTTAAGAATTGACCTTAGGGTAATTTATTACAAAAGAATACCCAGCTGAGTTTGATGTATACTTAGACGAGAATCCCGCGTGGCTCTAGTTTTTAGTTGATAAAAGTAGTTAGATACCTAGAATACCCACTTAACTACTTTCATTTTTAGGGTTCTGTACCTCAAAAGGAAAAATGGAACCCCTATATGATCACTTTGTTGTCTGTCTGTCTGTCAAGAAACCTACAGGGCACTTCCCGTTGACCTAGAATCATGAAATTTGTCAGGTAGGTAGGTCTTATAGCAGACATTAGGGGAAAAATCTGAAAACCGTGAATTTGTGGTTACATCACACAAAAAAAATTAAATTGTGGTCATGAACTAAAAATTTGTATTTTCAATTTTCGAAGTAAGATAACTATATCAAGTGGGGTATCATATGAAAGGACTTCACATATGCGTTCTAAAACAGATTTTTATTTATTTTTACACATCATAGTTTTTGAATTATCGTGCAAAATGTCGAAAAAATACGACTGTGGTATGGAACCCTCAATGCACGAGTCTGACTCGCACTTGGACGGTTTTTTTGTAAATACTTACAAAATAATACTTATTAGGTGTATTGTTTTGTTTTAAGTTAGTATCCCGAAATACGACTTGAACTAATAAATATACTAGTAAAATCAAGGACAAAAGTGTAATTCAAATAATTAACACGCTTACTAAAAACCTATTAAATTTTTTGTGCTACCTATCGAACCTTTTTCACTTTCTCATCGACCGTGTAAACCTTAGAGTAGAAAAACTGGCTATAGAGCGCGCATTAGAGAGTTTAAATCGTCGTACGTTGTAATTCTCATTGCTATAGCTATCGTAACCTCTAAGTTGTTCTTAAATCATTTTGACAAGAACTTGAATTATAACTTGTCTACAACTATTTCATTTATATACAGTACGCGGCAGAAACTAATGTATATAAGTATATCGGTTTTTAGAATGACAATTCGGCTTTGTAGAGCGTTGTCTCTGTCACTCATACCTATATGACGTTTTGTCGGTCTCAATGACAGAGACAACGCTCTACAAATCTGCTATCTCCTTCTAAACATCAATGTAGGTACATTACTTTCTGCCGCGTAATGTACGAGTAACTTCACGCTAAAGTCATAGAGCAGCACTGTCACACAGCGACATTTATATGTATAAGTCAGTATCTATAGAACTACGAACATTATATTATTTATTAGCTGATGCCCGCGACTTCGCATGGATTTAGGTATGTAGAAATCCCGTGGGAACTTTTTATTTTCCGGGATAAAACGTAGCCTATGTCACTCTCCAGGTTTTTAACTCAAATGTTGAAAATTGAAATAGGTGGGTAGATAGGCGAATAAGATAAACTTAAATTTTTTATTTAAGCAAAACAGTAACAATTACATGTGGTTAGGCTAAAAAAATTGCTTTGACTTATGGAAAGGGGTCACAACCCGGAGCAATGGGGAATACAATGCAGAGATATCTGCTTATGATTGGCATAATGGCTCCCTGGTGGGAGGCTTCGGCCGTGGCTAGTTAGGTACGATGCCGTGTAGAAACCAAAGGGCTATGGGTTTAATGTAAACTGCCATACCCCTCCCAGGTTAGCAAGCTTCCATCAAAGACTGCATCATCACTTATAGGTAAGATAGCAGTCAAGGGCCAACTTGTATCTGAATAAAAAAAAAGTGATGTGAGCGCTCTAATAGCTTGCTTTTTTATACTCTAAGGTTCTACCAAACTGAGTGGACGCCAAGAACTTCTGTTACCTACGGACAAACCGGTTTCACATAAGATTAATTAAATGATAACATGTAATCAATAGTGATCTGATTTGAAAGAGGCTTTTTTATCATACCAACTAGCCAGACTTAGCGTGGACTACACAAATTTCAAACCCCTCTTTCACCCCCTTAGGGGTTGAATCTTCAAAAATCCTTTCTTAGCGGATGCCTACGTCATAATAGCTATCTGCATGCCAAATTTCAGCCCGATCCGTCCAGTAGTTTGAGCTGTGCGTTGATAGATCAGTCACAGTCAGTCACCTTTTCCTTTCATATATTTAGATATACACGACTCAGATATAGGTATGTAATTCATCTCCAACTTCCAAGTAACATAAAGCATTAGCGTTACAGTTTCTTGCGAGTGTTTTTCTTAAATTACCAGTAGGAAGAGGAAGTGCACGAGACGTCTGCCGACAAACCGACAAACGTCAAACATGACAGCCGGGACTCCGTTTGTATGACAAGATAAATTTACTTTAAATCATTATGATTCACAGTTTACATTTTCTTGGTGACTCGGCTGTTAGGGGTCGAAATAAGGGTTTGAAATGTGTGTAGTCCACGCGGACGAAGTCGCCAGCATAAGCTAGTAAGTATACATATAAGGTAACCTACTAGCGGTCACCCGCGGATTCGCTCGGCGAAAGATAAAAATTCTCTTCATACCCTCTCCAAAAATTTTTTGATAACTCCTTATCTACATTATAAAGAAATCTTTGTGCAAATTTTCAATCTGGTTGGCCAGATCTAGGCGAGGATGTCAGTCAGTTTAATACTATATTAGCTTTTGCCTACAACTTCGTTTGCGATACATACTTAATAATAACAATAATTTATGTAGATAGTACTTAGGGATAATGGTGCTATCAATAAAAGAATTTTTGAAATCGGGTGAGATGATTTGGAGATAACCTCCTAACATCTAATCTTACAAACTTTACCTTAGAAGCTCTGCTATCTTTCTGCTTATTGACTTTAATAGCAGTTTTTAATTCGGATATAAGTTACCTCACCTGGTGGTAAGTGATGATACAGTCTAAGATGGAAGCGGGCTAACTTGGAAGGGGTATGGTAGTTTCATTAAATCCATACTCCTGATCGTGTCTACGCGGTATCGCACCAGAACGGTTAATCGCTTGGCGGCACAGCTTTGCCAGTAGGGTGGTAACTAGCCACGGCCGAAGTCTACCACTAGACCAGATAAGAGACAATTTAGAAATTATAAATTCCCAATTTGGCCCTGAGAGCGGTTACCCGAGTCCGTGAAAATACGTATCTAAAAAACTCGGACCCAATCATTCGGATATTGTTTACGCACTAATCCGATCTCTGGTCCTTTGACATATTTAATAATCATAATATGTCCGGTAAAAGGGCTTTTCAGTGGACAAGGTTTATAAAATCAAATATATGTTGAAAAGTAAGAATAGGTATTTGATTTTCCGGGATAGAAAAGATCTTCGTACCTAGCCGTCAAGGTGAGTAAGGTAACAGACAGATAGACACACTTTCACATTCATAAAATTAGATTTTTGCGGATACAAGTAGATCAAGATTCTTATTTTTCAACAGGCATCTTCTAGGCAAACGCGTTCCAACATAGACCTTATTGCTTTCAATCAAACATTATTTTTATCAATCACAAGCATATATCTACCTATTGCTTAAAGTATATGCATTATGTAGTTATAATGTACCTGTGTCTAGGCGTGTATTGATTGACTTTCCGACCGTTGCCAAAAAAAAGGTCCTTTCATCACTCGCATATAATTTTTTGGATGCACCCTCCCGCGTCACGATAAGCTATAAATGTTCCGATACATTTTCCGTTTACAAATTAAATACACCCCCCGTACATGGGCTCGCAGCGCCCTCTCGCGGCACATATGTGCGCATGATTTATATACGGCACATACATTTCGCATAATTGAAAAATGGCCGAGTGCGTTAATGGCGTAGCATCGTCCGACAAAGCAAATAGCGCTTTTCGCCCGTTACGTCCAGTCGTATGAATATGGATGTTGTCACTTCAATAAATTTGTCGTGCTCGGTAATGATAATGTACCTACCTACTCGAATTATATGTACCTACCTAATAAAATAATTATAGAAGTGAATGGATCAGCGTAAAAAGTTTAATTTGAAATTTTAATTTTTGGTAGGTATATACGGAAGTGACACCCGAAAGGCGCTAAAATCTGATAAGTACCTATACCTATCTAACACTAAAGTTGCATTCACCGTCACCGCATCATTTTTTTTTTTTTTTTTTATTAATAATGTTCGCTAGCGATTTCAAATAATAACTTGCCAAAGACACTGAAACACGTCTTGCTTTCACAGCGCTCGCGCGCAGATATCATCATCAACCCATCGCTGGTTCACTACTGAGCACGTGACTCTTCTAAGAATGAGAAGTGTAAGTAGCCCGACACGCTGGCCGCGGGTCGACTAACGAACGAACGTTATGGAGAACTCTCTCTTCACCGTTAAAACAACCGCCAAGAGAGCGTCGCTGAGCGAGTTTAGTCTTTTTTATAGCTCTTGTAATTGCTACAAACTAGTGGAGAGAGTTCTCACCGGCATGGCAGTGTGAATCGGTCGTATAGTACGCGACTAACGCGTAACACTATGTAGTAATAAGCTTTTCTCAGCCCATTCGTATAACCCACATAGTACAAAGACAGCTCGCATCTCAGATTGTGAAGATGGACATAGGCTATTTTTATCCCCGAAAATCAAAGAGTTCTCTTTGGATTTTTAGAAACCTAAATCCACGCGGAACAAGGTGCGGGCATCATCTAATTTTCTTATAAAAAATACACATTTTCATACGTAGCGAATAGTTTAAAGTTGAAACCTAAATAGGAAAACAGAATACGCTCCAGCATTCGAAATTCAGATCGTCTAGGTGGCCAGTACCATGGCCCGTTAATTCCATCGATCATTACAGCTTGCAATCCGCCAATCGAAAAATAAAAACACTGGCAACCCCACCTGCATCACCCACTTTCCCCCTTTCCCCCCTCCAGTGGCCCGCAATGCCCCCCACTCGGCGGGGAGATGTGATTTTTTCGAGCGTCACCCCCGGCACTGACTACTGTCGGTACCTATTAAAATAATGATCGGTATTATACCGGTTTCACGTGCTGGTTATAATTTGTAACGGGATATTTCCAGGTGATTCTTCTTTTGCAGGAATCTGTACCTTGGCTAGAACTAAAGCGTATAACTACTATCTAGGCTAGTATCCATTTAAATAGAGCGGAACGGAAATATGTTCAGTCGACCAATCAGATTTTTAAGAAATGACGTTATATTTTATCACGTCGTCTATTAAGAATAGGAATGGTCTGTTAAACATATCTCCATCCATCTTCACTTTGGACACCGGGCCTTAGAAATTGTTTCAGTAACAACAAAATTTCAACTTCCTACCTATTGCGGTCCCGCTAACAGACAGACGGACGGACAGCGAAGTCTTAGTTATAGGATCCCGTTGGCACCCTTTGGGTACTGAACCCTAATAAGGATAGTAAGTATTTTCTTCAACTTAAATTTTATGCAACTGTTTTCAAATCGTCAAGTGAATCTATCCACTGGTTCGGATTTCGGAATATGCTTCCTACCCAGAAGCACAAGCGAAAAACTCACTTGTACTTTTCTTCGAGTAAAAACAAACATGTTACGCAGTGCTACGGTCTACGATGTCGGTAGCGGCTCTACGCCTCTACGCAATCAAAGATTAGCTTGAACTACTACGAGTTACAAATTGGAATAATTACTATTGCCTTATTTGAAATGTAATGTTGAACTAAAAAGTATTAAGTACTTAACTAGTCTTAGATATTTACATAATTTAGGCCCGATTTTTCAGTCGCCAAATGAAGTAATTGAGCAGCAAATTGTACAATTTCACAATAATTTTTGTATTGGGTCAAAATGACATTATTTGTTAGTAAAGTTTATTTAGCAATCTTGAATTTTATGCTAGTATTTTCTTAATCTTTTAAATGCGGCTTCTCCCGACCCTCTTTAATAAAGTAGCTAACCCGCTTCGCTGGGGTCGAAATTCTGGAAATTCTTTCTTACTAGGACATTTCTTACCGTAGACAGCGTTGTCGAGAAAATCTCGTTATCTCATGATTCGGGACCCAGTGGTTTGAGTCATACGTTCATGTGAATTGTCTGTCAGTCAGTTTTAAACTTTTGGCCAAGTATTGCTGTCAATGTCTCTTACACAATGCAAAAGTTAACTTCTGCGAGAAATTGCGGACGACCTTAAAGCACAAGGTAGCTTCCGGGCGAACCACTAGTGTATATTTTGATGTACAATAAACAATATTTTATCCTTCTAAAGCAAACACCCTAGACCCATCTGCATCAGTGTGCGTGTGTAGGTACGAGTGTATCGCGTCGATGTGTGCACGCCTGCAGAATCGAGCTCGAGCTAGCTAAGCCTCATCGCGTGCAAAACGCCATGCAAAAATGTGCATTATACCTACACGCCGGTATCTATGACCTCCCACCCCTCCCTCAGCGTTCGAGCAAATAGATCATTCGGAGTAACTTTTGTTTTATGTACAGGTCAAGTTATAGTGGTCAATATTGAATAGGGAGTAGCACAGTCCCCTTTAGTGTCATGTATAGTTTTAAATTCCGAATTATCTGCATGATTGTTTCGTATGCCATTTAGATTTCAAATGTGGAACGTGCTTTCTGAACTGTACTGTACTCGATTATCTTTGTTTTTTTTTCGTAGCTTTAAAAAAATCATAATTTTAAATTCCTGTCTTTTTAATTTTATTTAAGTACTTGTTATCCAGTCAGTTTTATTATTTACTGTGTTTTTGTTGTTTAAAACTTTGTTAGAGTATAGTTCTGACTGTTGTATTTTTAATTTCATTCACTTTTTATGCTGTGTTTAAAAATAAATGTTCATTTGACATGTATTTTAAGTTTTATGTTCCCAGTAGGTAGGTTAAGTAAATTCAAAATCTACCTTTTTATTTTATTACACAAAAGATTCAGTTTAATTAAACAAAACACCAGTGCTTATGCTCTTATATTAAAAACCCTATATAGAGCAGTTTTAATATTATGTCCGTCCATGCCAGTGAAATATGCACAGCTCAAAGTGTACCTGAGGAAAAAGTTCATATAGGAAGGAGCTCACTTTTATAAACCCCATTCAGTGGGCATTACACTATGTTCTGAAAGTCAATTAAGAAACGTATTTTTAAGCTCCGTTTTCAATTTTAAAACCGTCCTTTCAAAGCGCCTTTTACTTCACTCAGCAAAGTATAGAATTTAACGAAGCCGTAATTATAATGCTCAAAAGAAATTTCCTTTTTTACAGCAATTTAATGAATTGCCGGTTTTTTCTTGAGACTGGAATGTACACATTTACTTATAATAAATCCGGTAATTGACCAAAAAGTTTTTAATGAAAGTTTGTTCGATTGTCTATGGTCGTTATTTCCCGGTGCCGCTCGCGCCTCTCCCCCAGACTTCTCTAGAAACCACAAAGCTACTTTAAAGCTTTAAAATAAGAGGGTGCCAATTTTTCCGCGGAGTGAGTATTCAACAGATTTGAATGAAACTTTTTATTCAGACACAAGTTAGCCCTTGAATGCAATCTCAATCAAGGTAAGTGATGATGCATGCAGCATACGTAGGTACGTACTCGTTACGTTCATATACGCATCTATACCTTTCACGGCCCGCCCCGAGTACAAAATAATATTAGCACTTGTCCATCTGGAGTAACATCTTTCAAATCGTGCAAGAATTTTTAGATAGGTGCAGTGTTTCCGGAGATTACCCTCCACATACTTCAATATGGGTATAGATGCACTGCTGATCAAGTCTTCTCCCTGTGACATTTTACAGACCAATAGAGCATGGTTGTAACTCGGTGCTTGCAGTTTTGCGAAGGTATATACTCGCGAACCATGTTTCTGTCTTAAATGATTTTCTTTTTTGTAAATTAAGTGAGTATATTTTAATTATTTTATATTAAAAAAAGCTATGCGCACACTATCCTAATCCTAATATATCTTAATATCCTAATTAATATTATAAATGTGAAAGTGTGGATGTTTGGATGTTTGTTACTCGATCACGCAAAAAGTACTGGACGGATTTGGCTGAAATTTGGAATGGAGATAGATTATACTCTGGGTTAACACATAGGCTACTTTTTATCCCGGAAAATCAAAGAGTTTCCGCGGGATTTTGAAAAACGTAAATCAACGCGGATGAAGTCGCGGATGCTAGTAATATAATGTATGTAATATATCAACAGTATTTAACATCGTTCGCACGTTGTTGCGTATGTGCGTTACGTTTATATGCACCAAGAAAACACTACCATAAATGTTGCTTTATTAATAGAAAATTAGAACTCCAAAGAATATCGGGAAACTAGGATACGCACGGATGAAAAGAAACAAAAAAGTTTGAAAGAAGGGAAGGAGAAACTGTGCAACAAGGTTAAGTCTAAAGACTCGGCCATGGGCACAGATGTAATAAAACGACGCGAAAATCTGAGGCAGGAACTTTTTATGGACAACTAGCTGAACCGCCCCGGCTTCGCTCGGGTGGAGTTTAGAAAATTGAGGGGGAGGTTGTATTAAATTTTTCTCTCCGTAAGAACCTTCCTCGTACTTCAAGGAATATTGTAAAAAAATAAAATTAGCGAAATCGGTTCAGAGGTTCTCGAGATTTGCGATGACCAACACATTTGGTGATTCATTTTTATATTATAGAAGATTATTTCGATATGAATAATCGAATGTAGGAAGAAAATTTAGATGTAGAGAGTGTTCTCTGACCTCTCATTATGAGAATTCTTTCACTTATAATTACGAGTAGCAGTTAACAGGAGTAAAGTAAATGTTTTTAAGCACATCACTTGCTGGAACGGTCTATGTGTGAGAAATCTCATAAATGATCTTCTTAAAAGTGTGTAAAGTCTGCCAATCCGCACTTGTCCTGCTTGGTACACAATGGCCAAACCTCATCTCGTTCTGAGGAAAACCCTTTCTTATTTGTGAGTCGGGGATAGGTTGATGATGATTCCTTTACTCGGATTAGAGAAAATTTGATTTCAGTCTCAAAATTTCATGTCTCTTGGACCAGCGGTTTAGGCTGTTCGTTGATATATAAGTCAGTCAGTCAGTTAGTCAGGACTTTGAATTTTATATATAGAGATGTAAGACTAAAAGAAGATAAAAAAAGAGAAGAAAAAGCAAGAAAAACTGTGTTATGAGGTAAGGAGTCGGCTGTGAGTACGATCGCAATAAAAAGAAACTGCGTAAGCTGCGGGACCGGAACTTTTAATGGACACTTTTTCTGTACGAGGGACCACGTGGGGAAATACAACTTTTCTGTACGAGGGACCACGTGGGGAAATACAACTTTTCGCTCGATTATGTTATTATTTTTACTCGGTATGTTTTGAACTTATGTTCACTGCCAAACAAATAACAAGTTTGTGCATAGTAATTTCTAGCTTATCCTCGCGACTTCGTCCGCGTGGACTACACAAATTTCAAACCCCTATTTCACCCCCTTAGGGGTTGAATTTTCATAAATCCTTTCTTAGACCTACGTCATACTATATAGCTATCTGCATGCAAAATTTGAGCCTGATCCGTCCAGTAGTTTTAGCTGTGTGTTGATAGATCAGTCAGTCAGTCACCTTTTCCTTTTATATATTTAGATTTTCAAATAAAATAATTATATTTATTATCATTACTTTATTTTATACATGCAGGAATTAGGAAGTTCCTACTTCGTAGGAAATTATCTATTTAGTAAATCTATGATTTTATGGGTATTCTTAAATTCAGAATCTTAGAAGTCTGTATGTAAAAGTTGCGAGAGATTTTTTAATTTAATAATGTTAAAAACAAAAGTTATACATACTTATATTATGTCACTTAGATTACCCTATAATATAGTTAGCAAAATATTAAAAAAAAAATTAAAAGAGAAGCGCAAGGAATACAAACGCTTAGCGCGAGAAGAAAAAGGATAAAAATAGAAAGCTCCGGAAACTATGTTACGAGGTAAGGAGAGGGCCACGCTTCACCGAGACAATTCGATACTAGAGAGGAACTTGTACCACGTGTTACTATTAGAAGCATACGATTTCGTTCGAAATTCAGGTGAAGAGAAACATGAGGAATTTTATAAGCAACTAGCGACCCGCCCCGGACCTGCCAATTTAATGATTCTAGGTCAATGGAAAGTACCTACCTACCCTAAAGGTTTTCTTGACAGACACGACGGAGAGACAGACAGACAGACAGACTAGACAGTAATCCTATAAGGGTTCCCTTTTTCCTTTTGAGGTATGGAACCCTAATAATGGATAACGTCATATTAAGTTGCCTTTCTAAGGAAGAAAAACAGTAAAGTTAAGTAAGCGAAGAAGAAAAAAGTAAAACAGGAAAGGGAATCTGTGTTATGAGGTAAGGAGTCAGCGGAGCACGATCGCAATAAAACGATACTGCGTGAGGTCGCGTCGGGCGTCGTCGCCGGAGAGCGAAACTTTTTGTGAACACTTTTTTCTATGTGGGAAAAGATGCCGGGAAGAAAACCTACCGTGAACGTTATTCTATTCGTGCGAATATTTATTACTCGTGCCCACGACTTCGTCAGCGTGGATTTAGGTTTTTTAAATATCCCGTAGTAACTCTTTAATTTTCCATAATAAAAAGTAACCTATGTCGATGGACTACACAAATTTCGAACTCCTATTTTACCCCCTTATGGTTTGAATTTCCAAAAATCCAAATTCTTAGCGGATGTCTACGTCATACGTATCTGCATGCCAAATTTCAGCCCGATCCGTCCAGTAGTTTGAGCTGTGCGTTGATAGATCAGTCAGTTAGTCACCTTTGTATTATATATATATATATATATATATATATATATATATATATATAGATAATGACTAACACATGTATGAACAGTGTGTAGAAGAGCGACGAGGTACCTATCTATTATGTGAACGCCTTCATCAGACGAATGATAATAACCGGAAAGGCATAAACAGTTGCTCTCTTGAGCACGGATGGTAATGACTTAATTACCCGTATTTAAATGAAGATTAAAATCATGTTTGCTTTTTGATTTATTACAAAATTTCCTTATCTTGATCATTTCAGAGTTTTGCACAATGTTAACAAAACCGTGTAAAGTCTGTAAATCCGGACTTGACCAGCGTGGTGGATTATGACCTAAACCTTTATTATCCTGAGAGGAGACCCGTCTCAGTAGTAGGCCGGTAATGAGTTGAGGAGATCCGTAGGAGAACTAGAGTAACCGACATAGCTCAACGGGTTGCGAAGCTAAAATGGCAATGGACAGTTCGGAAAACCGATAGACATTGGGATTCCAAGGTGCTGGAATGACGAACTCGCTTCCGAAAGCGCAGCGTTAAAAGACCCCCCCTAGGTGGACGGACGACATCAGACGAATCGCAGGGAGCCGCTAGATTCAGGAGGCGCGAGACCGTGGCGTGTGGAATTCCCTACAAGAGACCTACCTATGTCCAGCAGTGCACGTCTATCGGTTGATGATGATGATGACGAAATAATAATTATTATTAATCGTATATTTTTTTAATGAAAATATTACAATAAAACTTAAAGCTATCGTATCTTAACCAATTTCAAGTAACTGATCCCAGTTTCAGATTTAAACTGAAAATAAAATGTTAATAAAGGAATAAAATAGATAGTTTCAATTTATTGAGGGATTTAAATTAGGGATTCTATTAAATAAACTTAAATCTAAATTAAAAGTACTTAAAAATATGAAATTAAAACATAGAAACTTAAATAAACCTTACCAACTTAAAATAAAACGTCGTCAAAAAGACCGCCCCTGGTTGCACCTGAGCTAAAGGTGCCCATTAAGCTGGCACCATTGGCGCGCTGAATGGCGATGGACAACCTTTGAACCAGGTAGGCCCCAGACCTACTCGTGTGCCCAGAGCGCGGATCGCAACCTCTTTCCCTTAGGCGACGGCCGATGTCGCGTACGAAACCCTTCGCTTCCTCGCCCCAATATACTTAATTGTTTTACTTTGTAAGTAAGAGTTTAGGAAAAAACTAACAATTCATAAGTATCTCTGTGATATAAGTACGCAATCCATCCCTAACCTACCTCAATACTTAAAACTGTCACATGGTATTGATGGTCATTTAAGTGTTACTAGTTTTTACAGACGGCGACGGAAGCGCCTGGAACCAGTTCGATTGTGTTACTTTGTTTATATCAAGTTGTGCGCTTCAATTTTTTTACTTTATACCGATGTGAGACTTATAAAGCTACTTTCAAAGTCAATTTTAGTACTTACTGTAAGTAATCCATAACCTACCTCAATACTTGGAGTTTGGACTATCACGAATCGGGTATTTGACTAGATACATCAAAAATAAATTATTTCTCAGTGATTATTAAATAGAGAGTCTTCCAAAGTACGTAAAATCCACGTCCTTTGTTGGTTATAAGTGTAATAACCATTTTAAATTATCGATTAAACTAAAAAAAGCACGTCAAATGATTGTGACGTCACACACCGGTATTTCATAGAATCTCGCATACTAAGCGCGCGTTTTGACATTTGATAAAAAGTTACTGATTTGACTAGTTGTCAAATACTAAATACTAAATAGGTTATCCAGGAAAATTTAAGAGTTCCCACGGGATATTTGGGAAACCGTCGCGTGGGGATGATGCAGTGAATTATAAAAAGAATGTAAGGATTATTTAGGTGAAAGCAACTTCCTTGATTAAAGATGATCTAGGTAAATATCTGTAATATTATTGAGTAATCTGTAATGTCGAGTGATGACCATTTCATCTATAAAATAAACATCTAGGTGTGGCAACATCGACAACTACAGAATTATTAATGTTTGATCAGCACGAACGCATTATAAACTTTTTGCATATTCTAGGGTTCCGTAGTAAAACAAGGAACTCGTGCACACGTACAAACAAGTTTCGGAAAGTTCGTAGTGTTAGTAAGATTGCTTAGTACAGTTATATAAACTTATTACCTGCCGCTTCATAGAGGCATATTTAAATTTTGAAAATAATAATTTTTCAGGATAATTAATTAATTAATTAAATGAAACTGTGGTAGCCTATAGTGTTTAGGACGTCCGCCTTCCAATCGGAGGTCGGGGGTTCGATCCCGGGCACGCACCTCTAACTTTTCAGAGTTATGTGCGTTTTTAAGTAATTAAAATATCACTTGCTTTAACGGTGAAGGAAAACATCGTGAGGAATCCTGCATGCCTGAAAGTTCTCCATAATGTTCTCAAAGGTGTGTGAAGTCTGCCAATCCGCACTTGGCCAGCGTGGTAGACTATGGCCAAAACCCTTCTCACTTTGAGAGGAGATCCGTGCTCTATAGTGAGCCGGCGATGGATTGATCATGATGAATTAATTACTGAACACGAAAATTGCGACTCGATTTTTTTTCCAAAACCTATAGGGTACTTTCTGTTGCCCTAGACTCACGAAAGGCATACAAGTAGCACAAGACGTGTAGAGGAAAATCCGAAAACGGCGAATTTGTGGTCACATCACAAAAAAAAAGTTGTTTCTTGTACGATGGTACAGAACCCTTCGTGTGCGAGTCTGATTTGCACTTGACCGGTTTTTTGTATGGCAACACGAATCAGTAGCGCAGTAGGTATAAATACATTGATCTCGTTACGCTCAATTTGGATTAGCCAAAAAAAAACTGGGCACCTGTTACTCTATGATTAACAGAGCGCTAATCGTAGACAGGTGAAAGGTGTAGAGAAAGGCGCCGTTTTATAAGGTTTTATATCAATGCACAGATTATGTTTATTTAGTGTCATTTTGATAATGCACTTTCTTTTTTTTTTAAAAAAAAAACGGACATGATTCTAACTTGACTCTGGAGTCTAGAGGTACTTGAATTAGGTAAGGCTTGGGAATATGCAACGCGAAACGGTAACACATTCAACGCCAAATCCCTACGTCCAGATGTGGAAATATAAGAAATTATTATGAAGGTGTTCACTGTTCACGCTTGAAAGATATTTCTATTATAATTTATTAAGTTCGATCTCACCTGCGATCTGAGGTGGTTAGTAACAATATGCGATAGCGTTCTAGTTAAACGAACATGCCTTGACTTTTATACGCTGCATGGTTATACTGGAACGCTAAATCGCTTGGCAGCACGTCTTTGTCGATAGGGTGGTACCTAGCCACGGCCAAAGCCTATACCAAAATCACGCTCAGTAAATAACTATTTGAGTTGCTTTCAGTTCCTTGTATTTATTTGTAAAGTGTGACATTCTGTCGCGCTGCTACATTCACGCGTCGCTGTCGTAGCGCTTTGTGTTTGACTAGGCCTTTAAAGTTCTAACTTAGCTGCGTTTCTCTTCTTGTATAACCAAAGATATGTTTACTTAGCCTGCAATACTATTTCTGATATCAAAATAAATAGGTATGAAATTTAGTAGGTATACTTGAAGTTATGAAATTTTACGTTAACGTAAGTAGGTACTTAGTTAGTATTGAAAGAACTTTTGTGCAACATAGGTAAGTACCTACTATTAATACGGAGGTGAACGTTAAAACAATCTCTTATGCATAATTCAAGTGCAGCATTTAAAAGCCTTAACTGAAAGCGTAATAATTTCCTGTTTATACAACATTTCGGTGCCCTAATACTTAGGTATATTGACTTATGATCGGGCAACTCTAAAACAACGATTATGACACACACAACTGCAGTGTACCACGGGACCACCCCCACCCGAATCGGCGTTTTTATATTTTTGCACATTCAAAAAAAGCACGCCAGACAAAGATGGACTGATGACGAGATCCGGGCCCGTGCACCGGGCAACAATGGGGTGCAAGCGGGACGGAGCCTCTTCTGACACGGCCGATGCGAAATAAAAATGTGCAAAGCGTTTCTTTTTTAGAATGTGATGCTTTTTTACGGTAGTCTGCGTTCGCAATTAGTGATGTGCGGTCGTCGAGTATTGAGCATTAGGAATATATGCAAATGGTGTACTTCACCTACCCACTACGTATACACAATTCGTTGGGGCTTAAAAAGCTTTTGTCTGACATTTATTCAGCGGACTCAAAGGATTGCGGAAGCGCGTCCAAGGTCGCCAGTTCTTTGGCTCTTTATGAATTAAGTTGAACCAATATCGCTCGTAGATAATGACGTCAGTTCTTTCAACGAATCGGTTCCTCATTTTACTGCAATCCTTTTAGCGGAGCCGTTTTATATAGCCGTCTTTACTCTTTAAAAATAAATACGAACAAAAGGCTTGCGATAAAATGTTTTTAAATTGTTTCATTTTGTGAAATTGGAGTAGAGATATGGCTATGCTTTAAATATAATGAGAGTATTGTTTCAGGCTCGGAACTAAGAAATAAATAAAAATTCGCCGGGACTTCTTACATTCAACGTTGGCGTGTAATTAAGATAAAAGCACGTCCAAATCTTGCATCAAGAAATGGACTCTTTAGACTGTTTGTTTACTCTGTTTTCCTACATGCAACTGCGAATACAAAATTATATGCACTATGCATCTTGTTATTGTTTTAAAAGTCTGCTGCAAATATAGAGTTGAACTCAATATGTTTTAATGTTTACATACGAGTTATATGTGTAATGTTTACATATGTTTTAATGTTTACATAAGACCTCTCAGGTGTTTCTATAGAAGTTCCTACCACGGGAGATCCTATTTAAAAGTTGCAATTGCATTTTTAATAGTCTTTACGAATAGTTGCCAAAGTTATCTATTGAGCTAAGTTAAACTTCGAACAGTTGCTTTTACAGTCCTTCTGAATATCTACGTGACATTTTTTACGGAAATAAAATATTGTTTTTCTCCACGGCCGAAGCGCGTAGGGGTTCATCAAGTAGAGTATATTAGTCGCGAATTCTCGATTGTTCCCCGCACATACGTCGGTAACTGAAAGCCTCGACGGCCGTCGCATCCACTCCGAGCCCTCGAAACATGAAAATGGCTCCCATATTGCGTCGGCTTCAGGTGCATCCTAATCAAAGCCTCGTACTCGTAACGTTAGGAACCGGCGCAACAAATTTTAATGCCAAAAGAAAAAAATACTGACAGCCCAATGCAGCGCATCGATGTGTGCGTGCACCACACACACATCGACGGCGCCGTGTCGGTGCATGCTTTACGCGCGGAAAAAAGTGCTGCGTTATTGATTTTTCTCTACAGCTCTGTAGGGGGGTAGAGCTCCCGCCCGCGGCCTGAAAAAGTGTCTGCTGAAAAAACCGAGACGAAAAAGCACCCCTCCCTTTTTAATTGGTAACGTAGTGTCAATAGGGCTAATCCTGGGGCCGTAATAGCCTGCTTTTGTCTCCCGAATGTATTTTTCAGTGTTGCCAGGCGACGGTTTCGGATCGCGAGTGAGCTCCTTTTGGGCTTTTTAATGAAGACTTTCAATTGTAATACGAGCGCTCCGCTCCTTTGCATTGTTTGGACTACTTTATTATTTTAAACAAACCAAGTATACTTAAGTATTAAAGATTAATCACGAAAAATGACTTGAATTCTCACCGATAGTAGTTATAGGTGATATAGGTCTCTGTTTATAAAGGTGTACTGAAAATAATCTAAGGAGAATCTTACTGACTAACATAATATCAACGCACAGCTTAAACTGCTGTTTTTTTTTCGGATTGTGTTTTACTGCTGGTCCTACTGGCTGTTACAGCGTCACCTGTGGGTTAACCTGCTGGGTCTGAAGAAAATATTTTAAGATAAGAGTTTAGACCATAATTCATCACGCTGGCCAGGTGCGAATTCCATTTTCACACAATGTGTTGTGTGAATGTCACACACCTTTGAGATCATAAAGAGCAACGCTCAGTCATGCAGGTTTCCTCACGATGTTCTTTTTCACCGTTAAAGCAAGAGATATTTTTATTTACACATAACTCCGAAAACTTGTCAAGTAACTACCTAACTACTATTTAAAAAAAACTACATATTAATCTTAAAGCAATCGTGAAGATTAACTCTATTTCTTAATTCTTTACCTATTTCTTGATTTATAGAGGTGAATTAAAATGAAATAAAAAAACTTCTTTTGAATTCGGGAGAATTCATTTTTCAGTGTTGCCAGGCGACGGTTTCGGATCGCGGGTTCCTTTTGGGCTTTTTAATTAAGAGTTTCAATTGTAAAACCTTTGCATTGTTTTGGATAGTCCGGCAGTCTTCAGTGGTTTTAAACAATCTAGCTTATTAAAAGTTAGTATTGGTCTACTAACTAGTACCTTCAAGTCAAGAGTGGATAGGCATCTTCTAGGCAAGCGCCAGTGCAAGTGCCACAAGGTCTGATTGCAGCCACGCGCTAGACTATAATTTTTTTTTCAAAAAGTTCCTGATTTCTAGAGGGTATTTGAAAATAAACAATTGTGAATGTCACCATGTTTACAGTATATCAAATGTAAATAAGTATTAGGCACCCAAACAAACAGAATGAGTTCAACAGGTAATGGTCACAAAAACCTGGTAGGTATAGTATTCATCATCGTCATTGTCAATGTATATTTGTACTTTGCAAGTACAAAAGGTTGCACTCGAAATTGTAGACGAGTATATATACCTAGGACACACAATCCAGCTGGGTAGGTCCAATTTCGAGAAAGAGATCAACCGCCGAATCCAACTCGGTTGGGCACCGTTCAGGAAGCGTCGAGATGTCTTCTTGTCCAAAATTCCTCAGTGCTTGAAGACCAAAGTCTTCGAACTGTGCGTGTTGCCAGTGATGACATATGGATCTGAGACATGGTCGCTAACTATGGGCCTCATAAGAAAGCTCAGACTCACTCAGCGGGCGATGGAGAGAGCTATGCTTGTAGCTTGAGATCCGTAGGAGAACTAGAGTAACCGTCATAGCTCAACGGGTTACGAAGCTGAAGAAGTTGCGATGATGATAATGATGACTTTGCAAGACTACAATTACAATTTTGTATGACAAAAGTTATGCATATCTATGGTATCAAGGTTTGTGCGTCCAAATACTGAAGACCAAGTCGCGTGAACACGAAAAGCCACGGAACACGCTACTTAATGTATGGTACAAGTGACAGCGATTAATTAATTATAAACTTAACTTTAGACCCGCCCCGCTAACGCACGGGTAGCTTGAGAGGAACTATTCAACTGTACATTGTTTTGGTGTAGCTATTTAAGTAAATTAAAATGTTCATAAATTAAAACCCATAACCTTTTTAGATACTTAACCCCTCTTTCTATTGGTGAAAACCATATGAAAATCTATGGATTAGTTTCTGAGAACACAAATTCAGCGCGGCCGGCGTATCATTCTTTCGAGTAGAGCTTTTGCAGGATGGTACAAGTTTTCTTTAGAGTACTTGTTATAATTCTCAATTTATTTGATGTCTAGCTTTTGGCTGCACCTACGACATGGTGAAGGACGATTCAGTCCGTTGACGTTAGTATGAGGTGACGACCAGAGTCTAATAAAAAATTAGACTTGAAGAATTTCAGCTGTTTGAGCACATTTGAATGGTTCCGTAGCGGCGAGATTTAAGAACAAACCAACAAACAAACGATGACCTACTTACATGGGGAAAACAAGGAGAAAAACAACCTGTAAAAATATCGTAAAACTAAAAGTTTTAGATTAGAAACCTATCTAAAAATTAATAAACACTCTGTGCCTCGACTCCTATCCACTCTGGCGGTGTGCGTTGCGCCTAAAAGTAAGTTAATGGATACTAACAATGACCGATGCAAGTCCATTGCACATATCGTATAACAAGCAATGAACTTGGTCACTTACCCCGCCGTCTGTCTGTCCGTCTGCGCTCATTGATGTCAAGTAGTTGCGTAATGCGCGGTAAATGCCGCCCCGACGCTTCACCGACAACGATAAAACATACTAGCGACATTTTCTCCGTGGCCTATAGGAATAGAATCAGCCACTACTTATCAAACGTCAAAACGCGCGCTTAGTATGGTAGTTTGGATGAAATAGTCAAATCAAATCAAATCAAAATTTAGTTATTTTGTAGGACAATAATTGGGTATTTGACTACATCCGATAGTTGATACCGATACCCTCATTCCGCACATTGTCTTGATTACGTAACTTTTGAGTCCACCAATCACAACTAAGCATTCTCCCTTCTCCCCCGCCAACATTTTACGATTTTGTTTTCATGCAAAACCTTGTAGACCCTGTGGTCAGAAGCCTAGGGCCTTTCCCTAACAATATCAAGCGTAAGCGTGCATTCGTTTGTGTGTGTGTGTGTGTGTGTGTGCGTGCGTGTGTGTGTGTGTGTGTGTGTATGTGTGTGTGGTTGTATAGGAATGCGAGTGTGTGTGTTTGCATCTCTACAGAGACCGAACTTTTTCATGTTAGGACGTAAACCTATAGATAGGCGCAACAGGACAAAAATCGTGAGACAAATAATTCTCTAGTGTGGTTTTCCACTTATTGTAATAAACGCATATATTTGCATACATACATAATACCGCGTGCGTGTTTTACAGTCGGTGTTAAGTTTATGAACGAATTGACCTCGAAAAGAAAACCGGCCAAGTGCGATTTTAATTCGCACGTAAAAGTTTCCTTAGTATGTAAAAAACCGGCCAAGTGCGAGTCAGACTTGCACACCGAGGGTTCCGTATTCGATTATTTTTTTCGACATCATGCACGGTAAATCAAAAACTGTTTTAGAATGTGCAGGTAAAGCCCTTTCATATGATACCCCACTTGGTATAGTTACTTATCTTACTTTGAAAATTAAAAATACATATTTTTGTGATGTAACCACCACGGTTTTCGGATTTATTCCTTTACTTGTGCTATAAGACCTACCTAATTTCAAGATTCTAGGTCAACGGGAATTACCCTATAAGTTTTCTTGACAGACACGAGTCACGAAGGACAAACGGACAGACAGACAGACAGACAACGAAGTGATCCTATAAGGGTTCCTTTTTTTTCTTTTGAGGTACGGAACCCTAAAAAAATACGGACCTCTAAGTAAAATTAGTGTGAAAATCATTGATATAGAATTAGGTAGTAGATGGGTAGTAGGGTGAAAACCGATCAAGAAAGAGTGTGTCAGAAGCCAGAACACGTATAAGGTACTGTAGGGTTCCGTATTCATGCTGGTTTCTAAAAACTTAGTACACAGTACAGTAGTTTTATTTTAAGACTTATTCCTGTGATGCGAAGCCGGTTCAGTATAAAATAAGTATGATAAATTATGTTGAACTAGATGATGCCCGCGACTCCGACCGCGTGGATTTGGGTTTTTTAAAAATCCCGTGAACTCTTTAATTTTCCGGGATAAAAAGTAGCCTATGTCCTTTCCCGGGATGTACGCTAACCCTGTACCAAAGGAGATCGCCCGTGGGCCCTCTTTTATGGCGTCATGTCAAAACTTAATTTTTAAAAAAAAAATGTGTTATTTTTTTACGATTATGTTTTATAACGACTTTTTTTCACTCTATTATTGAAAATATCCACAATTACAGTTAGAATCGTAAACATGCATTTATTTTGAAGAAGTATTAATTAAATATAACCTCAATATCAGCAATATAAAAAATAAGATTTCTGTATAACCAGGGTGAATAAATAGAAATCGTTTGCAGAATATAAAGAGTTAATTATTTATCTACAAAATAAAATTAAAACCATGGTGACATAACAATTATATTAGGGGGGGGCCAAAGCTCCTAAGAAAATGGGCAATCTCTTTTCATCAAAATCAGTTGAACTGTTGGGCCGTGAAAAGCTAGCAGATAGACAGACAGACGGACAGACAGACAGACAGACACACTTTCGCATTTATAATATTAGTATGGATTAGGAACCTCCTTTTATTTAAACGGTCAAACAAAACAAAACAGTCATCCAAACTTCAGTTACTCATCAAATTACCAATTTGAGAATGGCGGAGCTAAAATGTGAGTGAACTATCGGCAAATTGCAAGATAAAGTGCACACATGAAATAATTCACCAATCGGCGGGCAAACCCTGACCTCGCTAATAGTGCTAATAGCTGCAAGTGGCTAAATTGCCCCGGACGTGACGTCACGCACTTCCGCTCCTAATTACGCACAACTTGGAAACGGCGGCGGGCGGGCGGCGGGCGAACTTGTCGCTTCCAACTGCGGCAGCCTAGGGAAGTGTGTTTCTAAGTTCCGAGTTCGATACTATGCGAATGCTTTGTTGGTGCAGTGACTCAACATGTTTGGTTGCGATCTGCTTTCAGGAAGTGGGCATGCTAAAATATTTCTAATTTCGCACCTCATTTGTTTTTGAAGAAAAACCCTCTCACTCTCTCTATGTACGTGTTTAAAAAAAGTTTATTAAGAAAACTTACAGTTACTTAGTAAGAAATAGATAAATAACTCCAGAAGAAAACTATAGCTTAAAAACATGTTTTCACATGGAGACTTAATTGTTATTTAATATACAGGTGTAACCAGAACGCTGGCAAAAACGAAGATAAGTGATAGTACTGATGATCAGATTTTAAAATATCCTACATTTTGTAAAATTTTACGATATACTGCATTAAACATTTGACTGACACTAGAGGTCAACGAATGTTCCGCAGGTTGGCCACCCGGAGTCAATGCCGCGTCGTAAGCGGGGCATTGCCCTGAGTTTTGCACGCTATACATTGCGGGTTTGAAAAATACTAAATCAATAAAACTACAAAATGAGGCAAATGGTTATTGGTATTGGATTGTGTTTAGGTAGTATAAGAATAAAGCTAAGTTTTTGCTATACATCCTGTATAGAAAAAGTTAGCGTGGGGAAAAAGTAAATTCATCCAAAAGTTAAGTCATACAAGTTACAACAAAAAATTTAAGTAAAACTTACTTACTTGTATCAAAAAACCGGCCAAGTGCGGGTCAGGCTCGCGCAATGAGGATTCCGTACTACAGTCGTAATTTTTCGACATTTTGCACGATAATTCAAAAACTATGATGCATAAAAATAAATAAAAATCTGTTTTAGAATGTACAGGTGAAGACCTTTCATATGATACCCCACTTGATATAGTCACTCACTTTGAAAGTTGAAAATACTAATTATTAGTCCATGACCACAATTTAATTTTTTTTGTGTGATCTAACCCTAAATTCACGGTTTTCAGATTTTTCCCCAAATGTCAGCTATAAGATCTACCTACCTGCCAAATTTCATGATTCTAGGTCAACGGGAAGTACCCTGTAGGTTTCTTGACAGACAGACAGACAGACAGACAGAAAACAAAGTGATCCTATAAGGATTCCGTTTTTCCTTTTGAGGTACGGAACCCTAAAAAGACGACTGACTAATTTTCAAGGGTCACTCAAACGCTAATAAAGATTTGCGTAACATATTGTGACATACCATAGCTAAATAGAGGGTAATTCTATGAGGGTTATCTATTTCGAGGGGTGATCTATTTGCTATTGGTACTAGGCATTGTGAACTAATGCTACGCATATGTTGGATGGGTATAATACTCGTCAGCCTAGGTTACGCTTTGATGCGCTGAATTAGGCTAACGTTTGTTAGAAAGTTTGTTTTTCTGTTAATTAAAAATTAGTTAATAATAATAATAATAATAGTAATAAATATGCTTTATTGTTTTCATTTTTGCTAGTAACTAGTATGTACAATGTTATATCTAATATACTATCTAAACTAAAAACTAACAATAAACAAAAGGTCGCAAACTCAGCATAGCCGAGCACTGCTCACAATGCTCGGCGCTGGTTTTCAGTTTGCGCCATAATTTATATTGATTAATAAAAAACGCACCGCGCCCGTTGCGTTATCTCTTCATTGATCAATAGTTATTTAAATATATAGTTAAATTTATATAGTTAGTAAAATTTGTAATTTGTCACTAAATACTATGAAGCGAAGATTCTTAAAAAACATTTGGAATGGTTAATCAATTACTTACTAGACGATGCCCACGCTCTTCTTAGGCCATCTTTGATTTTCGGGATAGAAAGTATATTACGTCCGTCTCCAGGATGCAAGCTGTCTTTGTACCAGGATAGATGATGCCCGCAACGTTCTACGTCCATGTGTATTTACGTTTTTTTAGAGTTCCGTAGGAACTATTTGATTTACGCGGATCAAAAGCAGCTTAGGAATTCCTATTTACTTAAGTATTATTTTAATAGGATTCCTAATTTAAGCTCCGTCCTTTTGTTTCACTAAATAGTCATATTTAGCAAAAAAGAAAAATTCATAGGACCTCCCAGTAGAAAAAAAGAGAATCTCCAAGTATTGAGAGCAATTATTGAAAATTGAAAGTTAATTAATAAACTGGAACCCTTGAACTATTTCAGGACCTTTCACTATTTTGTTGAAAGTTACTTTTCGAAAATAATGTTTAAAAGAAAAACAAACTAGCTAAAGCTACGACAGAAACTTTTATAAAGCAGTATACACACTCACACATTACTTATCACAACCAAAATACAGCGAAAAAGAAAACTGAAAGTAAGCAAGACAAGTTTTGGTAACGAGGGTTAAGTCCACCTGTAGGCCCTGTAGAGACCCCCGCCCTTGAACTTGGCTTGGCCGTGACCTTGGCGGGTCAGTACACACGGCAGTGTGCCACCCCCTTTATTTACGCGTTTCAAACACAATACAATGAGGAGGGTGGATCGAGCGTGCGTTGCGTTGTTTAGGGTTTGACTCATTTTTATCGACTTACAAAAAAGGCTTATCTTTGAACTACCTATTCAAGTCAAAACTCAAAAAATAGTTTATTCAAGTATTTTTGAATCAGACCTACTTTACACATACACACACACATACATATGTTGTGAATCACCTACTAGGTATTTTTACTAGTTAATTGACTTTTATATTTTCATATTATTATCTTATTGTAAAGCTTGTTTAAATTATCAAACGTACTGTTATAAATTTATAATTAATATCTATTTAAGTAATCTGTAAAAAATTGTAATCCTATTTGGCCTTATTTTCAGTCTGTTATTATGTAAAATTATATTGTATATATATCGCTGTTGATTGCAAAAAACTAATAAAATAAAATAAAATTAGTTACTAGCTTTTGCCCGCGACTTCGTCCACGATATTTTAATTACCTTTCTAGCTACTGGTGAAAAAATTTTCAAAATCGGTTCAGTGGTTCCAGAGACCCCCTACACACCAACTTGCAAACTTAACCTCTTTATAATAGTATAGATTACTTAATATCGTCATGATCTACCACTGAGCACTACTGAGCAAAGAAAACATCGTGAGGAAACTTGCACGACTGAGAGTTCTCCATAATGTTCTCAAAGGTGTGTGCAGTCTGCTAATCCGCACTTGGCCAGCGTGGCGATTATTCAAATTCTGAGAGAAGACCTGTAGGTCAATTTCGTAAAACCTGCATCAATCATTATTACAATCTCTATTGTTCTGATTGGCTGAATTTGTGCGATTCTTGTTGCAACAATGCATTGTAGCCAATAGTGCAGACATTGCAGCTGTCTTTCTACCGCAATGGTGTGCTCAGTAGTAGCAGAGTGAACTAGAGTGAGGAAACTCTCGGTTTGATCTTGAATCGGCGATATTATGTCAAATATTAGGCTATGGTGTTGTGTAAATGAAATCAAAGAAAAAGCGTCAAGTTTAGGTAGTAACATTTGACACCGCCACTGACGTCGAAGCCTCGACGTTTTGTTAGAAGTTCCCTAAATGTCATGAACTGTGGTAGTAGGCTATGAGTTCGACGGTACTTTGGTATCACGATCGAGAAATCATTAAGGCTCCTAATCAGCGTCACGTGCGTGGTCGCGCTTCGCAAGTTTACAAACATCACGTGTGTCATCGTGTTACAAGGTAGTTTACAAACCTGCGCACGAGTGCGTCCGCCCGCGATAACGGCCCGAGACGTTTCACGTTTAAGGTTTTACTGCTACGCGTCGGAACAAACTCGAAAACTCATAATCCTCTTCATTACTCCTCAATAGCTCAACGGGTAAAAGAGTGGACTGAAAACCGAAAGGTCGACGGTTCAAACCCCGCCCGTTGCACTATTGTCTGTAAACTGGCGTTATAGTAAATCTTAAATGCCTTGTTTTAAAGCTCAAGTTTGTCTACACATCTACAACCAGCGCTTCAAGCGGAAACGTTGTGAAATTAAAATCAGTGGCACTGAATTTTTGACTTCAATTTAAGGGTCTTTAGGTCCATTTTACTTTGATGTTATTTTGTTTCGATTCTCGAATTCTAGCAACGTTTGGTGAGACGTAAAATCTTATACTACGGGTACAGGCAAAGGTAGGCTTTGCAAAAGATTTTCCCAGCAAGGTGAATGACACCGGAAGGGACATTTTCGTGGAATGGGCCACTTAGTACCCGCTACTACTTATTAGATTGAGATCGTCGGATAAGTGCGTCACGCTGGTTGAAATCCTATTGATATTTGGTACGGATGTCGCTTATCTCGTGGTTATCTCCAAATCTTTTGAGTTTAATTTTAACGTGTTTATATGAGAACTAGCTTTTGCCCGTGGCTTCGTCGTCGTGATATAATTTATAGCCTACACTCTACAGCACACGAGCTATTATATTTATCAACTAGCTGATCCCCGCGGCTTCGCCCGCGTAGATTTAGTTTTTTAAAGATCCCGTATAGCCTATGTCACTCAGGAATAATGTAGCTTTCTACTGGTGAAAGAATTTTTAAAATCGGTTCAGTAGTTCTGAAGATTACCCCCTACAAACAAACTTAACGACATTACCTCTTTATATAATACAACGGGCCGTGCAGCAGAAATCGTAATATTTTAATTTCGCCATAACTTCAAAACCAAACGTCCAATTTTAATCATTCAAAGACCAAATATTATCTCCATAAACTGTTCTTAGTGATGAAATCATTTATTTTGATAAGGATTAATAGCATGAGTAAAATAAACGCGTTTAAATGTAGTCCAAAAAAATTCAAGATTTTTAAATAAAAAAATGGTTGCTGTGCCTCACTCGACATAGATGGGTATAGTGTGTCGCGGACTTTTTTGTAGATATTTATAAGATCTACAATTAATTAGAACATTTTATGGTTCTATCTTTTATAGTTTAGGCAGCGTACGCAAAATAAGTAACTTTTCTGGTTGATTTTTTACACCTTGTGTCCGAAAAACCCAAATATCTTACGGAACCCTATTTTTTTCCAAAATAAAATATAGCCTATGTTACTCGTGGATAATGTAGCTTTCGAATGGTGAAAGAATTTTTAAAATCGGTCCAGTAGTTTTTGAGCCTATTCAGTACAATCAAACAAACAAACAAACAAACAAACAAACAAACAAACAAACAAACAAACAAAGTTTTCCTCTTTATAATATTAGTGTAGATGAAAGAATTTTTCAGAATTGAATCGTTAGTTCCGTAGATTACCTTTACCAAAGATATTATACAACTCCAGATAAGAAAAGCTCACAGGTTTATTGTATTTGAAATACCGGCCAAGTGGGAGTCAGACTCGCGCACTGAGGGTCCGTACTACAATCTTATTTTATCGACATTTTGCACGATAAATCAAAAACTACGGACTAGATCTCGTTCAAACCAATTTTCGCTGGAAGTTTGCATGGTTGCTCGGAAAAAAAGTGGCTGTGACATACGGCCTTCTTGCGTCAGTCAGCTGTTTTATTTGCAATAATATCGTAAACTTTTACAATATAGAATTTTTTATATTTTTTTTCGCGTTTTTTTTGTGGTAGGTACCTATCATATCAGTAATTATCAGTACTATTACCTGTCTTCGTTTTTGCCAGCGTTCTGGTATCATTAGGTATCCATCGAATATCAATGTAAATCAGTTTCCCAGAAGGCCGCAATGAGGACCATTTTTACCCATTGTGCTTTGGGAAAATAAAATATCAATGATTAAGTAAGTATATTATTTTCCTAGAAATAGTAAACTTCGCCACACCACGTCCCGGGCCCGTTGCTAGTGGGTAATTGTGCGGCGCAAGTGTTAACAGCTGATTGCCGCGACGACGGGCGGCACCGTGGAGCGGAACATGCCCTAATCTACATGCTCCGACTTGGCGCTAACCGCACGCCGCTACGACGCGCAACGGTACACCAACTGGCTGATGCTTATTATAGCTATCTTCATTTTGGCAGAATTCAGCTAGGTAGGCACGTCAATGAGATTAGGTACAATGTAAATTATAAGTAAAAACCGGCCAAGTGCGAATCAGACTCGCGCACTGAGGGTTCCGTACTACAATCGTATTTTATCGACATTTTGCACGATAAATCAAAAACTACATTTTCGGTGGAAGTTTGCACGGAAGGAACGTTGCGTAAGTAGGCCACTCGGAGTCAATGCCGCGTCGTAGGCGGGGCATTGACCCGAGTTTTGCACGCTATGCATTGCGGGTTTGAAAAATACTAAATCACTAAAACAACAAAATGAGGCAAATGCTTATTAGTATAGGATTGTGTTTAGGTATCTAAATATATAAAAAAGGAAAAGGTGACTGACTGACTGGCTGATCTATCAAGGAACAGCTCAGACGGATTGGGCTGAAATATGGCATGCAGATAGACATGCCATAGACATCCGCTAAGAAAGGATTTTTGAAAATACAACCCTTAAAGGGGTAAACTAGGGTTTGAAATTTGTGTATTCCACGCGGACGAAGTCGCGGGAACAAGCTAGTTTATACATAAAGGACCTGGCAACCCCAGTAATTGCGCAGAGGGGAAAGAAGGCAACCTTTATTTTTCAACTCCTTAGGGTATATTCTCTCAGCCGATTCTCAACTTTCATAACTAACTAATCGGGGAAGTTGTTCGAAAACATTTTTTTTTAAATTGTTTAACATTATCCGCACGTGATTTAGCCAGGCAAGCATGTGCAATGCATAAATCTATACATTATCTACCATATATTCTTTATCACGATTAAATAACAGATGCGGGTAGATATATTTTCTAATAACGGATATTAGACTAGTGAGCATTCAATAAGAAAGGATTTTTGGAAATTAAATGGGGGATTATCGATTACCGGTGTGTTTTTGAGTGCGATTCAGTTTAATAGGTATATTATTACCTCGACTTAGAACGGAGTTCACCGACTTTTAAAACGGCCGATTATAATCGATTGATAATCGGCCGTTTTAAAAGTCGGCGAACTCCACCCTTAGGGTATTATACCACCTTTCTAAATCCTACGTCCTAAATGAAAAATTACAAAGCGAATTTGCGTATAAATTGCTTTTTGGGCAAAATATCATTGAATGGCCAAGTTGACTAGTTTGGCGGCAACTATACCATTTAGGACGTAGGATTTAGGAAGGTGGAATAAGCCCTTTACCTCTAAAAATTATGTTTCACCAAGAGCAAATGATCAAGATTGCCGAAGACAGAACTATGTGACCAATGCAAACACTGAATAAATTAATAGTTCATATAAGCAAAAGTGGCCCCTGTGACCTTGACCTTTGGGCGGGATGCACTGGATTTGCATATAAACTCAGCCGACGGCAGCGATGCGATTATGTGGAACTGGTTCCTTCGACGCGACTGGTCCTAAGACGCTCGTAGCGAAAAGTGTTACTAGTTTTTTTTTTTTTTTTTTTGTTGTTGTGTTACGAAACGCTTCCCAGTCCGTTCTTTTGTTGTAAAGTTGTAGCCTTTTCATGTTGGTTATTGCTTGGGCACTCATGGTCAGTATCACTGGGATATGATTAGAGGAACCATCTAAGGTTGAACTAATTGTGAAGAAGAGTCGAGACAGTCCCTTAGATATGAAGAAGTCTAGAACATCAGGCAGTCTATTTGGGTCTGTAGGCCAGTGTGTGGGTTCTGGTGTTGCAATAGTAATAAGGACGTTTTTATCCACACTCTTCTTTAGTTCTCTTCCTCGAGTGGTTACTAGCCTGGAGCCCCAATGGAGGTGCTTGGCATTCCAGTCACCACCAACAACAAAGCGATTTCCAAGGCTACCAAAGAACTTTGAAAATTGCTCTTCAGATATTCTATGCTTTGGTGGACAGTAAACAGCTGAGATATTAAAATCGCCATTTCTGTCTGAGATAGATACTGAAGTTGCTTGGATTTCTTCAGTACTGTATTGTGGTAGTTCGTAGTGCTCTATTGTTGTTTTTATGATGACTGCTGTTCCTCCATGTGCAGTTCCATCTGGATGATTTGTGTTGTAGATATTATATCCTTTTATCTTTATCAGACTGCTACTAACAAAGTGTGTTTCTGATATAAGAAGAATATCAAGTTTGTGCATATGAAGTAGTATTTCTACTTCATCTTTGTTAGGAGATAGTCCATTTATGTTCCAGGTACCTATTTTAAGACCTATTTTGTTGTCTTCGAAATTAACGTTGTTATGAGTTGTAGTAAAGTACTCATTTGTTGTAGGAGAAAATCAATTTTTTCAGATTGCTTGATAAACATGTGTTCTAATATTTTATATGAAGTGTTAGGTACTAGTTAAAAAGAAAATAATTATTACCAGCTTAGGCTCGCGACTTCATCCGCGTGGACTACATAAATTTCAAACCCCTATTTCACTCCCTTAGGGGTTGAATTTTCAAAAATCTTTCCTAAGTGCGAAGTTCCTATCTTGCTCGGCTGGAAATTCTGAAATCATTTCTTAGTGAGTGTCTTCTACATCATAATAATATGAGAGAGCCTACATGCAAAATAATAAGTTTCTTGATCTAGCGATTTAAACTATAGGTACGTTGTTAATATGATTTGTTAAAGGACGTCCACTGCTAAAATAGGTCTCTTGTAGGGACTTCCACACGCCCTGGTCTTACGCCGCCTAAATCAAGCGGCTCTCTGCGACTCGTTGGATGCCATCTGCCACCTAGTAGAAAGTTTTTCAACGCTGTGCTTTCTGGTGCGAGGTCAGTACTGGATGATAGACACTGAGCTCATTTTTTAATCCGTTGAAGGTTTTCTACGAAAAAATATTTTAATATCACCCAGTGAAGCAGCAATGTAGAACCAACCAACCTCGATGGCTATCATTTGGTGTTAGACACTGAGTTAGCGAATCACCTAGCTGGTCCTAAAAACCTACGCATAAGTGTAAGCACTAAATAAATAATAGTTTGTAAGCCAAAGTGTCCCCTGTGACCTTGACCTTTAGGCGGGATGCACTGCATTTGCATATAAACTCAGCCGACGCGACGGCGGCGATGCGATTATGAACTGGTTTCTTCGATGTGACTAGTTCTAAGACGCTCCTAGCCAAAAGTGTTATCTTTTGGTTATGACGAACCATTCTTAGATAGACGATGATTAAAATAGAATTACGAGAAATACTATCATCATACACTACTGAGCACAAGTCTTCTCTTAGAATGAACATGGTTTGGTCATAGTCTACCACGCTGGGCAAGTGCTGAATGGTAAACGTTAAAACAAGTGATATTAAATTAATTACTTATAGTGCACATTACTACCAAAAAGTAAGAGGTACGTGGCCAGAATAGAACCCCCGACCCCCGGAATAGGAGGCCGACGTCTTAACCAATGGGCTATCGCCATTTTAAAGTTGCATAAATATGTGCAAATCCATGCACGCACCTGACCTTGACCTTAAGGATGCAGGCAGCTTTCAGCTTTGCATATATTGGTACCTACGGATTTTGAGCATACCTTAATTTTAGAGTATTCACTTCCTCTTCTTACAAATATAGTATGAAAAGGACAGACACAGTTTGACAGTTATAAAAATATAGAGCCGTCAAACGGCGTGACTTGAGCTGCCAGATTCTCTTGTACACAATCTCTAAACTAAACTACATAAATTAACATGTCTAAATCTAGTGCTATCCTTTTCCGCAAGCAATATTATGACAGGGATAGCATTAGATTTAGACGTGCCATTTTAAATTAGTTTAGAGATTGTGTAGGTACAACGGCATTAGCCACAATGTGTGACCTAAAGTCTGAAGACGATGGCACGCCGATTGCCGCCAAACCAGTCCTTAGGTGCCTTAGAAGCAATTGGTTTTTGAGACGCTCAGAGAGAAAAGTGTTTTCTTCTACGATTTGCGACGAAGAATGTGGATGCGTTTTAGGGTCCTGTAAGTAAAACATGAAACCTTTATGGTTTCGGCCAGTCCGTCTGTGCACGTCCATCTGTCTGTGTAAGTACAGCCATTTTAAAAATCAAAATAAAAAACATTTATTTCAAACTAGCTGAACCGCCCCGGCTTCGCTCGGGTGGAGTTTAGAAAATTGAGGGGCAGGTTTAATTATATTTTTCTCTCCGTAAGAACCATCCTCGTACTTCATGTATAATTTTTTTTTAAAGGAGAAAATTGTAACCGTATTATGGAATTACCTCCAGGGTGATTCTAGGATATTTTGACACCATATTTTTGTCTATTATGTAAGTATGCATAATGTAATTTCTTAAAAGTGTTTTTGATTTAGTACTAGTTTTGCTTACTGAGTATATCTACGTATCTATGAATCTAGAATGCCCTGTTACAGACCTGTTAGCTTAAGGGTAAACTACGTTATTACATTCCTATGACTTAGCCGGGTTGTAATGTTGTACTGAAATCCATTACGTCTTAAGGGATGTAATGTTGAACTGAAATCCATTACGTGTTGAGATAAGATTTATTTGGCACATATTTAAGGCATGTAATGTAGCCGAAGTAAATTCTGTTCCTCACAAGGAGTTTTTAGTTCAAGCTACTACTGCTGTCTCGTTTCGACGTAAATTTTATTAATTAATTTTTTTTTTTTTTTCTACAAACAAAAATATAATACCCAAGTTTTTGTTTTAATTTATTTAATTTGAAATAAAAATGTCGAGTGACGAAAATAGCAGCATTAACTTAATTCCAAAAACTATTAAAGCTCAAAGTGTAATAAACGGTTTGCTCCCAGAAACTCCTAAAGATAGATAGGTACCTATTTAAGCATACGAAGATTTTGATTTTACTGTCTTGCAAGGTGTGAAAAGTAGGGTATTGGGGTACACTTGGGGGTAATACTGTTTTAGTCTTAGGCGCCCCTAAACCCTGCGCTTCACTCAGGATTCTAGATGTAACACCCTCGCTACGCTCGGGAATTACTCTACCATCCCTTTTATCTTTATCCCAATTTATCCCGGCGCCCGTGACGTTACATTACATTACCCGCATGTTAAATAATCTACTATTATCTGATCGTTAAATTACTGATGTCTCTTAAATGAAAAATAGAGACGCTTTTCGCATGATGACCTCCAAGCTTCATTTCAAAAAAGGCTCGCGATGATGCTGAAACTAATGTGAGGCCCTGGCATCCTAAGGAAGTAAAAACTGTTTTTTTTTTGTTTTTTTTTTTAAACTGTGTTACAGGAGGCAGAGTCTTCCCGTAATATTTTTATATGTTATGTTTTAATTTTAAGTTATTGGTAGGTACATGAATATAATATAAATAATAGCATTAAAATTGATCACATTTGTCTAAAAAATATTTCCCTTGAATTTGTGATTTTTAGCCAGCTACGAGCGACGGTTTGTATCGTGATCGTAAATAAGTTACAAAAAAGCTCTAAAAAGGCTATAAAGTTATTGTCGCTTCCAGTTTGAACTTTAGATAACATTTTGTCTTATATTTCTTTTATAGTCTCTAACGTAAGTAATAATATTAAAGGGGGATTTTCATCCTAAAAAAGGTGTCTACTCGTAAAAGTAAATAGGGCATAATAAAAGATAATTAACGTACTGGTACCTACAAAATGGTATATCATTTTTTTAAAGTTTAGTGTATAAACCATATGAAAATAATAAATAAGTATTATCGCTCTATTATCACCCGAAGGATACGCATACATAAAGATGATTCATCCAATAAGATTCACCCATACATTTGTACAAAATTAAATAAGTTCGGTGTGATTAATCACCTATTTTCACTTATAAGGTAATAACAAATTATTTAATTTATATTTTATAAAAAAAAGTGATTATTATAAATATTTTATTTGATATTCACCTTTGAATTAACCTTTATAAAAACTATTGGAAAAACTAGTTTGCAATTTTACCACCTACACGTCATGTAGGTAAATTTAGAGAAGTTAGGTCATTTCATATTATCATGATACCTACTATTATTTATTATTACCTATCCTTTATTATGTATTTGATAATAGATCTTTCCTATTATTACAACAGATAATAGTGTCTTTTTACTATAAAAATTCTGCCGTTTATTTTAAAGATTAACTCTACATTTTTTGAATTACCAATAAGTTCTTCTATGTAGCTTGTTTATTTCACAAACTGCATCACTCTTTATTAATAGTAATAATTAGTGATTCTTCTTTAACATAAACTGATGTCAATAAATTATTTCTTAAGATTCATTTCATGGCGGTAAAATAAATTATTTTTATAATTTGGTTTAGTTAAGAAAACCTTTTTGTTTTTTGTTTTATAAACCTTAATAATTATTATAGAAAGAAAAATACTTCTGAAATAATTCCTATTAGAATTCAATTTTTATACTGTAACGAGAAAAACGCTTAATTTGTCCATTTTTAGCATCTTAAAATATTTTGCTGGTTATTAACAAAGCTCGAGCTATTTTCCAAAAATTCTGATTAGCCTGAAAAGAAAAACGAAAAATGGCGGCATTTTTAATTTAGAACGAGATACGCACCTGTATGGCAATAATCTTCTAGATAGTGCCTGGCCGCCCGCTGCACGATCGAGTAGTACAAGCTCACAGAAGATGCAAGCGCCATCTCGACTTCTGCCGCCTTCTCTCTACTTCTATCCGTCTGTCGGTGCTACAGTTTCTCGGTTGTGTGTTACAGTTTCATTTAGAAACGAAAAGAACTCATAAGAATCAACTTAAACCGTTTCAACTGCATTAGTTTGTGAAAAACTGAGGTGTGAAAAAATCAACGAACGTAATAAAAAATGAACCTAGTTTTGAACTGCGTTTAGTTGCGGTTGACGGAAATTTTGCCGAAAAATGTTTTTTGTTGTCGAAAAGTACCACGGTGTTCCATTTTGTTTAGGGTCCGAAATCACAATTTGGTGCACATGGCGCGAAGTTGAACCGCCGTCCGAATGTGTACGCGAAACGAAACACGTGAAGAAATGTAATAAAATTAAATAACGTGGTGATGCGGGCGGCGCGCGCCGCGTAGTCAGCGAGACTGCCGGCCGAAGCTGTTTTTTTTTGCTTCCCCTGCGAGCGGGATGCTGAAACATGTACGGATAAGCCCATCTACTTTATTAACGGATTTTTTATTAAAAAAATAATTTCATTAAAAAGTCTATGCATAACCCAACTATCTGACAAATTTTCCACTGATCAGCATTCTTGTATAAAAATCGCATAAAGTTTGTGGAATAACCTAATTCTTTTCTACAACAGAACATCTATACAAAATATTTAGAAAATTTTTTTTTTTTACTTTACTTTTTAAAATAACAAGCTAAGCCGGCAAAGGTATTGTATAAGGGTAAACAAGAAACATAATTAGATGATATTCTAATTAGATTCGTATTAGCAAAACAATAATTTGCATTACCAGGCGGCGGCGAGTTGAAAAGGCGGGAAATAAGTTTCCCGCCGAGTCGTACCGGCTCTCGAGACATGCGTACAGAAGTCTACGGCCACTTGGATAAGGAAAACCGTTTTTTTTCTTCACGTTACTAAGACAGTAGAGTAGAGAACTTTTTAATGGTGACTCACATCTTAGTTTACAGGAAAATAGTGGTGGTGCGTTTATTTTATTTTTTGTCGAGTAAGGTAACTTTGCTGATAGTCTCGTGGTTAGGACCTTCCACCCACCTTCTAATCAGAGGTCGGGGGTTCGATTCCGAGCACGCACCTCTAACTTTTCGAAGTTATGTGCGTTTTAAGTAATTAAATATCACTTGCTTTAACGGTGAAGGAAAACATCGTGAGGAAACCTGCATACCTGAGAGTTCTCCATAATGTTCTCAAAGGTGTGTGAACTCTACCAATCCGCACATGGCCAGCGTGGTAGACTATGGCCAAACCCTTCTCACTCTGAGAGGAGACCCGTGCTCTGTAGTGAGCCGGCGATGGGTTGATCATGATGAAGGTAACTTTAATGGTTTTTGTTATTAATTAGATCTGCTTGGCTAAGTTGCCGGGAAAACCTTTAGTACCAAACACGATAGGGGTTTTCCCATTTTTCGTCTGCATTTTGAATGTAAGTAGGTACCTATATGTATATGTTGTCAAACAGAGCTGCAGGTTAAAAAAACATTTATCTGACAAGAAACAGATAATTTTTGGGAAGGTAGGCACAGTTAAATACAATGTAGGTAGGTAGGTAACTTACATAAAACACAATTTTTTTTGTATTCATTATTTGGAAAGATTATCCAATTATCATAACAGAGTCTTAGGATTAAGGAGAGGCTTATCGGTCGTCAACATAATCGGACGCTTCGCAATTATGATGAAACCCTTTAAAAACGATTCGCGTAAAAATAAGGAAAAAAATATGAGAAAAATGTTCATCAACGCGACACGACACCCCTCTACCCTCCAACCCTCTCCTCCGCCCCGGGCGGCGGGAGGTGCGAGTGGGACAGAGATACACATACATATACCCATACCCTTCGCTGCATCTCGCGCCGTAACAAACTACCCGCGCTGCGCATCATAATCCTCAAAATCCAAAAGTAACATCCCATAAATTGTTCAAAAGAATTTCGAATTTATTTCAATTGGATACGGTTAATATTTCAGAGTTTAAAATGTTGCACGTTGCGTGTTGTCTCGCTGAAGTTTCGGATTCTTGCAACTGTAGGCATACCCACACGCAAACGCTAAGTTTAGCCCTTATAGGGACGCGGTGCACTCACGCACACATACAAAATTTCGTTATGACTTTTGCTAGTGTGGGAGTTTCGTCGGTGTTTGCGTACAAAAGTTCGTATAGAAGTTTTCGGTAGACCTTCTTTGTGTCGGTGATTTTTTTCGTGGAGTTTTCTATGTGTGCGCGGGTCAGTCGGTATTTTTTTCAAGTTTTTCTCTACGCACACTTCAGTGTTGTGTTTGTATGGTTGTGGTATGCGTGTGTGGGTAGGACCGCCGTCCTTTGTGCCGGGGATTGTAAAAAATGTCGTATTGGATTCTAGCTGTGCTAATGAATGATAGATAGAAATGGTATTGGTACTTCTACACTCGAAAATCTGATGTGGAATATTCAAGTATGGTGTTTTTTTGTGCATACGCCGGCTGCTCTTTTTGAATATAGAAATTTTCAGATTGAATTTGCGCTCCGGCGTGCATTTTTCCCAATGGAAGTGATTACTATTTGAGTGGGGTTTTTTAATTTGATTAAAAATTCGAGTGCCTTTCATATTATGCGTCATACATGTTCCGTGATGATTTTTTAAATGAACCAAAATTATTAATAAATGAGGCAACTCTACGTAGGTAGAGATCTGGATTTCTATATAAGTACATACCTATTTGTTTATTGTTACAGTTAAAACCCGTGTTCAGTTAATATTATTCAGTCAATTGTTCAGTTTTAATTAAGTAAGTAGGACAGGTAGTAACAAAAATTTCTACTTAACTCACAGTTTTTGCAACAACTAGTTTTAATTTAACTAGTTAGGTAGGTACTTTGTAGGTAAAACTACATTCCGATAAGTAGGTAGGTATAAGAAGTAGGTTCTGCAGCCTAAAGTGTCTTCCTATACGGACGGACTGCATTTGTACTGCAAGTCAGCTGCAGAAGTCTTTTGGATTTCAGTCATACCCGTTGTCCACAAGGACAAGAGAAGCACAAAACAGACTCTTATGGAAAAACCTGGAGGAGGCCTATGCGTCAGAAGACGCGCTGATCGGAAAGAACTAAAGTGCGAGATTTAAATTATGTAACTTCTGTGTAATTTCAGTAATAAAGGCTTTATTTATTTATTTATTTATGTAGGAAGATAGGTAATCTACAGAACTAATGTTCCGATTTTACTACCTCTTGACCTTCTAATTCGGAGCTTTTATTCGAATGTCTTCATATCGTGATACATCTAGAGTCTAGACGAATCATCACAGACGTAATGTTAACCACATCATTAAAAAAACAAAAATCTCGCGCATTTTTATTTCTTTTTTTGCCGACGTTACATGTTCAGTTTAATTTAAATTGGATAGCAACCTTCGAATGCACTTCCTCAATTCTCTCCGCTCTCTTTGGCAAAGCTTTAGCACGTAAGGCTCTAACAAACAGAACGCGTAACGTAACTTGTCCAACGCAACTCCAAGAAGCCTAGAAATTGTAATACAATGGTATGAATAAAGGTGCAATCCGCGTCGCAAGCTGCAGTTAAATGCTTTCCTGAAAATAATCAGCGTTACAGAATGACATATGAACAATGTCTGAATGACATAAATGTACATAGAACATACTGCGAATTTCAACACACAGCTGAGATGGTGGCCCACTGACCTCACATATTTCTAGGGTCCGTTACAGTTTACATAATTTTAGGGTTCCTTACAGTTTCATCAAGTCCGTCCGTCTTTCTGCCTCTTACCTTTTCACGGGCCCATCCGCGTAAGGATTTCCGCATCCGATTTTCACAATATTTGGTACTGGAGTAACACGGACGAAGTTGCGGGCATCATCTAATCATTATCAGTGTGATAACCTGCCTTGCAGCACAGATTTACAGAATTCTTCATTCAGGGTAAAAAGACTTACCTACTATACTAGTACAAAGATGTTTTAATAAATAACGACTCTTGTAACGACGTAATAAAGTGCGATTCAGCTCTCACAGCACTGCGGTCTAAACTTTAAAGTTTAACAAACGCCTCCCTTTCTATCGCGTAATCTCTTATCCATATATCTCTCTCTTTTTCATGAGATCGGAAGCCACAGTGGATATAGGGTCATGTGGCCAAGTGAGCCTGGCCTGCTTGCCGGACTGTCACGCCACGCAGCCGCGTCGCGTTCAATGTGTTGCAGCCTTTATACGCGTTATATAAACGTCACAACTCACAAGCCACAATCTATGGCAACCACAGGCAGATTCGGACAAATCACCATGGCTCTACATTCGACCACACTATTTACTTTTCACTTTTATTGACCAGTGTAACTTGACACCTGAATGTAATAGTTATGCTTTCTTTACACGGTTGAATTGAAGTCAATTGAAACCAGAATCATCAAAGAACCAAAAGCCAATATACCAACGCCATTTTGTTTTTGTTTCATTGAGTCAAAAAAATTTAGGCCCTTCCTTTACTCTCTTAAATTGCTAAAAATCAATAATCGACTTTTTAAAAATCCCAGGAGAATTCTTTGATTTCCCAGGACAAAAATAGCCTAAAGATATCCATGCCTGTACCAAATTTCGTCAAAATCGGTTAAGCGAATGGGCCGTGAAAAGCAAGCAGAAAAACAGACAGACAGACACACTTTCGCATTTATAGTATTACTTAGTACATGAAATAAAATGAGAGACTGTTTGATATAATTAATATCAACGTTCAGCTCAAACCTTTGGATCTATAAACTTGAGCTTTTTATATTGAAGACAGGATTTTCGGGGTTATTAGCTAACTAAATCAAGGCATGAAACTTTTTCTGCATGAAGCCTTAGTAGCGCACCGAAATCCGAAAGATCACTAGTTCAAACCCCACCCGTTGCACTTTACCGTACCTACTAACAAGCTTATTAGTTGGAGGAGAAAGGGGAATGTTAGGCTAATATTCTCTTTAAAAAAACTTTGTAAAAAGTTAAGTACTTTTATATTCAGTTCTCTCAGTTTCTTTTGTACACAATTTTACTATCATAATATTATTATTGGTAAATGTGGACTGCTGTTGACTATTTTATTCGGTGGCTGCAGAAGCTCGCTTGCCTGGCGACCAAGTGGTCGGACCTGTTGATATGTAAATAGATACTGTATGGAAATCCCGCGCCAAGGTCGCTTTAAGCCACAGCCAAATCAGGAAAGCTCTGCATTTATAATCTACTTAATAATAGTCATATTTTTAATAGTACCTAACTAGGTACCTAATATTTTTTGAAGTAAAACTTTAGATGCCTTGACTCGTTTTTTAACTCAAATCTTTTTAAATTGGAAATAATTTTCATACATTACTTCCACTAAAAACCTCGCGCACTGAGGGTTCCGTACTACAATCGTCTTTTATCGACATTTTGCACGATAAATCAAAAACTACTAGATCTCGTTCAAACCAATTTTCGGTGGAAGTTTGCATGGTAACATATTTTTTTTTAGTTTTATCATTCTCTTATTTTAGTGTCTCTTATTTAAGTGTCTCTCGTGCATACTATTCAGTTTAGAAAAAAAATATATTAGAAACCTCAATATCATTTTTGAAGACCTATACATAGATACCCTACACGTATGGGTTTGGTGAAAAAAAAATTTGAGTTTCAGTTCTAAGTATGGGGACGGAGAACCCCCAAAATTTATTGTTTTTTTTTTCTATTTTTGTGTGAAAATCTTAATGCAGTTCACAGAATACATCTACTTACCAAGTTCCAACAGTATAGCTCTTATAGTTTCGGAAAAAAGTGGCTGTGACATACGGACGGACAGACAGACAGACAGACATGACGAATCTATAAGGCTTCAGTTTTTTGCCATTTGGCTACGGAACCCTAAAAAAGGAAAGCCATATGTACTATTCTATACTAGCTGATCAATCCCGGTTTCGCACGAGTGAAATTTTTGGAAATGTGCGGGGTGGAATTTTCAATTTTTTTTTTGTTTTTTCGTAAAATCTATTAAAGCCTAGTATATTTAGATACATCGACAGCCAGGAGGTTGTTAAAACGTAACATGTAGAGGTCTAGTGTAGCTGGTTACTAAACTTGGTTACTCGTGGTGGGTTACGCCGTCAGTAGTAACTTACGCGACAGATCGAGATGACAATCGGGGTATGAGGCGGGGGGGACGTCCGGCACACCCGCACGTCACCCGCGCTCACCCGCACAGGGTTAGCGCGGGGGCTGTGTGGGTGTGCATGGCGTACCCACCCAGATTGCCATCTCGACCTGTCGCGTACTGTACATATCGTAAGCTAGTTCGAGAGGGCCCACTCTAACTAATGATATGCATTAGCCTTGGTATATTAATCTTCCAAATACTATGTTATTACGCCGAAGCGAAAAAATAGAAAAAGGGGTCAATAACTGGACCGAAAGTTCGGTAGCGAGCTTCGAGTTGTTTAGTAATAAGTAGGTACTTACCTACTACCTACGTTTATACATGTACGCCATGGCCTGAGATAGCCTAGTGGTTAAGACGTCTGCCGCGGAGGTCGGGGGTTCGACACCGGACACACACCTCTAACTTTTCGGAGTTATGTATGTGCGTTTTAAGTAATTAAATATCACTTGCTTTAACGGTGAAGGAATACATCGTGAGGAAACAAGCATGCCTGAGAGTTCTCCATAATGTTGTCAAGGGTGTGTGAAGTCTGCCAATCTGTACCTACTTGGCGTGGTAGACCATGGCCAAAACCCTTCTAACTCTGAGAGAAAACCCGAGCTCTATAGTGAGCCGACGATGGGTGATGGTCATCATCATCATGATGATGACCAATTTTTATGTATTTCTAAACTAAGACCCTCCTCCTCATCAACTCATCACCTTGCTGGCAAAGTGCGGATTGGCAGACATCACACACCTTTGACAAGATTATGGAAATATCTCAGGCATGCAGATTTCCTCACGATGTTTTCCTTCACCGCTAATGCAAGTGACAATTAATTACTTAAAACGCACTTAACTTAAAAACGTTTGAGGTGCATACCCGGAATTTAACCTCCGACCCTCCTAATAGGAGGCCAACGTCTTAACCACTAGGCTATCATTGACTAAACTAAGACTTACAACAGGCTTAAAATCTTTTTGCTAATAATTGTTATTCCTTTTATCCATACCTCCATATCCATACTCCATACTATACTAATATTATAAATGCGAAAGTGAGTCTGTCTGTCTGTCTGTCTGCTAGCTTTTCATGGCTCACCCGTTAAACCGATTTTGATGAAATTTGGTACAGAGTTAGCTTACATCCCGGGGAAGGACAGGCTACTTTTATCCCGGAAAATTAAAGAGTTCCCACGGGATTTACAAAACCTGAATCCACGCGGACGAAGTCGCGGGCATCATCTAGTAAATCATAATGCTCACTTTATTGTGTAGCTAGGTACAACAGAATGAATCAGCCATATTAGGTATTTACTTTTTTTAGTTCTAATTGAAGAAAGTAGCAATTTTTTTACATTTAAGAGACTAAAATATGACTGATTACTTGAAAATGTTCAGTTCAAATCTAGATTCTAGATCTAGAAAAATGAAATTTTGCACCTCTTTAACGTAATCTCTAAAAAACGATTTTGTGAAATTTTACCCGAGCGAAGCCAACAGCTAGTTTAAAAATAAAGAAAACCGGTCAAGTGCGAGTCGAACTCGCACACGAAGGGTTCCGTACTATCGTACAAGATATCAGTATCCTTATTATAAATGCGAAAGTGTGTTTGTTTGTTGGTTTGTTGGTTTGTTCTTTAATCACGTCGCGACGGTGCAACGGATTGACGTGATTTTTTGCATGGATAGACAAAGACCTGGAGAGTGAGTGGGATTTTTTGCATGGATAGACAAAGACCTGGAGAGTGAGTGGGGTTTTAAAAAAACCTAATTCCAAGCGGACGAAGTCGCGGACATTAGCTAGTACCAAATAATTTTATCTAGACTGAACCATCTATATGCGATTTAGTTAATTAATTTTTGGGTGAACACATTTTAATTATTTTTTTATGTTGTAACGACAAATTCACTGATTTTGGATTTTTTCCTTTAATTGTGTTACAAGACCTACCTACTTGCCAAATGATACTAGGTCACCGAGAAGTACCCTATAGGTTCTCTTGATAGACACGACAGACAGACGGACGCACGAACAGAAGGACAGGCAGACATATGGACAGTCAGCAGAGAGAGACAGGCAACAAAGTGAGTTCATTTTCTCTTTTTGAGGTACGGAACCCTAAACATTAAATAATATTTAAAAAACTAGAGAGAACTTAGGTAGGTACCTAGTTAGAAAGTATTTTGAATTTTAAAATTTTCCAAGAAATTTAAATTTAATAAAAAAACTGTCTAACCGAATTTAAAAAATAAATCTGACTGACTGACAAATTAACATACAGCTCAGACCACAGCGTTTAGTGAAATTTTACATCTACTTACTTATGTAGTGTTCTCTTTTCAAGTATTAAGTATAAATTAACTTGAAAGTGAAAACAAGTTGTAATTAGAAAAACTAGAAAACGCAACTGCCCTGCTAAACTGAACTAAAAAGTCATTTCTTCCACATTTGAAAATAGCGCCATAAAGCCGCAATACCCACTGATTTTTTTCAAAAAAATTATATTCTGTGTTATAAGTCCCGCAAATTGCCATTTACATCGAAATGACGTCATTTGACTATGTACCTATATTTAAGTAAAAATATACTATCAGGTAGAAACTTCAGTCTCGTGCTGACGTCACTAAAAAGGCGGCCACGCGCATTAGCAATTTGCGGGACTTATACTCGGGAAGAAGTAAGAATTGTAACGATATCCCATAAATGCAAATCTGTTCAGGCATTTAGAAGTTTTTTTTATTCACTATAGGCAAACGCTTGACCACAATCACACCTGATGGAAAGTGATGATGCGGCCTAAGATGGGACGTTGGGGATGGGATTATGGTGGAATAAAAAATTGTCTGAAAACATTACATTCCATTTTTTGGGCGGTCGTATTAATACTAACCCAAACCTTTATCAGTATCCTAATTTTGATAAATCTCCATACGTAAGTCGATAGGATAGACTTTACGGACTTTTCTATCGTCTAGGTTTTATTTTCTTGCCTTAGCTATTAGGCAGAGTAGTTTGTGTTATTATTGGCACGTAGGCTTTTTAATTACTTGCACGATCCATCCTTCTTTTGTAAAACCGTGGGAAGGCTTACCTTAACTAGTTTTTCGTATTTTCCTGATATTTTTGACACATCTATTTAAAAGTACTGTAGTCGTTTATCATTTTCATAGTAAGTGAGAAAATATTCAATACCCGAAGCACAGTGTAAGGATATGATATTAAATACAGAGGTTCGATGAAGCGATGTGTAGATCACACAGCAATCGTGAAGTGCTGGATGAAGGAGCGACCCGAACTGACCTATATAAAAAAAAACCGGCCAAGTGCGAGTCAGGCTCGCGCAATAATAATAATAAATAATAAATAATTTTTATTTCAGGCAATGAAAATACAACCCATAACAATATACACAGTATGAAGCGGATTAAATTAATATTAGAATCGATTAGAATATAATATAAATGTAAAAAAAAAAAAAAAAAATGGAGCTAACAATTTAAAAAACTAATCTAAGTAAAGGTGTTCAATTAGTGTTGTCAATTGGTGTTAGTGCAATGAGGTTTCCGTACTACAGTCGTATTTTTTCGACATTGTGCAGGATAATTCAAAAACTATCATACATAAAAATAAATAAAAATCCTCATTGCGCGAGCCTGACTCGCACTTGGCCGGTTTTTTTTAACTATGTACCCTTTAGCTTCACCACCCGCTGAGCTATGTTTGTTACTCTGGTTCTCCTAACTTCATCCTAATCTCATTAGACAAATTAGTTGTCAATTTTACTACCTAAGTATATAGGTTTTCTTCTCTTCTCTCTTAGCCTGAGATCTATAGAGCGCACTTTGACCTTGCTCAGACTTAAAATTGAGGCAAAACGAGACAGATTTATGTGAGAGATCGGCTCTGTCTAAGTCAGAGTGCGCTCTATAGATCTCACCCTTTGACTGTTTGAAAAAAGAAGAATCTAATTGATAGCTAACAAATTCATCTCATAGTTGACTAATAATCTATATATATAAAAGGAAAAGGTGACTGACTGACTGATCTATCAACGCACAGGTCAAACTACTGGACGGATAGGGCTGAAATTAGGCATGCAGATAGCTATTATGACGTAGGCATCCGGCTAACGGATTTTTGAAAATTCAACCACTAAGGGGGTGAAATAGGGGTTTGAAATTTGTGTAGTCCACGCGGACGAAGTCGCGAGCATAAGCTAGTAGGTATTACATATATCGGTCGATGATGAGATGGGATGCCGATGGGAGTTGGTTCCACAGTTTGCACGTGCGTGGAAAGAAGGATCTGGCGCAGCGGACGGTCGAAGTGCACCAGACACCCAGATGGTGAGGGTGAAATTCCTTGCGGTGGCGCGCGGTGCGGTTGTAGAAAAAAGAGGGTGGAATGAGGTCCAAAAGCTCTTCAGAGCACTCCCCATTATACAGGCGATTAGGTGATTGTCATGATTAGACAGGTGCTTATTTTAATTTCACTTTAGGCTTCTTCTACAATATCAAAGAATCGACAGACTTCAGACAAAATTGTCGCACTTACTTTTCCGCAAGTGTGCGCACTTCTTAGTGCAAGACTTAGTTCCGAAAGCGCAATTATTCTGTCTACTGTGCACGCACGGCACTGAAATGAACATAATATACTATTAGGACGCTGGAAGAGGTGTACCAAACAAAATCACTGTTATTTTATGCCGATTCGAAGTGCCCCACCGAGCGTACAGTACGCGGCTGAAAGTAATGTACATCGACCTTTAGATGGAGATAGCAGATTTGTAGAGCATTGTCTCTGTCGATGAGACTGTCAAAATGTCATATAGGTATGAGTGACAGAGACAACGCTCTACAAAGCCGAAATGTCATTCTAAAGGCCTATAAAGGCCGATGTACATTACTTTTCACCGCGTACTGTACCGGGAGTTAAAATTGAGACTGTGTCAAATGTGTTGAATCCTTAATTTAATGTTGATAGATTACTAACATTTATTATGGAATACGCTCACATGACGTTCACTGCTGCTATCAGCGCCAAAATGGAGAAAATAAAGTTCCTTCAAAAATAGGTCGGTGACTTCAAATCCAGCGTACTTGTATTAGTAGAGGTCAGTGGCGCGCGGTCATTAGGCAAGTGTTTTTGTTTAGTCACTAAGCTCGTAGGTACTAGTGCATAGTTAGACTTAGAATGCTCTAGAATCCACACCGTGACGATATAATTTGTGTTTACTTTAAAAGTTCGAGCTATCTATGTAATTGGGGAGTTTGATCTGCATCTACAATTATATCTATTATACATTATTTCACATAAGTACCTGTCTTACGTAGTGTATTTACAAATATTGATGTTAGACTGCAGTCAAGCGCAACCTTGAGAACAATAAAAATCTATCCACGACCTCTAAAAAAGGTAAGCACATAAAAAGCTTTAGATAACTAAAAAACCCGCCAAGTGCGAGTCAGTTGGCCGGTTTTTTTTCTAACGGCCATCGCCCCTACGATAAGCATGGCATGCCCACTACACTACACTACATACTAAAACTAAAAACTAAAAGACTAAAAGGACTTGTTTAAAGGATTGGTCTAAAAGGATGTCAGTTACCTTGGTTCCTTCATCATCAGCATAATTTTAGCCCGTGGACTTCCACTGCTGGCCTTTACCAATGAATACCACCACACCCAGTCCTCAAACTTCGGCCTACTATGAATGAACATCGGCCTTTAGAATGACATTTCAGGTTTGTAGAGCGTTGTCTCTGTCATTCATACCCATATTATGACGTTTTGTCGGTCTCAACGACTGAGACAGTGCTCTCAAACAAACAAAACTCCTTCTAAAGATCGATGTACATCACTTTTGGCCGCGTACTGTACGCGACAGGTTGAGATGGCAATCGGGGTGGGGACGCCCCGCACACCTGCATAGCCCCCGCGCTAACTCGGTGCGGGATAACGCGGGAGTGCGGGGCGTCTCTTCGCCTTATACCCCGATTACCGTTTCAACCTGTAGCGTAATATAGGATTGCTAAACAAATCACAGTAACTAATTTTAAATACATATCAAAAATTGCGTAACCGGCAGGAATCGAACCTGCATCTTCTGGGTTCGCGCCCGATGCCTTGACCAACTCGGCTACGGTTTCGCTTACCGCCAGTGACGAAATTTGTGATACGTATGTTATCTCAGTACTGAAGCGACTGTTTAATGCCATCTAGTAGCGACACTTTGCAGTTATCGTTAATGGTTTTTTCTTTTTCTTTTTTTTTATGTACGGTCTTAGTTTTCTTATATTGTTAGTCTTTTTTTAGTTATTTGTTTAAACCTTAAGGTGACGCAGGACGCTCGACCGAAATTGGCAGCGCACGTGGGTAACGTGTTTGCTTTTCACTTGACATTGTATGAGAAAGTTGAGAGGCACGATGATTTTCACTGAAATCAAGCGCGCGAAAAGGGTTTAGGAAAAGTATTTTTAAGAAAAAACTGCTGAATTTATGTTTGCAAAGTAAAGTTATTTCAACTAATGAATAAATAAACAACGTCTAATGATAAATTGTTTTAGAATTTTCATATCCCTAATCTTATTTATTTACGCCCAAAGTTGTCATTAATTTAGTGTTAAAATAGGAATCTTTTGAGCCTCGTAACTTTTAAATCAATATTTTTTTCAATATTTTATATATCAATAAACCTAGATAATGACGAGATAAATCGATATAATTCTTAGGTTTGTGCGTACAATATCGAATATTGTTGTATTTTCCCTCCTACGTTTGTATGGAGAAAGCACCGAACTGAGCTACCTTAAATTAGTTGTTTGCGTATTTTATTTTTATAATAATATACTGTACTAGGTAAATACCTCGTCCGTGACTTGTTACCAGGCTCCCACTGAAAACCAGCGCTGCAGCTTGCTGCAGCATGATGCTGAGTGGGAGACCTATATTTGGTCACACGTACTCGTATATATATAGTATATTTTTATTGTTATTATTTTTTACTTATCAGTTTAATTATGTAGATTGACTTAATTAGCTTTTAAGGTTTATTGTAGTATTGTGATCAAATAAATGTTTCCTGTCTTTCTTTCTTTCTTTCTTATCGAAACTACTTTCAAAGGCCCATGTTACAAAAAAAATTTAATTATTATAAAAAAATCACAGTAACATTTCGGAAAAAGCGTAAACGACGAACTTTTCCCAACGCTGACGTTCTTAAGTTTAGTTTTCACTTGTGTCACTATAAAGCTCGCCTATTGATGGGCTACGGAGGCGTAGAAGCTGAAAGTGGTCGCCTCAAGGACGCCCGGTCCTACCCAACGCTTCCTGACGCGTTGTAAGCTTCATATATTTGTTCTATAACCCTCGTGTAGTAATTTTTTATGGAATTCATACGGTTTCTTTCAAGAGACCTATAGAAAAGATTGGGCTGAGCAATCGTTTAGCTTGCTAATAAACTTGTTTGCTACTGGCTTCTTCATTTTTCTGTTAATAAAATTAAGTTACTATTATTTCCACACTTACGTGATTTCAGACCCGTAGGGCAATTGTCTAAAACCTGCATCAATCATTATTACAATCTCAATTGTTCTGATTGGCTGAATTTGTACCATTCTTGTTGCAACAATGCATTGTAGCCAATAGTGAGCGAGCATTAACCAATCAGAGATGATTGCGATCGTGACATTGTAGCTGTCAAACAACCGCGGTAGGGCCACAGTTTAGAGATACAAAGTAAACAAATAACATCAATTAAAAGCTCTCAATATAAATATGGTTTCATAAGTAATATTGAGAGCTTTCGATTTTAATAATTTACAGGGCTTAGAAAATATTTTTACGATATTAGCTACGATATTAGGTATGGGATCAAATGTTACAAATTTTACACGAATATAAAAATAATGTTAGTAAAAAGTTAATAATCAAGCTTATAAAGCGAAAGCGTGTGATAAAATGTTTGCACTTGTTAGAAATAATCTAGTATTATTTAGTTACTAATGCAAACAAATCCTTTCAGTCGGCCTATTCGTACAGTCGGCTAGGAGGGTTGACCGCCGCTAGGCTACGCGGGCGTAGAAACCGAGAGTGGACCTGCAAGGACGTCCGGTCCTAAAGCGCTTCCACGCATGGTACAAGTCATGCTTGTTAGTAACAGCGTTTTTCCTTTATTTTTTCTTAAACTAATAGGTACAAATATCTTCAGTCTACCCAACTCTTACAATCAGCTAGGAGAGTTGACCGCCGCTAGGCTACGCGGGCGTAGAAACCGAGAGTGGACCTGCAAGGACGCCCGGTCCTAAAGCGCTTCCACGCATGGTCCAAGTCATGCTTGTTAGTAACAGCGTTTTTCCTTTATTTTTTCTTAAACTAATAGGTACAAATATCTTCAGTCTACCCAACTCTTACAATCAGCTAGGAGAGTTGACCGCCGCTAGGCTACGCGGGCGTAGAAACCGAGAGTGGACCTGCAAGGACGCCCGGTCCTAAAGCGCTTCCACGAATGGTCCAAGTCATGCTTGTTAGTAACAGCGTTTTTCCTTTATTTTTTCTTAAACTAGTAGGTACAAATATCTTCAGTCTACCAACTCTTACAATCAGCTAGGAGAGTTGACCGCCGCTAGGCTACGCGGGCGTAGAAACCGAGAGTGGACCTGCAAGGACGCCCGGTCCTAAAGCGCTTCCATGCATGGTCCAAGTCATGCTTGTTAGTAACAGCGTTTTTTCCTTTATTTTTTCTTAAACTAATAGGTGCAAATATCTTCAGTCTACCAACTCTTATAATCAGCTAGGAGAGTTGACCGCCGCTAGGCTACGCGGGCGTAGAAACCGAGAGTGGACCTGCAAGGACGCCCGGTCCTAAAGCGCTTCCACGCATGGTCCAAGTCATGCTTGTTAGTAACAGCGTTTTTTCCTTTATTTTTTCTTAAACTAATAGGTACAAATATCTTCAGTCTACTCACTCTTACAATCAGCTAGGAGAGTTGACCGCCGCTAGGCTACGCGGGCGTAGAAACCGAGAGTGGACCTGCAAGGACGCCCGGTCCTAAAGTGCTTCCACGCATGGTCCAAGTCATGCTTATTAGTAACAGCGTTTTTCCTTTATTTTTTCTTAAACTAATAGGTACAAATATCTTCAGTCTACTCACTCTTACAATCAGCTAGGAGAGTTGACCGCCGCTAGGCTACGCGGGCGTAGAAACCGAGAGTGGACCTGCAAGGACGCCCGGTCCTAAAGCGCTTCCACGCATGGTCCAAGTCATGCTTGTTAGTAACAGCGTTTTTCCTATATTTTTTGCTAAGCAAGTAGATACAAATCTTACCTATATACCGACTGGTACAGGAGTCGACCACTTGACTCAAGAGTTGACTATTTCTAGGCTACGCGGTAGAAACCACGAGTGGATCCACAAGATCGTCCGACTAAGCATCCCTACCTACAACATAATGACATAAGTCACAATAATTTTGCATAATTACGTGATTATACATAATTTATTCTAATAAGAAATGTTGACAATAATCCGGTTAGGCTAATAAGGCGTTTGATATGATACGTCATACGTGGGCGTAGAAACCGAGAGTGGTCGTGCAAGGATGATGCCCTTTGTTGTCCTTCGTGTGTTACTATGCCTGATATAATCAGTACCCTTATTATAAATGCGAAAGTGTGTTTGTTTGTTGGTTTGTCCTTCAATCACGTCGCAACGGTGCAACGGATTAACATGATTTTTTGCATGGGTATAGATAAAGACCTGGAGTGACACAGGCTACTTTTTATCAGGGGTTTTAAAAACCTAATTCCACGCGGACGAAGTCGCGGGCATCAGCTTGTTAAGTCATATTTATTATGTGTTACAACTACCTACTGATTTATAAAAATAAAGATTATCCATACTAATACAAAAAATGCGAAAGTTTTTCTATCTGTCTATCTGTTACTTTTTCTCGGCTCATCCGCTCAACCGAAAGAAATTAAGTCAAAGAATTAACATGAGATTTTTACAATCTAGGTTTTTTTAGTAATGGCACGCTGGAATCCATATAATATACAGCTTTATACTAGTATTAATTATTGGTCTGTCTGTCTGCCATCTATCATCTCGGGAAAGCATGGCTACATCTTATCCCGGAAAATCAAGGAGTTCCCATTGGAGTTAAAACCTAAATCCAATTCCATTTATTTGGTACGTAGATAGTTTGCATCTGGAGAAGGATTTGTCTCGAAAAGTGAGTTCCCACATTATTTAAAATATCGAAATTCACGCCTACGAATTTGCGGGCTTCATTCATCTAGTCACAAAATATGGCAACAGCTTTGCTACTATATGTTTATGTCGCTAGTTTACATAAGACCTTAACCCAATATTCTGAAATGAGCTGCCTCCAACAAATATTGCCCCAGCATCGTTTCGCGGTGCGTGCCCGATGTGCACAGCAAACAGCGACCATCCGAGCTGCTAAACAGTATCCTTCACACCATCTCGGAGACGTCTGTCCTTGTTTGTGCAGTTTTTGTTCACGTTTCCCGGAATTCAGTGTAAATATTTGCCCACTAAATAAGTACTTGTAAGAGTAAAATTATTGAGCCATATTGAGACCTTTTACGTCTTGTCAGTTGTCTAACTACAACTACTTGGCGACACCACTGCACTGGGGGTGTTATAGTTCTTGCATTTCACGAAGGCTAGTGAACTTTACTTGTGGTAACGTCGTTTACATGGTCATTGCGTAAGTGTGCGTGCATGACGGACCAATCAGTCGCAAGCTAGGGCTGTCAAACGCACACATTTAGTGTACCTTACGTATACCGATACGACTTAAACACAAGCATGAGTCAGTGGCCTTCGTGAAATGCAAGAACTATACCTACAATAATTATTTATATTTTGGTAACGACACAACCTGCACCGCCGACTAGTGAGGTTCTACGTTAAAAAACCGGCCAAGTGCGAGCCAGACTCGCGCACCGAGGGTTCCGTGCTACAGTCGTATTTTTTCGACATTTTGCCCCCGATAAATCAAAAACTATTATGCATAAAAATTAATAAAAATCTGTTTTAGAATATACAGATAAAGCCCGTTCATATGATATACCACTGGATATAGTTATGTTACTTTGAACGTTGAAAATACTAATTATTTGTTCTTTTTTTTTTTTTTTTTTTTAATTATTTGTTCATGAACACATTTTAATTATTTTTTGTGATGTAACCACAAATCCACGGTTTTCGGATTCTTCCTTTACTTGTGCTATAAGACCTACATACCTATCAAATTTCATGATTCTAGCTACCTACCCTATAGGTTTTCTTGACTGATCTATACTATACTTGCTCCTTGGACCAAGGCACAAAGTCCGCGAGAGTGTGTCTCGTTTTCTTTCAACTTTTTGCCTCCTTTGCGCACACATGAGAGCTCAGGCTGTTATTAGCATATTCCTTAATAATCGCTAAACATGGATACCGCTGTATTCTTGCTCCTTGGACCGAGGCACAAAGTTCGCGAGAGTGTGTCTCGTTTTCTTTCAACTTTTTGCCTCCTTTGCGCACACATGAGAGCTCAGGCTGTTATTAGCATATTCCTTAATAATCGCTAAACATGGATACCGCTGTATTCTTGCTCCTTGGACCGAGGCACAAAGTTCGCGAGAGTGTGTCTCGTTTTCTTTCAACTTTTTGCCTCCTTTGCGCACACATGAGAGCAGCAGCACAGACTGTTATTAGCATATTCCTCATTAGAATGCAGCGTCTTAATCAAGTTTTGTAATTGGGAATTATGAATTTTAATCTCCATAATGGATGTGTTAATGTATTGTTTGAAGATGTATGAACACTCTTAAAAGTAACTCTTTTATTATTTCGTGGTTTAATGATAATATATTTTAATGTAGAGTTTTTACGTTTTTATTTAAATTGAAATTGTTTGTAGTTAACTCTTTTATTGTAGACAAAAGGGTAAAAAAATCTGGTGTTTTTTATATAATTACATAAGCTTTGTTCACATTATTTATGACTTGTGAATTTAATAGCCTCTTAGGTTTAGTGGCTGGCTTTTTGGCGCGGATCGTAAAGTGCCGGATTCAAGTCCTGGATCGGACTAAAACAGTTATTGGGTTTTTCTTTCAAGAAATTGTGACAAGCAACCTAGAATTTAGAATTTGGCGGTGTTACGCCCTTGTGCGTTGGAGATCACGTAAAGCTGTTTGTACTATGCTTGATCTCTCTCCGGTCGTGTTGGATTGTTGTCCCATCGAACTATGAGATAAAGAGAGTGCAGCTGTGTTTGCAAACACATTTGTGCACTATAATAATTTCCATTTTAGTAGGTACTAGCTTATGTCTGAGACTACGTCCGCGTGGACTACACAAATTTCAAATCCATATTGCACCCCCTTAGGGGTTGAATTTACAAAAATCCTTTCTTAGCGGATGCCTACGTCATAATAGCTATCTGCATGCCAAATTTCAGCCCGATTCGTCCAGTAGTTTGAGCTGTGCGTTGATAGATCAGTCAGTCAGTCAGTCACCTTTTCCTTTTATAATATGTAAGAGATTTTAAATAACGATTTGCCATGAGGACAGGCTTTATTTCCGAAGAACATCTATTCATAGTCAACGATATCTTAAAATCTATCTTATCTAGATTCTAGGTACTGATTCGATTCTTAGGTCTAATTTCAAAGTTAATTACCCTTTATCCTTCCTCAGTCATCTCATTCAACTGCTAAGGAGAACCCATCCATCTTCGTCAGTGGCAAGACACAGCTTGCATTAGCCAGACGTTCGGAGTAGCAACAAAAAAAGACATAGCCATCTCGCTTTTATCTATGTGAAATATGGTGATTCATACCTCCCTCTCTATCTACCACTGAAATGATTCAGCAAGTTACAAAGAATGCAAGCTGGATACTTTTTAATGGATTTTTCACTTTATTTTATGAGATTTAGGGTTGAAATTAATTTGTACTGGTTAGTTGGAATTGAATTTCCCAAGCGTTGCTGAGTGCAACAATCTTTTTCTTATGAGATTTCTGAAATTTGTGGTTAGGTATTTTTTATTATTAGAGATCTTAATTCAGTCACATTATTTAAGTTAGAAAGTTAGAAAAAAGCTGTGATAGCCTAGTGGTTAGGACGTCCGCCTTCTAATCGGAGGTCGGGGGTTCGATCCCGGGCCTCTAACTATTCGTAATTATGTGCGTTTTAATTAATTAAATATCACTTGCTTTACCGGTGAAGGAAAACATCTTGAGGAAACCTGAGCTGCCTGCATGCTTGAGAGTTGCAGAGACCCGTGCTCTGTAGTGAGCCGGCGATGGGTTGATCATGATGATGATGATGAAGGGGGGCAAATAGGGGTTTGAAATTTGTGTAGTCCACGCGGACGAAGTCGCGAGCATGAGCTAGTTAGATTAGAATTTTGTAGATTGTTCTTAACAAACTATGAATTAATGATTGAAGACACGTGCCTCCAAAATGGCTGTAAAACTCAGCCAGACATACAAAACGAAACGAACGAAACTGAGAGCGAAAGCTAGTTACAAATAAAATAGGTAACATATTTATTGTTGCACATTTCGCAGACTTATACATATAAGATACAAAGTTATAGTAAGGTCATAAGGATACATAAACGCTTATAATAACAATACCCTTTCTAAGTACAAGTCGTCGGTCGAGTCGCCTTCGCCGTGACCGAGTCGAACCGTGCTCATATATTAAGGTTTCACGCGGAACAGGGATTAATGCATCATTCTGAACGCGTATGCCGCCACTGCTAGAGGGAATGTCATAGAATACTCGCTTATGACAGGAATATCCTTTCTACCTAACTACAAGTCGTCGGTCGAGTCGCCTTCGCCGTGACCGAGTCGAACCGTGCTCATATATAGTACGGTATAATAACATTGTAAATTGAAATATTAAAAAGAGCAACCGCCGAGTTTCTTGCTGGTTCTTCTCGGTAGGAACGGCATTCCGAACCAGTGGTAAATGAAAACTACCTGACTATTCATAAGCACTTTTAAAAAGTTTACATGAATAAAAAAACATTCTATTCTATTCTATTCTATTAAGGTTTCACGCGGAACAGGGATTAATGCATCATTCTGAACGCGTATGCCGCCACTGCTAGCGAGAATTTCCTAGAATAAACGCTTATGACAATAATAAGCTTTCTAAACGGAATTCGCCTATCGAGTCGCCTTCGCCGTGACAGAATCGAACCGTGGATGTACTACTACCACTAACACATATAATATTCTACCCGCTTACACTGCGGCCACGCGTCGAGTGCACTCGTCCCTCCCAGCGCGTCGCTGTGAAGTAGATGGATTACAGTCTTGAACATCGCCTGTATAACCATATTACACTTGTTGTACTACCACTAGGTAATATTATACATAAAATAAAATAAAATATACGAATATACATCATGAAGGTAAATCATGTTAGTTAGGTACTTCAATTAGGTAGTCAGTTAGTGAGATAGCTTTCATCCCACGCATTATTTTACCCATCACAGACATTTTATTTTATCTTGGAAAATCATTTAAGCAACTACATAGGTAGGTACATACCTAGATCGAACAGTTTAGTTTTGTGTGTAGATTAAATTTATTGTCAGTCTGTCAGTTTATTCAGTTTATACTAAACTTCTAGTCGTATGCACCTACTTACAGATAATAATTATATTATTGGATTAATTTTGAATCATACAGACATACAACGAAGTGATCTAACTAGGGTTTCTTTTTTTCGCTGGAGAAACAAGAACCCTAAAAATCACCTGTGTTACTACTGGTAACACGGTAATGCCCACCAGTGGGACAAAGTGGCGGTGGGACCACGGACCTGGCACTGAAGGAGTTAGAATAACCTTTTCAATGACTTATTCGATACTTTTGCATATTCTAAAGGTGCCTTTACATTAATTAATTAAAATGTCACTTTAGATAAGATTTGGTCACTACCTAACTACCTAAGTACCTACAACCATTTTAGGAGGGCATTCGACTAATTGGTTTTTATCAAGATACCGAAATAGTATCATACCTATTATTTCCTTTGGGAACTTATTATTAAAACATACGTAGTTGCCAATAAATGAATTGCTAACACTCTATATACATATCGCTGGCTGCTAAGTTTACTTAGCTTTAGCTTTAAATAAATTTTAAAGCTTGGTAAAAATAATTTTTGCAAAGGTGACCTAATTTTTCACGTAAAAATGCTTGACTTCCGTGCTTTAGACGGAAATTTAGGTGAGGACGGGATTTACTAGGTTGAATTGAGATATTTATTTACTACCCACCATAGCTGCCTTCTCAAATATCTTCCGCGAGAAATTGAAATGAAGTTTACAAGATTTTTCTTCATACCTAAATACATAGGTACCTCTTTTTGGGTTTGAATGTAGTACTATAATATTATCTACTATTCAATTCGAATAGGAGCCTATACACAGAAAAAAAATATATAAAAGAAAAGGTGACTGACTGACTGATCTATCAACGCTCAGCTCAAACTACTGGACGGCTTGGGCTAAAATTTTGCATGCAGATAGCTATTATGACGTAGGCATCCGCTAAGCAAGGATTTTTTAAAATTCAACCCCTAAGGGGGTGAAATCGGTAAAGTTTGTGTAATTCACGCGGACGAAGTCGCGAGCATAAGCTAGAAGCTAAGTTGATTTCTAGCAATAAGAGCGGTGATTGATAGCCTAGTGGTTTTAGACGTCTACCTCACAGACGGGGGTTCCGGGATTCCCGGAAAATCAATGAGTTTTGTCTCCACGCGAACGAAATCGTGGGTATCATCTATAGTCCGCCACAGGTTGAGATGGTAATCGGGGTACGAGGTGACGCCCCGCACACCCGCACGTCACCCGCGCCCGCCCTCACCTTGTTAGCGCAGGGGTTGTTGAGGTATGCGGGGCCTTCCCTCCCCGATTGCCGTCTCGACCTGTCGCGTACTATACAACTAAACTTACTATTATAACTGCCCCGGCGAACTTCGTACCTGCTAACAGTCGATTCTTTTTCAGGATTTTTTTAAAATATTTTTCTCCGCAAGAACCATCCTCGTACTTCAAGGAATATTATGAAAGAAAGAATTAGCGAAATCGGTTCAGCTGTTCTCGAGATTTGCGATCAGCAACACCATCAGCGATTCATATTTAAATGATATACAGAAGATAATGTAATTTATCATCATCATCATCATGATAAACCCATCACCAGCTCACTACAAAGCGCGGGTCTCCTCTCAGAGTGAGAAGGGTTTTGGCCATAGTCTACCACGCTGGCCATGTGCGGATTGGTAGACTTCACACACCTTTGAGAACATTATGGAGAACTCTCAGGCATGCAGGTTTCCTCACGATATTTTCCTTCACCGTTAAAGCAAGTTATATTTAATTAATTAAAACGCACATTATTCCGAAAAGTTAGAGGTGCGTGCCCGGGATCGAACCCCCGACCTCTGATTAGAAGGCGGACGTCCTAACCACTAGGCTATCACTGCTTATAATACATATAGTTATATAGTACTTAATAAAATCGGACCTGAGAGTAAAGGTATCTTTCTCCAAAGAAGTAGAGACTGTTGGTGTATCAGTAAACACGTTTGGGACGCAACGCATAGATTTGCATCGACCTTGGCTCGTCCTGCCGACCGCTGATCTTGCGCTCTCCTAGCTCCTAATGAATATGTATCGAGGTGCTACTACTGATACTAGAGAGTTCACGAGTTTTCTTGCTTTATCTGTAGCACTCGATACTTAATCCATACTGTTATGCATACTGTTGAACCGCGAAAAGCTAGCAGACAGACAGACAGACACACTTTCGCATTTATAATATTAGTCTGGATAATATTATGGATAGGTACCTAACTACCTACTTACCGAATATTATAAATGTCTTCTCGTCCATAATATTTATTTTTATATTATATTTTTTAATATTTTTGCAGGGGTATAGTTTAAAACCTGGAGAGTGACATAGGCTACTTTTTATCCGAGAAAATCAACGAGTTTCCACGGGATTTTGGGAAACCTAAATCCACGCGAACGAAATCGTGGGTATCAGCTAGTTTTGTATAAATGGTAGGTGATTGTGTGACTTCACTCGCTCGGCGGCAGTATGTGGTAGCGCCAATGACTTCTAGTAGTATACATATACATAGAAGTCATTGGGTAGCGCCGAGGGCGAAGCCGTGCGTCATAGTTGCATTATAGACATGTCTGCCACCGTGTGGACTAAACGAAAACCTGTTTTTTGTTTGTCAACATTTCGTGTTCTCATATCCATACTTTCCATACTAATATTATAAATGCGAAAGTGTGTCTGTCTGTCTGTCTGTTAGCTTTTCACGGCCCATCCGTTCAACCGATTTTGACGAAATTTGGTATTGAGATAGCTTGCATCCTGGGGAAGGATGCAAGCTATCTCTAGCTCTTTTATCCCGGAAAATCAAAGAGTTCCCACGGGAATTTTAAATATAATATTTTTCAAAATCGCAATGTATAGCGTACAAAACTCAGGTCAATGCCCCGCCTACGACAAGACATTGACTCCGAGTGGCCCACTTACGTGACGTTCGTTGACCTCTAGAGTGAGTCAGATGTTTTATTTGCAAAATTATAGGAATTTTAATATTTTTTGCGAGTTTTTTTGTGGTAGGTATCATATATCAGTAATCATCGGTACTATCACCTGTCTTCGTCTTTGCCAGCGTTCTCGTTACACTCTGTATAGTGTATAATATTATATGGGAGTATAGTTATGTAGCTGAGTGTACATACATAGGTAGTAGGTAGGTAGAGGTACAATACCTACGTAGTATTGCCAGTATTGATGAGTATTGGGATATAGGAAATCGGCGGCGTGTTGATTTTGCCGATTAAGCGCAATGCGGATCTGTGGAGGGTTCCGTCGGGAAATAATTGATGATTTCTCATTAACTAACTATTATAGAAAGACATTCTTCTATGTCCTAGATAGCCTATCTTTTATCTTTTACTAGCTGATCCACCCCGGCTTCGTTCGAGTGAAATAAAAATTTACGTGCTTAGGTTGTATCTTTTATGTACACGTATATTACGTAATTACTAGCTTATGCTCGACTTTATTTGAGTGGACTACAAAAATTTCAAACCCCTATTTTATCCCATTAGGGATTGAATTTTCAAAAACCCTTTTTGAGCGGATCTCTATGTCATAATAGCTATCTGCATGCCGAATTTCAGCCCGATTCAACAGTCCAATTATCAATTTGGCCATATTGTTATAAATTATATGGGTAAGTACCTAAATAAATTAGTACTTAGGTACCTATTGGTCCGACATGCACGCACACTTACGCAATGACCATGTAAACGAAGTTACCACAAGTAAAGTTCACTCGCCTTCGTGAATTGCAAGAACTGTACTATAGTAGATAAGTTGTGTCACCATTTATAATATGACTTTAGATAAAGGGGAATTTATTGTTTTTATATAAAAAGCATAGCCACGGAACCAGTACATACATACTCATTCACGCTTGACGTTCGGTAATTTTTTTCGTCAATTGATTGGCTTCCGCAAACAGAGCAAATGAAGTCCGATTGAATTCGCGATGAGCTCTCACCAATTTATTTATGCCCATTCGGCGGTGTTATTATATAACTATACACGCAGCCACGCTGTCAACGCTGATACAGCGACAAAATGATGCAAGTTTGATTGAGATAAATCACACAGAAATTGACGTATTAATTGATATACTAAACAAAAACTAAAAAGTAATATTTTAATCAGAAAAGACTTTATATGGACAATTTTTTAATCCTGATTTTCATAAAAGTTGAAAATTCATTCAGATTAGGTAAAGAAGTGGTAAAAGAGCATAGATTAGAGTGCACTGAAACAGTTGTTGTAAAAACAAGCGTTTTTGCGTAGCGTTAAGTTTAATTAAAATTGCTCTGAATGCTAGAGATGTTCTTCTTGCTAAGTATTATAGACAGAAATCATTTATATTATCTTATTTATAATTCTGTGGGTACAATTAAAAATATATCGTTTAGTTCAATTCAATTTTTTTAATGACTGAGAAGTAAGCTGCTAGAGCGATGCACGCAGTTACAGTACGCGGCAGAAAATAATGTACATCGACCTTTGCCAGGAGATTGAGACCAACATAACGTCATATAGGTATGAGTGATAGAGACAACGCTCTACGAAGCCGAAATGTCATTCTAAAGGCCGACATACATTATTTTCTGTCGCGTACTATACAGTGTATAGACAGACAGTGTCGTAAAATATTATGCCAGATACTAAAAACATGTCATTGGGAAGCGATTTGTGAGTAATTTCTCCGCAGCCAATGAGTTTGAATGCTATTGTACAACAGCTTTCGACAGCCGTGCGAGCTCAACGTCGAGCACACCATTTTACAGAATAACACATTCGCTTGCGAGTTTGTTTGCCCTGCAATCTGATTTACTACAAATGTTACAAAGGTTGGCTAAAGCAAATAGATTTAAATTCATGAAATTTACACGCTACAGTGTATTATTGGAATGGGACTAGATAAAAAGAGTTAGCGTTTTATGAATTAACTAGAATATGATGCCTGCGACTTCGTCCACATAAATTCAGGTTTTAAAAAATCCCGTGGGAACTCACTAATTTTCCGGGATAAAACGTAGCCTATGTCCTTCCTCGGGATGCAAAATACCTCTGTTCCAAAATTCGTCAAAATCGGTTAAACGGATGGGCCGTGAAAAGCTAGCAGACAGACACACTTTCGTATTTATAATACAAGGTGATGCCCGCGACTTCGTCCGCGTGGATTTAGGTTTTTAAAAATTTCGTGGGAACTGTTCAATTTTTCGGGATAAAGAGTAGCCTTTGTCCTTCCCCGGGATGCAAGCTACCTCTGTTCCAAAAATCGTCAAAATCGGTTGAACTAATTTTTTTAATATTTTTTATTCAGATACAAGTTAGCCCTTGACTGCAATCTCACCTGATGGTAAGTGATGATGCAGTCTAAGATGATAGCGGGCTAACCTGGAAGGGGTAGGTATGGCAGTTTTCATTAAACCCATACCCCTTTGGTTTTTACACGGCATCGTACCGGAACGCTCAATCGCTTGGCGGCACGGCTTTGCCGGTAGGGTGGTAACTAGCCACGGCCGAAGCCTCCCACCAGATAAACCAGACCACCAGACGAATGGGCCGTGAAAAGTGATTAAGTATGGATATATTATATTTGGTTAATTTTATTTACAAAATAATTACACGTTAGTATGAGATGGTCTGTACCCGTTTATCAGCAAGTAGGTACCTACCAGCATTTAGTATTTTTCTGGCGCAGTTTTTGTGCGCTCTCGCCAACTTGCAAGTTCCGTCATCAGTCTTCGTAGGATGCATGGGAAAAGTTAGTGATGGATCATTACACTGCGGGACATTCAATTCGGCTAAGAACAACTTTGTTGGCTGAGTTTGTTGTGCACTCGTCTCAGACCAGCTTACTGATTCGCTAATTAAGTGTCTAACACTGAATGATAGCCACTGAGCTCGTTTGAGATTTATTTTTAGGGTTCCGTACCACAAAAGGAAAAACGGAACCCTTATAGGATCACTTTGTTGTCTGTCTGTCTGTCAAGAAACCTAGAGGGTACTTCCCGTTGTCGTAGAATCATGAAACTCGGCGGGTAGGTAGGTCTTATATCAGACATTAGGGAAAAAATCTGAAAACTGTGAATTTGTGGTTACGTCACAAGAAAAACATTAAATTATGTTCATGAACAAATATTGCGATTTTCAACTTTCAAAGTAAGATTACTATACCAAGTGGAGTATCATATGAAAGGGCGGACTTGTACATTCTGAAACAGATTTTTATTTATTTTTAGCCATAATAGTTTTTGATTTATCGTCCAAAATGTCGATAAAATACAATTGTAATACGGAACTCTCAGAACGCGAGTCTAACTCGCTTTTGGCCGGTTTTTTAATCCATTGAACGTTTGATAATCAAAAACCTGCTTATGAGGTTATCTTAGACTGCATGGTTCATGGTCCACCAGGTCTTCATCTTCTTCTTTGTTGTTACGCTCTTGACAGAGAGGTCGTAATCTTAACTGCATTGCTGTGGCACGCTTAACAATGCGGTTCCATTCTTATCTAATGTCGTCGTCTAGACTACGTACGCGACAGGTTGAGCTGGCGATCGGGGTATGAGGCGGGGGGATGCCCCCACACCCGCACGTCACCCGTGCTATCCCGCACTGGGTCAGCGGGGTTGTCATCTCGACCTGTCGCGCATTGTACGTCATTTTACAGTAAAAGGCTAAGTAAAAACAAAATTGTATGGGTGTGCATTTATTTTGGTCGGCGGTGTACAGACGCGCGTGTACTGACGTCCGCTAATTTATGGAAATCTCGGAAAGTCACCGCGTCTGGCTTCAGTGTAGATACTTGCTTCAAGTGCTTTCCATGTCATGGCCGAAAAATGAGACGAAAATAATATTAAAAGCCACTTTTCTTACATTTTGTTTTCAAAAGTGAACGAAGTTGTCTTGTGTCGAAGAATCCTGTACGAAGATGTCTGGTTTTGCCTGAAAAGTTAATTAAGTAAATAAAAACCGGCCAAGTGCGAGTCAGGCTCGCGCACCGAGGGTTCCGTACTAAAGTCGTATTTTTTCGACGGCTTGCACGATAATTCAAAAACTATGATGCATAAAAATAAATAAAAATCTGTTTTAGAATGTACAGGTAAAGCCCATTCATTATGATGCCTACCCAACTTGATCTTACTTCGAAAATTGAAAATACTAATTATTAGTTCATGACCAATTTTTTTTTGTGTGATGTATCCCTAAATTCTCCGTTTTCGGGTTTTCCCCTAATCTCCGTTCTTGATAGCTTAGGTGGGCAGTATTCCTGCAGCATCAGGATTGAGGAGTTGGATCCAGAAGTTTTTATGGGACCACCACAGAAACATCATCCTCATCCTCTGTTGATAAAAAAATAATTGCAAATCGGTCCAGAAACTTCGAAAAAATCGATATACATAAAAAAAAGAAACGAGCCGATTTGAGAACCACCTCCTTTTTGGAAGTCGGCTTAAAAGAGAAATTCACTGACAAGAATAGTCTAGACTATTACCTTATTACCTTAATATTTTGCATGTGGGTACTTTATAGCCAACGTAGACCCCCAATAAGAAAAGATTTTTCCAACAGCATTTTGCAAAACTCTCCTGCAGACGGAGTATCGGGAAAAAGCCAACGAAAACGTTCTTTCAAATTTAAAAATCCTATTGCAATGGCGGACGTCACAATCACCTTGCGCGTGACCTGCCTCAACATGGCGGACATCGATATACAAGTAGGTAGGTCTGTTGACTGCGCCACTGGTCCGGTTAGCATTTCTAATTTGCATTCTGACGGACATTCGCGCTGCGATTAGATATTATTGTTTTTACGTGAACGATACCTATATTTTTTAGAGAGAAAAGAACTGATCATCATCGGCTGCACATATTTTCATCAAACATAGCTGCTATGAACCGTCTCCATTAAATACGCTTTCGAATAAGTTTCGAATTGTTTAGGATAAGTTAGGATATTTAGATGTTCTCGTGGCCCAGTTCGTCAACAAACTGGGCCACCAGCTTTTAATAATGTAAGTAGGTAGGTACTTACCTAATTATTTTTTAAATAAATGCATGAAATAAAAACATTGTATTCAGATCGGTTCACCCATTTTCTTGCTGGTTCTACTAATAACTAAGGGCATTCTGACTTCGAACCCGCTGGAAGATTTACTTGACAACTTGGGAACACTTAGTATAAGTAGATTTGAATGTTATTCTATTCTATTCAATTCTCGGCTAGGGGTCGCCGCAGTGCCTCGCGACCTTCAGTGGGTCAATAACAAGGTATTTCGTTCACCCGCTGTGGGTGCCGCGCGGACGCGGAACCCGTTCCTTGCATAAACAGTCTACTCTAGGCTGCACTGCTCGTTGCAACACTTATTGTAGAGTTTTTGTGGCACAATAATAAAGTCTAAGGCGCGACGCACGCCTGCAGAGGGAAATAGAGCCGAGCGGCAGTGTCATTGACAGGTTTTATTACTTTGACTTGTTCGTATGTGGTTATTCCGTCGAAATTGGTAGCAGATTTTTCGGCTACTTGCTAATGTTCGAATTTAAGTTGATTTTTTGCGAACACGTGCATGTGTTTTGAATGGTATTAGGTATAAGCGTCTGAGATGATGGAAGTGGAAGTTTTATTTACTAAGTATTAAGTAACTTAGTTTTTGCGTAGGTATGTGGTAACAACTCAAACTTTGTTAACTTTGCGGTTAACTGTTTGGTATGGGCCATACCGTATGGCGGCAATTAGGATAGTAAAAACAAAACACGAGGGAAATTCAAAAGGCGCATCTGATTAAATAATGCTAACTATAAAGTTGTAACATGTTATTAAAAAAGATCCTGTGCTTCAGCTCCACTTTACTCTGTAGGTAGGTATTGAGCCTAATTTTAAATATTGAATACTAGATGATGCCCGCGGCTTCGTCCGCTTGGATTTAGGTTTTATAAAAATCCTGCGGGAACTCTTTGGTTTTCCGGGATAAAAAGTAGCCTATGTCCTCCCCCGGGATGCAAGCTATCGCTGTACGAAATTTCGTCAAAATCGGTTGAACGGATGGGCCGTGAAAGGCTAGCAGACAGACAGAAAGACAGACGGACGGACAGACAGACAGACACACTTTCGCATTTATATATTACATAGTTAGTATGGATTGATCTCTGGTAATTTAGGCCCAGAAAAATGAAATTTCACGCTATTGATATATTATCAAATAGATTGATTAAATTTAAATCATATTGGGTATAATAAGTATGTTTTATGTAAAAATTTAAAAATCATTTATTCCACAAAATATACTTCATAGTCGCGGTAGTGCTGTAAAACTGGGTCCAAAAACCTTGATATTGAACTGTAGAAGGTTGATGGAAAAGTGAATTGTATTGCCCTTGCCTTTTCCGTTTACAATTGTCACTAGAGTACATTGCACCCAAAATCGAAACTAATTTATACTTCAATGGCACCTAAAGACATACATCGCCCCTCGATGTCGGCCTCGCCTAGCTTATTCGGATATGGGAGGTCCCTGGTTTGACTCCCAGATCGCGCAAAAAAATTATTTGATTTTTAAAAGTTTTGTAGGGTTCAGTACCCGAACAGTGTCAACAGCCCTATAACTAAGCCTCCACTGGTACAGTTCTTGCAATTCACGAAGGCGAGGGAACTTTACTTGTGGTTCCGTCGTATACACGGACATGACGTACGTGTGCGTGCATGTCGGACCACTCAGTCGCGAGCAAGCGTTCGCAAACGCACACAGTGTACCTTACGTATACGATACGACTTAAACACAAGCATGAGTCACTCGCCTTCGTGAAATGCAAGAACTATATACGCGGTCTACACTCCAGCACACTATCTTCCCCATCGGCCATTCTGCAACAGATATGGCTTGCCCATTGCCACTTCAGCTTGCTAATTCTTGAGTTATGTCGGTAATTTTGGATCCTCCTACGGATTTCCTCGTTACGGATTTTGTCCCCCAGAGACATTAATGCATTGGATGTGTAGGTTCTGTGCAATGTGTACTGGACCCATAAGACCCGTCCTAAAGTTACAAAGATTTCAGTGCACTTTGTAAGGAAAAACCAGCCAAGTGCGAGTCAGGCTCGCGCAATGAGGGTTCCGTACTGCAGTCTTATTTTTTCGACATTTTGCACGATAATTCAAAAACTGTGATGCATAAAAATAAATAAAAATCAGTTTTAGAATGCACAGGTAAAGCCCTTTCATATGATACCCCACTTGATATAGTCACTCACTTCGAAAGTTGAAAATACTAATTATTAGTTCGTGACCACAATTTAATTTTTTTTTGTGTGATGTAACCACAAATTCACGTTTTTCGGATTTTTCCCCTAATACCAGCTGTAAGACCGACTTACCTACCAAATTTCATGATTCTAGGTCAACGGGAAGTACCTACCCTGTAGGTTTCTTGACAGACCGACAGATAGACAGACAGACAGACAACAAAGTGATCCTATAAGGGTTCCGTTTTTCCTTTTGAGGTTCGGAACCATAAAAATGAGTATTTTCTCTTACAAAGTTCGTTACCAAGATGTTTTCAGAACATTTTCAGGAGTGTATACTTAGCTTAGTATAGTATAGGTTTCCTCATTAGAAATTTCCCTTGGTGTTCAGTTTTTGCCCGGCCCCGCGCAAACACTTATCGCTTTTCTTAGGGTTTAAAAGGTGACCTAGATGTTTTATAACGAGACCCAGAGCTTTAACATGTACCTAGGTACACACGACTTTATTTTAAAAGAAAATTTAAGTTTTTTTAGCTGCCGTTTAAAAGAAAGTTTAAATGTTTCTTGGTGGGTCGTGAGCCAATTTCAACGGAAACTAACCAACTACGCAGTAGATCTTCTTCTTTTTAACCGACTTCCAAAAAGGAGGTGGTTCTCAATTCGACCCATTTTTTAAAATGTATGTACCTACATCGATTTATTCGAGGTTTCTGGACCAATTCGCATTTTTTTAAATTTATTTATATATATCCTGGGTTTCTTTTCTCCAAAATGGCCGCCATGAAAATTAAAAAAAATATAAAGTGTTACTTCTTGTACGATGGTACGGAAGCCTTCGTGTGCGAGTTTGACTAGCACTTGACCGATTTTTTCATTCGGACGTACCTAGCAGTTTTACGATCTATAACTGTGGTAGGTGTGAAGGTACCCTAATAAGAGATACCTGAGGAGGTCCGCAGGAGAACCAAGGTCACTGACATAGCACAAACTATTAGCAAGCTGAAGTGGCAGTGGGCAGGTCATGCCTGTCGTAGAGGCGATGGCCGTTGGAGCCGGAAAGTCCTTGAGTGGAGACCGCGTTTAAGCTAGCGTAGTGTGGGACGACCTCCAGCACGATGGACCGACTATATAAAGAGGCTGGCGGGAAGTGGCTGGATGAGGAAGGCTGAGGGCCTATGTCCAACAGTGGATGTCCACAGGCTGATGATGATGATGATGATAATAAAATCCTGATTCTGTACCGGTAGGGTGATATCAGTTTCCAACACAAGATCAAAGTTTCGATTATCTATTGTACCTATTAATTCTTAAATCGACCTACTTATAAAGTTTTTGCTGGTAACTTTTTTAATGTCAACAGTAGGTATTTCATGCCAACTGTACGTAATTAAAACCAGTAAAAATTTTAAAAATGTGAAAAGATTTTAAGCATTTTGCTCAACGTAATGCATGACCGCACCGAGAATCGAACTCGAGACTGAAAAAGGGGTGAGTTCGTTCTGCTGTACCAGAGGGGTCAAAAAAAATTATAACCAAATTACTTTATCACGTATCCCGAATAACTATTTAATCGCCATCCAAGCATTCCCAGGACATTCGACATGACGGGTCAAGTGAACGATAAAAATCTAAGGAGTTATTCATCTCAACAAACCCATACGAAAAACGACTATATTTACTTACAAATACAGTTTAAAATTCAATAATTTAAATACATCCTAACATTATCCTTCTTCGCAGGTTGTAGCTGTCAAATCTAAATTGAATAATTGGAATTTAAGCTCTACAGTTACATATATAAGGTGGTTATTAGTTTGTGAGGTCAAGAAGAAGCCAGGTCCTCAGATGAGGGTGGAATCTCAAAAAAGCCGTCTGACCGGTTGCCACGGTCGGTTCGCGACCCATTCCAAACAAATCGTGTATAGAATCGAATACCCCGCTAAGATATTCATATTTTTTTCCGATTCGAAATTTAAATTTTGAACGGGGGAAGACGTAAGACGGTAATTAAGTATGAGGTAAGAGGTCTTGGAAGCGGTGATAGCCGTCGGCTTCCTAGCCAGGGTATCTGGGGTTCGATTCCGGGCACGCACCGCTAACTTGTCGGAGTGAAACCCGGTTTCCATCTAAGCCTGGATTCAGTCGACCACTCAGATTTCCGTGTCCGAGTCCGACTTACACCTGACGGATTTTTTAAAAATAAAATTTACAAACTTATTCTTATTTAAGAATCTAGAATCTAGAGCAACTGAACTCATCATCACCATCATCATCATCATTAACCAATAGACGTCCACTGCTGGACATAGGTCTCTTGTAGGGACTTCCACTCGCCACGGTCTTGCGCCGCCTGGATCCAGCGGCTCCCTGCGACTCGTCTGATGTCGTCCGTCCACCTAGTGGGGGTCTTCCAACGCTGCGTCTTCCAGTGCGAGGTCGCCATTCCAGCACCTTGGGGACCCCAACGTCTGTCGGTTGTACGAACTATGTGCCCTGCCCATTGCCAGCAACTGAACTCACATGTAATTAATTAACCTCAAAACAAGACATTAGATCAGCCTCATGCGTGGTTCCCGATCTGTAAATTAGCAATTAATGAATGCGCCAGGGAAGGGCACCCCCCAGGGGGTGCATTTTTTGCAGCTATAGGTAGCCTGCGCTGGACCAAGCGCTATACGGGCTGAAGCTCTAGATGATACGTCTGAAGATAATATATTTTAAGACATTTCGACGATTTGACATGGTTTTAGCTTGTCAAGGTTAAAGTCTAAGGCTGAGATCTTATAGAGCGTACCTACTTTCACTTTGCTCAGACTTAAGTTTCAGTTAAACACGAGACAGACTTATGCCAGCGATATGAAGCTATCTCGTTATAACAGTGTCTTAAGTCTGAGCAAAGTCAAAGTGGGCTCTTATAGATAACAGCCTGAGATACAAACCAAATCAAAAGATATTAGCTGATGCTCGCGACTTCGTCCACGTGGACTACATTTCAAACCCCTATTTCACCCCCTTAGGGGTTGAATTTTCAAAAATCCTTTCTTAGCAGATGCCTACGTCATAATAGATATCTGCATCCAAAATTTCAGCCCGATCGGTTCAGTAGTTTGAGCTGTGCGTTTATACATCAGTCAGTCAGTCAGTCGGTCAGTCACCTTTTCCTTTTATATATTTAGATAGTGCGAGCAAAACAAGAAGTTCAATCTGAATATAGGCTGTATGACTACGCATTGTATAGTCCGTACAAAATGACTCCTCACGTACCACTTTAACTGGGTTATTCCCGTTGAGTCACACCCCCGTGTGTAACACTGTGACACAAGGTGCCTAAAATTTCAAAACATTCCCGTTGAGTAACACTGTTACACAACGGGAATTAATTTGAACTTGTTGGCACCTTGTGTCACACCTACATAAATACATATTATTGCGCGTGTATCAAGTACTAACTGATTGTGCACTTTTCCGGGATGTTATTTATTTATAAATACAAGATGGCGGACATGATTTTTTTTACAAAAAATTGACGTGGGTGTCGTTTTTAGGGTTTTCGAGGGTGCTGAATTTGATGATGACATTTATTCTGAAATCCAAGATGGCGGACATGATTTTTTTTACAAAAAATTGACATGGGTGTCGTTTTCAGGGTTTTAGAGGGTGCTGAATTTGATGATGACATTTATTCTGAAATCCAAGATGGCGGACATGATTTTTTTTACAAAAAATTGACATGGGTGTCGTTTTCAGGGTTTTAGAGGGTGCTGAATTTGATGATGACATTTATTCTGAAATCCAAGATGGACGACATGGATTTTTTACAAAAAATTGACATGGGTGTCGTTTTCAGGGTTTTCGAGGGTGCTGAATTGGATGATGACATTTATTTTGAAATCCAAGATGGCCGAAATGGATTTTTTACAAAAAATAGACATGGGTGTCGTTTTCAGGGTTTTCGAGGGTGCTGAATTTGATGATGACATTTATTCTGAAATCCAAGATGGCGGACATGATTTTTTTTACAAAAAATAGACATGGGTGTCGTTTTCAGGGTTTTCGAGGGTGCTGAATTTGATGGTGACATTTATTTTGAAATCCAAGATGGCCGACATGGATTTTTTACAAAAAAATTGACATGGGGGTCGTTTTAGGGTTTTTGAGGGTGCTGAATTTGATGATGACATTTATTTTGAAATCCAAGATGGCTGACATGGATTTTTTTACATAAAATAGACATGGGTGTCGTTTTCAGGGTTTTCTAGGGTGCTGAATTTGATGATGACATTTATTCTGAAATCCAAGATGGCGGACATGATTTTTTTTACAAAAATTGACAGGGGTGTCGTTTTCAGGGTTTTCGAGGGTGCTGAATTTGATGTTGACATTTATTCTGAAATCCAAGATGGCCGACATGGATTTTTTACAAAAAATTGACATGGGTGTCGTTTTCAGGGTTTTCGAGGGTGCTGAATTTGATGATGACATTTATTCTGAAATCCAAGATGGCCGACATGGATTTTTTACAAAAAATTGACATGGGTGTCGTTTTCAGGGTTTTCGAGGGTGCTGAATTGGATGATGACATTAATTTTGAAATCCAAGATGGCCGACATGGATTTTTTACAAAAAATAGACATGGGTGTCGTTTTTAGGGTTTTTGAGCGTGCTGAATTTGATGAACCATTTATTCTGAAATCCAAGATGGCCGACATGGATTTTTTACAAAAAATTGACATGGGTGTCGTTTTCAGAGTTTTCGAGGGTGCTGAATTGGATCATGACATTTATTTTGAAATCCAAGATGGCCGACATGGATTTTTTTACAAAAAAAAGACATGGGTGTCATTTTCAGGGTTTTCGAGGGTGCTGAATTTGATGATGACATTTATTCTGAAATCCAAGATGGCGGACATGATTTTTTTTACAAAAAATAGACATGGGTGTCGTTTTCAGGGTTTTCGAGGGTGCTGAATTTGATGGTGACATTTATTTTGAAATCCAAGATGGCCGACATGGATTTTTTACAAAAAAATTGACATGGGGGTCGTTTTAGGGTTTTTGAGGGTGCTGAATTTGATGATGACATTTATTTTGAAATCCAAGATGGCTGACATGGATTTTTTTTACAAAAAATAGACATGGGTGTCGTTTACAGGGTTTTCGTGGGTGCAGAATTTGATGATGACATTTATTTTTAAATTCAAGATGGCCGACATGAATTTTTTACAAAAAATTGACATGGGTGTCGTTTTCAGGGTTTTCGAGCAAGCTGAATTTAATGATGACATTTGTTTTGAAATCCAAGATGGCCGACAGATTTTTACAAAAAATAGACATGGGAGATTTTTGTAAAAAATCCATTTTGGCCATCTTGGATTTAAAATTAAATGCCATCATCAAACTCAGCACCCTGGAAAACCCTGAAAACGACACCCATGTCTATTTTTTTTTTTTAAATCCATGTCGGCCATCTTGGATTTCAAAATAAATGTCATCATCCAATTCAGCACCCTCGAAAACCCTGAAAACGACACCCATGTCTATTTTTTGTAAAAAATCTATGTTGGCCATCTTGGATTTCAGAATAAATGTCATCATCAAATTCAGCACCCTCGAAAACCCTGAAAACGACACCCATGTCAATTTTTGTAAAAAAAATCATGTCCGCCATCTTGGATTTCAGTATAAATGTCATCATCAAATTCAGCACCCTCGAAAACTCTGAAAACGACACCCATGTCAATTTTTTGTAAAAAAAATCATGTCGGCCATCTTGGATTTCAGAATAAATGTCATCATCAAATTCAGCACCCTCGAAAACCCTGAAAACGACACCCATGTCTATTTTTTGTAAAAAATCCATGTCGGCCACCTTGGATTTCAGAATAAATGTCATCATCAAATTCAGCACCCTCGAAAACCCTGAAAACGACACCCATGTCTATTTTTTGTAAAAAATCCATGTCGGCCATCTTGGATTTCAAAATTAATGTCATCATCCAATTCAGCACCCTCGAAAACCCTGAAAACGACACCCATGTCAATTTTTTGTAAAAAATCCATGTCGGCCATCTTGGATTTCAGAATAAATGTCATCATCAAATTCAGCACCCTCGAAAACCCTGAAAACGACACCCATGTCAATTTTTTGTAAAAAATCCATGTCGGCCATCTTGGATTTCAGAATAAATGTCAACATCAAATTCAGCACCCTCGAAAACCCTGAAAACGACACCCCTGTCAATTTTTGTAAAAAAATCATGTCCGCCATCTTGGATTTCAGAATAAATGTCATCATCAAATTCAGCACCCTAGAAAACCCTGAAAACGACACCCATGTCTATTTTTTGTAAAAAAATCCATGTCAGCCATCTTGGATTTCAAAATAAATGTCATCATCAAATTCAGCACCCTCAAAAACCCTAAAACGACCCCCATGTCAATTTTTTTGTAAAAAATCCATGTCGGCCATCTTGGATTTCAAAATAAATGTCACCATCAAATTCAGCACCCTCGAAAACCCTGAAAACGACACCCATGTCTATTTTTTGTGAAAAATCCATGTCGGCCATCTTGGATTTCAAAATTAATGTCATCATCCAATTCAGCACCCTCGAAAACCCTGAAAACGACACCCATGTCAATTTTTTGTAAAAAATCCATGTCGGCCATCTTGGATTTCAGAATAAATGTCATCATCAAATTCAGCACCCTCGAAAACCCTGAAAACGACACCCATGTCAATTTTTTGTAAAAAATCCATGTCGTCCATCTTGGATTTCAGAATAAATGTCATCATCAAATTCAGCACCCTCTAAAACCCTGAAAACGACACCCATGTCAATTTTTTGTAAAAAAAATCATGTCCGCCATCTTGGATTTCAGAATAAATGTCATCATCAAATTCAGCACCCTCGAAAACCCTAAAAACGACACCCATGTCAATTTTTTGTAAAAAAAATCATGTCCGCCATCTTGTATTTATAAATAAATAACATCCCGGAAAAGTGCACAATCAGTTAGTACTTGATACACGCGCAATAATATGTATTTATGTAGGTGTGACACAAGGTGCCAACAAGTTCAAATTAATTCCCGTTGTGTAACAGTGTTACTCAACGGGAATGTTTTGAAATTTTAGGCACCTTGTGTCACAGTGTTACACACGGGGGTGTGACTCAACGGGAATAACCCCTTTAACTCTATGGGTCAACTGTCATGTCAAAAGTATGGTTCACCTTTAAAATAAGGACTAAAATGGACATAAATATGGTACAAAAATTTAAATGGCGCTTGAATAGTTAAATTTTACGCGTTATACAAAAATAGATCAGCCGGCCTTATTTATTTAATCCTTTCTATGACCTACGCAGTACGCAGACCACAAGTTGCAACTTCTGATTGGGCTACTTGTTTTGCGATATTTGTATTTACTTCGAACAAATTTGCTTCTACGATAGTTATGATTTAAGCAAATGACATATCCTGATTAAATTTTGAAACTATTTAGCTGCCTTTCACCACGGATGTAAATAAATATAAATGTTAAAAATTAAAATATAAGACATCAAATAAATTCATTATTAAAGTACAATAAAAATTATATTTTCACATCTTAATAAGTGAAGAATCCGGATAGGGAAATAAATATTTAACAATATTTTAATAATGTGAACATAATAATATGTGAATACAATATTTTAAAAATAAATAATTGAAGTTTTAGTGAGTAATATAGTTTTTCCGTAAATATGTTTTAATTTTTTTATAGGGTCCAGTAAAATAAGAACCCTTATAGTTTTGTCTTGTCCTCTGTCTGTAATGTCACAGGCATTTAATTTAAATATTGTGTTTTGTTATATAACATTACTCTGTCATGTATTGAAGTTATATAAGTAAGGAAGAATTACATTTTTGTGCTTGTGTTTGAGGCTCGCGCCCATGGTCATCGGACTCCACGCTACAGGTGAACCAGAACTGGTGCTTACCCAACAACTTACCCTGATAAGCGGTGTATTTATATTTGTAAATACAAATATACATGTTTCTAGTAAATTATTCCTTTAAATTTTTTGGAATAACACTGCCTAATAATATTAATTTGTTATGTTCTCTCTAGATTTAAAACTTCAAAAAAAAAACATTTAAGAGATATTTTTTTTAAATTCTCAAAATGAGAAAAAAAATTACTTGTATAATCAACTTGCAACTTGCAAGTTTTTCGGATATCTCCGGACTCACTCGAGCTCCATCGTGTATTTGCTGCTGTCATTTTCAGGTTTTTTCGCAGCGAGCCCGCAGCACTCGTTTTTCTCATCCCCCCTCCGCCCCGGCGCCCCCCGCCCTTTCCCCCCCGCCCCACACCCCCGATAGCACCGTGCGCGGAATTTGATTAATGCAATGTTCACGATAATTATTCCTGTTACTATTTTTTGACAGGATAAAGTTTTTTCGCTCAACGTTGATTTTTGTATACGTTTTTTGGACGTGCGCTGTGTTGCAACGCGAGTATGTAATAACGCTCGGTTTTTAGTTTTATTCACGATGCGGAAAAGTGCGTTTCGTTGTTTTTTTGAGAGCCAATTTGCGTTCATATTAAGCGTTTTCGCAAATCTGGACGGGCTTTTGTAATATCGATTTTGAAGGTTTCAAAATACTGCGGCACCAAATCATTGCATCTACAGTCCAACAAGGCTCTCTTGGCACTTGAGTGACATTTACAGGGGGGCGCTGTTGGAGAACAAAGGCTTAGAATATTCAAACAAAAACAAAGGGGACACTTGACGGCAACGTTAGTTCCAATTTTCGCCACGCGTCAAGATAGCCTTGTCGCAGTGTAGAGTTCCTCAACTGCTTCGTTCGGTACTCACACGAGTAACGAACTCTGCATCCACATCTGCTGGGACAGAGTTTAACGCTAGTTTCAGTAGTACCAAACTCCATAGGTGGCAGGAACCCTTGGCATCCACATTTGCAAGGGACACCAGACAGGGCATTCCAGAAACCTACGAATCTTCATAGGTGGCGCGAATTCCTGCATCCACATCTGCTGGGACAGGGCGTTCCGGAAACCTACGAAGCTCCGAGCTATAATATTGTAACGAAATTTAGTAGTAGGTATACGAAAATATAGTCAAGTTTCCGAGAAAATCGATCTCTTTTCTTCATCGCCCTGAAAAACATTCCCTACACCCTCAAATTCCCATTTTGAAGTTTTTCAACCACACAATATAAATATGAAAAACTAGCTAGCTATTTACCGGGACTTCGTCGTCGTGGATTCTTGAAAAATCTCAGAATTCGTTCTAAGTGGAGTCTAATAAAGCCTACACGAGTACCTACCCTACAAAACCTCGAAAGTTTCTACACCCAGTTGAGCTGTAGGTACGTTGACACATATAGGCAGTGACGTGCAACCCATAGAGGCATAAAAGCGCTGCTTACCCAAGAAATAGTTAACTCGGTTGAAATTGCTCAATGCTCATTATTCTTTGACTGGCTTACCTAACTACTGCTTACCCTGGCTTTAAACCCTATGCACGCCACTGCATATAGGTATAGGTTTAGGTCAATAGGTACACAATTTTTAGGGCTCCGTACCCGAATTGTGCTAACAGGACCTTATTACTGAGCCACCGCTGTCTATCCGTTTGTCTAGCAGCGGGCTGAATCTCGTAAACCGTAATAGGATGCGAGTTGAAATTTTCACAGTATGTTTATTTCTATTGCCGCTATAGCAATAAATAATAAATAATTCAAAGTGGCTGCCATGAAAATAAATAAATTAAATAGCGTTATTTCTTGTAAGATGGTAATTGGTAACCCTTCGTGTGCGAGTCCGACTTGCACTTGAGTTTTTTTTTTACTTCAAATATACCCTATCCCCTCTTGTTCCAAAGATTATCCTGTACTCTATTTATTTATTTAAGAAAAATATTTACAGTTTACAATAAATTCAGATGTAATCCTAAACTCAATCCATATTATTTTGACAGACTCCAAAATTTTATATAGTGTCATAGTCATCAGTCATCCCGATTAAAAAATATCCGAAACCGGTGCTCAATCGGAACTAAACTTCCGGTTTTTTAGTTTGCATTTTAATATTCATTGCCTGAGGTATATTTATAGTAGAACTTTTTGATTAAGGTAGCCAATGTCAGGTCCAGGTCTTTGGCAAGGTACCTATTATCTATCCATGTAAAATCCCGGTCGATCCGTTTGCTCCGTTGTGGTCTCATTGAAGGACAAACTAACAAACCAACTAATAAACACACTTTCGCATAGATAATAATAATTCATTGGAAGAATGAGGAAAAGATGAATAGCTTCGAACATAACTTATTTTTTAAATAAATGCATTTTTTAACTTATTTATGCACAATGCATAATTATTTAGACAACAATTATTTAAATAAATTACAATTAAATTAATTAATTTGTGTATTTAAATAAATTAATTACGATAACAATACTGTCCAACAAACTGCAAGTACCAGGGTAGCATAGCGCATCAGGAGCGGTAAGATTCATGCGATGGCGGTGATGGATGAGCTCGCCTGCGCGGTGTAAGAGATGACGACTCGTTTTATTAGGCTAATCCTACTAATATTATAAATGTGAAAGTTTGGAAAAAGAACGGATTTGGATGAAATTTGGAATGGAGATAAATTATACCCTGGATTAACACATAGGCTACTTTTTATCCCGGAAAAACCAAAGAGTTCCCGTGGGATTTTGAAAAATGTAAATCCACGCGGACGAAGTCGCGGGCATCAGATAGTAATTTCTATTTGGCACTAGATGATACCCGTTACATCGTCGGCGAGGATTTAAAACTTTTCAAAAATCTCTTTGATTTCTCGAACTATGTGCCCTGCCCAATGCCCATTGCCACTTCAGCTTCGCAACCCGCTGAGCTATCTCGGTTACTCTGGTACTCCTACGGATCCCCTCATTTCTGATATGATCTCGTACCTAGAGAAACTCCAAGCATAGCTATCTCCATAGCCCGCTGAGTGACTCGGGACTTTGCAATTGTGCATTGTAAGGTCTGTATCTCCTGAGGATGCTCCGGTGTCGGGGCGAAACGTGCGTCGAGTGTGTTTTGGGATTTGTGTAGTGCTGCGTGGTGGTGCGTATTGCTTTCCTGGTGGCTGCTTTTTCCTGCATGTTTAGCAGTGGGAGGGCAGGTGGTGCATTTCGCATGCTGAATGTTGCACCATACATATACGACCTGTTTCAGCGGATTATAGCAAATGAAGCTTTTGGTTCATTGGCTCGGGGCTTTATTATGAGGCCCGTAGCTAGCGACCATGTCTCGGATCCGCATGTCATCACTGGCAGTGGTAATGTTCGTGTAAATGAGCCCGTGTTGATAACATTGAGTCTCTGTCTCTTAGACTATAAACACTCGGGCTGTGCGGTTTAAAATGCATTGTTTTCGCTCAAAGCTAAACGACTGTATAATCGTTCAAGAAACTAATTTAAATCACTCCGAATGAATACTACCACGACTTTGATGGTTTTAGGGTCCCGTAGTAAAACCAGGAAGATCTTTATAGTTGCGACATTTTGCACGATAAATCAAAAACTATTATGCATAAAAATTAATAAAGATCTGTTTTGAAATATAAAAGTAAAGTTGTTTCATATGATACCCCACTTGGTATAGTTATCTAACTTTGAAAATTGAAAATACAAATATTTGTTTATGAACACATTTTTAATTTTTTTTTCCGTGCCGTAACGACAAATTCACGGTTTTCGGATAATTATTCCTTTACTTGTACTAAAGACTTATGTATCTACTAAACTTCATGATTCTAGGTCAACGGGAAGTACCCTACTTATAGGTTTTCTTGACAGACACGACGGACAGACGGATAGACGGACAGACAGACAAACAGACAGACAGACAGCCAGACAACAAAGTGATCCTATAAGGGTTCCTTTTTCCTTTTGAGGTACGGAACCCTAAAAAGAAACTGAAGAGTTATAACGAGACACATATTTGATGTCAGACTCATTAGCATCATCATCATAGGATATCTACTCACAGAATCTACTCGTGTGCTCGTGTGGCAATACCATCACCGACTCACCTATCGCTGGCTCACTACAGAGCACTGGTCTCCTCTCAGTACGAGAAGGGGTTGGTCATAGTCCACCACGCTGGCCAAGTGCGTATTGGCAAACTTCACACATCTTTGAGAACATTATAGGGACCTCTCAGGCAATTTTCCTTACGATGTTTTTCTTCACCGTTAAAGCAGGTGATATTTAATTACTTAAAAGCACATAACTCCGAAAAGTTAGAGGTGCGTGCCCTGGATCGAACCCCCGGCTTCCGATTAAGAGGGGGACGTCCTATCCACTAGGCTATCACAGTTCGAAGCATAGAGATGCATGTATGTAAATACTGTGCTCATAATAATATGTCGGTGGGAAATGGGAATGCACAATGGTATGAAATGATAGTCACACACCCCCTGACGGACGGCGGATCGATGGAGGCCGCGCGATCGGCGGCGCGCGTGTGTGCGACCAAATAAACGAAACATGCGGCCGGGGAAAAATCGCCACGTCAAAATGGACGCGGGTGTTGTCCGCACGGAGTAGGTTGGTCGTTTATGGTAAAGATAGACTGGGCTCAGGAACGCAACGCATGCGATGCATCATTGCACGCATCGAATGCCTTATAATATCTAGATGTTACTGATTCTTCGGACGTAGCACTTCGTATAATTATGATAGAACTTCACGTACAGGTAAGTTCGTTTAATCATTAATTTTAACGAGAAAATGAGGTAAATTCCATTGTACACAATCTCTAAACTAAACTAAAATGATACGTCTGAATCTAATAAAAATAAATAAATAAAATAAAATAAAAATCTTTTTTATTTAAATAAACTTTTACAAGTGCTTTCGAGTCGTCGGATGCATCTACCACTGGTTCGGAATGCCTTTCCTACCGAGAAGAACCAGCAAGAAACTCGGTGGTTGCTCTTTTTAAATATTTGATATACAAGATTATGCCACGTATAAAAAAGTATTTGCAGTCCTGTGCGTTGCTGGAACGATCCTGTTACGAACTGCTGCGAACGATAATGCTATCCCTTTCATAATTTTGCCTGATTAGAGATTGTGTACAAGAGAATCGGCCCCAATTGTTAGATACCTAACCTAAATAATATGATTTTAAAAGACACTTTTAATTTTCGTTTTAGGGTTCCCTACCCGAAAAGTGCCAACGAGACTACTGTTACTAAACTTCACTGTCCGTCCGTCCATCGGCCCGTCCGTATGGCTATAGATAGAGAGATGTAAATTTCTATTGCCGCTATAACAACAAATAATAAAAATTTCAAAATGGCCGCCATTAAATTTAAAAAAAATCTTGTTCGATAGTACGGAACCCTACTAGCCCAACTCACACTTGACCAATTTTTTTAATTTGTTCCAATATTGCATCTAGTGGGCGCCATATTGTTTTTTCCATTACCTTGATATCTTTAGAAGCATACGCAAGTTTAACACGAATTTATTGGAGTGAATAGGCAGATGAACACATTTGCATTGCACAGTCGAGTAAAGAGGTATTACAATAAGAAATGTTCCACAAGGGACCTATACACGCTAGTCCTACAATGTAGGTGCAACCGTCACCAAACAGTCTGATGGGGGGTGCCCCCTTAAAAAAATTGCACCAGCGGGGGGTGGCTCAACTTTGACGCGGCATTTCGGCCCCCGATGGCCCCTGTTTGGCCCCTGTTTGTCCCTAATTGGTACCGTTGTGAGCGTATTAGAATTTGATTTGTGGACCTGTTGGATAAATTAGGCGTTAGGCGTTATGGAATTATATGGGTCGATGCTCTTTGGAAATAATTACGTTATGGGACAGAAGACATGCGATGCGATTCGGTAGATCATAGCTTTAAAAGTTATAGTAGTGCCTACCTTTAGTACATAATATAGTACACGACAGGTCGAGATGGCAATTAGGGTATGAGGCGAGAGGACGCCCCGTACACCCGCACGTCACCCGCGCTATGCCGCACCGGGTTAACGCGGGGGCTGTGTGGGTGTGCGGGGCGTCCTTATCCCGCTTGTCATCTTGACCTGTCGCTTACTCTGAGAGCTTTTGAGAGTAACAAAAGACGTACTTAATATCTAAATTTCCCTTTTGGGATGCAGTCTCTCTGTTAAAAAATCACCTCCAAACATAAGATGCTAGATGAGTCGCGCCAGCTTCGCTCTACTGGAATTTCTGAAAACACTTCGTATCCTTCAAATAAAATCTCAAGTTTGTAGACCTTTTGAGCTGTACGTTGATGTATTTTTTTTTCAGTTCTCAGTTTTTGTTTGTCTTGTTTGTCGTATGATTTGAAATCATTCGTCAGTGGAATCAAAGTGCTAGATTTTCATCGTTTAAAAGGTGTCCCCCAGGGCTCTCTCTTGGGACCGGAGTAATAAAATTTATATATTTTTGATAAAACAGTATCCACATCAAATCCAAATCTAACATTTAATACCCTTATGCTACACTATGCTAGTGAAATGAAAAAGTAAGAAGAAGCATGAATAAAACGCGATTGTAAGGTGCTAAGTGCGTGCTGGCACCGCGCCAGCGTTGGACGGATTTATGCTCTAGGATATGAGTTGCGTTGCTATAAGCAGATACTATTGTTACCGTTATGCAAATAAAAGAAGATTTTTTTTTGCACGCACAATTGAAGAAAGATTGCAGACAAACTGTTCAACAAGTTGCTAATTTTCAGAGGCTCTATTTAAACGTTTCATGTGGACATTGTAGCCATTAGAGCCGGAAAGTCCTTGAGTGGAGACCGTGGAGCAAGCGTAGTGTGGGACGCCCTCCAGCACGATGGACCGATGATATAAAGGGGCTGGTGGGAAGTTCCTGGATGGGGAAGGCTGAGGACTGGGTGCGGTGGCGCTCTTTAGGGAAGGCCTATGTCCAACAGTGGACATCCACAAGCTGATGATGATGGTGTTCTTTTTCCCCATTTCTATTATTTTATTGTTTGCTGTTTCTGGTTTTTTGTTTCTATTATTTTATTTTTTAATCATTTTTTTACAAATATAGTAAGAATGAGATTTGTAAATAAATGGGCTGTCCTATTCTAATTCCATTGTAGTCTGTGTACACACCGAATCACAGGAATCCTATAATTAGAGTGCGACGTAATTTCTGAGGTCCTACATCCTACGAAGTGTAAGTACCTACAATGCAATAAAACAAAATATTAAAGTTAGAAGCGCTAAGTGTATGCGTAGCTTGGCTCGACGCCAACCATTGACGGATTTATAGTTCAGTGCTGTGACTCTCCGTGCTATTATCAGATACGCAATTGTTCCTTATAAATCTGCGATGCGAAAAGAGCTTTAATCATCATCATGATCAACCTATCACCGGCTCACTACAGAGCACGGGTCTCCTCTCAGAGTGAGAAGGGCCATGCTGGCTATGTGCGGATTGGTAGATTTCACACACCTTTGAGCACATTATGGGGAACTCTCAGGCATGCAGGTTTCCTCACGATGTTTTCCTTCGCCGTTAAAGCAAGTGATATTTAATTAATTAAAATGCACATAACTCCGAAAAGTTAGAGGTGCGTGCCCGGGATCGAACCCCCACCTCCGATTAGAAGGCGGACGTCCTAACCACTAGGCTATCACAGCTTAAAAGAGCTTTAAAGCACTAATATTATAGACAAGCTGACCTGCCCAGCTGATCTGACAACAAAGTGATCCTATAAGGGTTCCGTTTTTCCTTTTGCGGTACGGAACCCTTAAAATTAACAAGTAAATGCATTTAATTATAACTATGATTGCCATTAACACCCAACCTGTTCCTCGGAACAATTTGTATCAAAGTAATAATAAAGCCATTCCAGTGTCGAATGAAGCACTACATTCTATCGCTAATGAATTGTAACACTTTAACACCTATCCAAAAAAATTGCCTCGGTACATAAATAACCACAGAGTAGTTGCGTTATTAGAGAAACAAACTCACACAACGAGGCGAGCGAAGCGAGACCCCGACATCCGTAGCGAAAACCTAAATAAGAAGAAAAGAAGAAGAAAAACGTTTATTATTAAAGCTGTACCACACATTACCAGTTAGGTCATCCCGGCGCCTCTAATACTTGAGTAGTAAAGTCAAAAGACCTCAAGTAGAAGAAGCGCCGGAATAAAGTATGTCATGTATGGCACAACCCGAAAAAAAAGGTCCCTACTCAGCATAAATGCCATATGTCTTGCACAAGTACAAAAACATACAGCGCTGGTTTTCAGTATGAACCCTAAATCTACGCGGACCAAGTATAATACACCGGAAGTAGCTTGTTGACAGTTAGAATACCTACACCTACAAGCACAGGTGGGCAGACGACATCAAACGAGTCACAGGAAGCCGCTGGATTCAGGAGGCGCAATACTGTGGCGTGCGGAAAAGACAATAGACCTATGTCCAGCGCTGAATGTCTATTGGTTGATAATGACAAGCAAATGCAATGCCAGTTTACAAATTCATAAGCCCAGCGGGTGAATTCGAATATCCTTTAACTTAAAATAAATGCACTTAGCATCATAATGCTAAGTGCATTTATTTTAAGTTATGCCGCTCATAAGCGGCATACTTTTTTTTTAAATTCATTAAAATCGCAAGCTTAACCACGATCACACCTGATGAAAAGTGATGATGGGACGCGTTCGCTTAGAAGGTGATTTGCTCTTGTTTTAAAGATACCCGGATTATAATTGGCGGGAAACACTGATCTCCTTCCGAGATATTCCAGACCCTAGCCATGCGTATAAGGAATCATGACGCAAAGCGTTTCGTACGCGTAGATGGAATGTTGAACTTGCTCTAAAACATTACATCTCTCCGTAAATAACCATCTAGTTACAAAAAATAACCCCAAAACTGGGCACTGTCGATCAAGACTACCGTTACTTTGAAACTGCTTTTTAGATGTTTTGTAATTCGTTCTGCTACTTTTATTTCCACGTAAAAAGCTTCTAAAAAGCTCCGTTCTACCAAATCGGGTACAGCCAATGTGTATAGAAATATCCAATAATCTTTACTACCTAATAAATCAAGATAAATCCTTCAACTAATCAACTGACTAAACTTATAAAAATCGTGGTTTATTTCTCCATCGTCTGACAGAAAGGCTGTCTCATTTCTTGAAAGAATCAGCCTGACTATTCAGAGCAAAGTGCATTCAATTCTGTTGGCGCTTATTCCACGCGGGCATGGTTTGGAGAGCCGGTAACTATGATAGCTTTAGGCATTTAGCCTTCAAGTTATGTTTAAGTTATTAATTAGGATAGCTTAAAGTCATATTTAAACTAAGTAGGCACCTGCCATGTTCTGTTTGATAACAATAACTTTAACAGTACGGGTATACTTACTTACTATCATCATGATCAACCCATCGCCGGCTCACTGCAGAGCACAGGTCTCCTCTCAGAGTGAGAAGAGTTTGGCCATAGTCTACCACGCTGGCCATGTGTGGATTGGTAGACTTCACACACCTTTGAAAACATAATGGAGAACTCTCAGGCATGCAGGTTTCCTCACGATGTTTTCCTTCACCGTTAAAGCAAGTGATATTTAATTAGGTACTTAAACCGCACATAACTCTGAAAAGTTAGAGGTGCGTGCCCGGGATCGAAGCCCCGACCTCCGATTACTATGATCGGTTGCAATTCGCAGAAAATTGCAGGCTTAAAACATTAACGAATTTGAAAATAAGTAACGGAAAACAAGCATAGTTTTTTGTAATAGGTATAATTGGGATTTTCTATTCCAACATACCTTCTAGTGTTGTGACATGTCAAAGTCTTATACAACTTAATTTGGCAGTGCAAAGTGGTGCAATAAACCATGGAGGCGATGTGTCATTCGATCGATTATATGTTTTGGTGTTATATTTATTTAAAAGAAAAAAAGGAACCCAATAAGGGTCCCTTTTTTTCTTTTGAGGTATTTTGTTGTATATCTGTCTGTTTGTATATCTGTCAGTCTGTCCATCTGTCCGTCTTGTCTGTCAAGAAAACCTATAGGGTACTTCCCGTTGACGTAGAATCATGAAATTTGGTTTTTTTAAATTAGCGTTAGAGCAGCTTATCCATACTAATCCATACTAATATAAATGAAAACACGGTTGTAGTTATATCTTAATATCTGTCTGTCTGTTTGCAATCATTTCACGGCACGATTGTTACGAAAGGTACCTTACAAGGATAGTATACAGCCCAGTGTCAGAAATAGGCTACTTTTTGTGCGTAGAGAGACCGTAGAGTAGTCACAAACAAACAGTTGTCTTCTACATGAAACAAATAAAGGATTTTGGTTTTGATTTTTGTAGATTAAAATTGGTTATGATATTAACAGATTTTTTATGGTTCAAGTTTTTATGCTACAGCTTATTCCCAAAGTTGACTTAATCCTTTTATTGGCACGTTACCGCCAGTGGCGCGTTGGCTGCGTTGGCACGCTGCCATTGCACATGATGAATTTATGTGCGTGAACCAATCTTGTACACCGAAACAGCGTGTTCGCTTTCTTACTATTAAAATATGAAACACAAGACTTGGACGCTTTGATTTATTCGTTAATGCAACACCCTAAATGCGATTGTGAACGAAAATTGTTTGTTTTCTCTTTTTATTAAGAAAAGAAAGAGATGCTATGTTAAATGATGAATGAACGAAATCAGTTTCAGTGTAAACGGCTTTCTTGATCCTACTTGATGAACCGGAAACCCTTGTTCCGCAATTTCCTAGGTATAGTGGTTTGAGATGTAGATTGTAGGTACGTTGATATGCCATCAAACTGGCCCACCAGTTTGGCGAGTTAGAAATGTAAGAGCCCTGTAAAATTAATTAGAATAAATAAATATTTAAAAAAAAACGGCCAAGTGCGAGTCAGGCTTGCGCAACGTGGGTTCCGTACTACAGTCATATTTTTTCGACATTTTGCACGTTAATTCAAAAACTATAATGCATAAAAATAAATAAAAATATGTTTGGGTGATGGAAAAAAGCTATGACAGCCTAGTTAAGACGTCAGCCTCCTTAACAGAGGCGGGGGGCTTATTGATCCCGAGCACGCTCCTCTGACTTTTCGGAGTTAAATATCACTTGCTTTCACGATGAAGAAAACATCGTGAGGAAACCTGCACACCTAAGATATCTTGATAATGTTCTCAAAGGTATGTAAAGTCTGCCGATCTACACTTGGCCAGCGTGGCAGACTATGGCCAAACCCCTTCTCATTCTGAGAGGAGATCCGAGCTCTGTAGTGACCCAGCGATGGGTTTATCATGATGATGATTATCCTAGTATGGATATTTAAGTATGGGAAGTATGGATTCTCGAAATCTAAATAATGACCATTGACTTATATATTACTTCGTATGGACAGGGTTATTGAACAAACAAAATGGCACCGACTCATTGGTACTTATACACCAATGCAACTTCAGTGACGTCTGGATTTCAAACGGGTTGTTCATTAGTATCTAAGAGGTGGCGCTGATTTATTTGGTTTCTAAACCGTGAAAAATTTTGTTCGCTTGACCATATCTTGTCATTTATATATGACCCGCCCCGGCTTCGAATGGGTGCAATATAGATACTAATGTGGTGTGATTGAGGTGTCATTGTCTCGGAAACACAAATAAGAGGATTTTTTTCCGACCTAATTCACATTATTTCAATTTATCTAGGGATCTCAATTTTTTTGAGAATTAAACTATAGCTATAAACCTTCCTCTTGAATCACTCTATCTGTTGGTGAAAACCGCATTAAAATCCGTTGCGAAGTTTAAAAGATCTACGCGTTCAAACATACAGACAGCGGGAAGCGACTTTATTTTATACTATGTAGAGATGATAATGACGATAATCTTTCAGTTTTCTTAGCTCGCAGTCGCGTTGGCAAGTCACTGGTCGGCGCTGGCGGCTTGCCAGCGTGCGTGACGAATTTATGTGTGTGAACGAGCTCTGAACACTGAAACTGCTTGTTAGCTTTCTTTTCATTCACGTATTATAAGTTATTCATTACTTCAGTTTCAGTGGGTAGGTACCTACTGAGTAGGTACAACTCCTCAATGGATAACGAAAATCACTTATCAATTGAGGTTATCACTCCTTTACCGGTTGAGCCTCAATAGCTCAATCGGTAAATGAGTGGACTGAAAACCGAAAGGTCGACGGTGAAAACCCCGCCCGTTGCACTATTGTCGTACCTACTTTTAGCACAAGCCTGACGCTTAGTTGGAGAGGAAAGGGGAATATTAGTCATTTTAACATGGCTAATATTCTAAAAAAAAAAATTACAACCATCGCCCGCGCCGGTCTACTGAACACGTGGCTCTAAGAGTTAGAAGGATTTTTCGTTTGAGAGGGAAACTTTGTTTTATTATAATACTAGCTTAATCTCGTGACTTCGGCCACTTGGACTACACAAATTTCAAACCCCTATTTTACCCCTTTAGGGGTTGAATTTTTAAAAATCCTTTCTTAGCAGATCCTTCATAATAACTATCTGCATGCCCAGCCCAATCCGTCCAGTTGTTTTAGCTGTACCTAGGTTGATAGATCAGTCAGTCAGTCAGTCACCTTTTCCGTTTATATATATAGATTTATATATATACATAGTGTAATGTGCTGAAAGAACACGTGAACAAAGTGTATCTCTAATCAAGAAAGACTAAGATGCGTCAGTGGACAATTTCTTAGTATATAAGATAATTTATAAGTTTAGGTTAAAATAAAATTACTTATTAGTCATATTATATTAGGCTAGATCGTAATATAATTAAGTAGCTTATTGGCACTCAACATTAAGGAAAAAAATATATAGATTTTGTGACATACCTACGTTGTAGGCACCAGTGTGGTGGCGTTATAATTGGACCTAGGTCCAATTATAACGCCCTACAAGAATAACCAACAATATTTTAGTTTGACAGTGTCGAACGAAATTGCACCGGAACGCCATTAATACAGCTAAAACACTTATAAGGGCAATAAATTACACACCTCTATGTGTACAGAGGGGCATTTAGAAACGTATATTTAGACAGAGGAGCATAAATATTGCGCGTGCTAATAACCGCTTGGAATAATTGCGAAATTAATTTTCATGCGCGTGCGCAGGCTTCCGAGCTTCGATCATTATAGGGTAAAATACGATGGAAGAATGAACCTTAGGTAATAATTGTGAAAATTTAACAATTTTTTGGGGTTCCGTACCTCAATAGGAAAAACGGAACCCTTATAGGTTCACTTTGTTGTCTGTCCGTCTGTCTGTCTGTCAAGGAACCTACAGGGTACTTCCCGTTGACCTAGAATCATGAACTTTGGCAGGTAGGTAGGTCTTATAGCAGAAATTAAGGGAAAAATCTGAAAACCGTGAATTTGTGGTTACATCACAAGAAAAAAATTAAAATATTGTGTTCATGAACAAATATTGCTATTTTCGACTTTCAAAGTAAGCTATATCAAGTGAGGTATCATATGAAAGGACTTTACCTGTACATTCTAAAATAGATTTTTTTTTTTTTTTTTTTTTTTTTTTTTTTTTTTTTTTTTTTTTTTAATACAATAAAACTTAAAGCTAGCCTTATCTAATTAATTTATTTTTATTTATTTTTAGGCATAATAGTTTTTGATTTATCGTGCAAAATGTCAATAAAATACGATTGTAGTAGGTAGGTACGGAACTCGCACTTGACCAGTTTTTCCATCAAAATACCGCTTTAGACGAAGTTTGGTACAGAAATAACTTGCATAAGCAATTTTTTATCCCGGAAAATCAAAGAGTTCCCACGAGCTTTTTAAAGGCCTATTCGTTTAACCGATTTTGACATTGGTACGGAGATACTTAGCTTGGATGCCGGGACATAGACTACTCTTTATCCCGGAAAATCGAAGAGTTCCCACGGTCAAAGTCGCAGGGATCGTCTAGTATGATATAAACATTAATGTTACGTCTAGGTTACTTTTGAAGATTAGATAAATGTGATACATTAATCAGAACTTACTTTCGAAAATCATAGAAAATATTATTAAAAGTTTAGCACTAATAGCCATTAGGTGGTTTATATAAAAAAAAGTTAAACCAATATTCAAATATGATTCAGATGTTACAATCACGCGCAGTCACGGATTTTAATAATGTACCTACACTAAAAATAATATGGGTTTAAATCATTGATACACATAAGCAAAGAAAAGACCACGTTTGCAGGATACCTACCTAGTTATCTACTTATTATTTTTTTTAGTCTCATTTCAAAATATATTTTTTGTATCTAAACTACCTTTATAAAGTGAAAGTAGGTATAATGAAATAGAAATTAATTTTAGAAATAAGAGTGTGTTAGAACTTAGAATGTGTAGAATATAAGAAAATAGTAATTAAGTATAAACGTAAAAAAAAATTGTAACATTATATTATACCTAGTAGTTAATTTAGTTTTTTTAACATATTTATTAATTTTACAGTAGAACGTTTACCTACTGTTTACTTTTTAACCATACCTACAGACATACTGAATGGAATCTTTACCTACTTAAATTTTTATCCCCTTTGTAACTCTGATATCTGTACGGAATTTGCATGCAGTGTTTACTTTTAAATGATTTAACATAGTTGTGCATGATAGAAAAACCTATGTATTTATTATAGTTAGTAAGTTTTATGTTAAAATCGCTAGTAAACCATTCAATAAAAATAAAAAATAAAATAAATACCTAGGTATTTTCTTTTTTTAATAAAAATGGCGAGCAAACGAGAACGAGGGTCACCAGCCCCCCAATTGTGTAAGAATAACCATTTCATGGCTATCGCAATCGTCAAGAATTCTGCCCTTTGATTGGCTGTGAAAAAAATGTAAACAGCAAATCAACCAATCAAAGGGCAGAATTTCTTGACGATTGCGATAGCCATGAAATGGTTATTCTTACACAATTGGGGGGCTGATGTGGGTTAAGTGATTACCTCCGCCCATGAACATTTGCAGTACCAGAGGAACCACCAATGCGTCGCCGGCCTTTCAGGAATTGTTTTGTGTCTTATATTTGTTTTTTCATGTATGTATTTTCAAAAAAAGAAGGTAAGAACATCGTTGCAAGTAGCCGTAGTCTAGCCTTGACCTACAATTGGAAAAACGTCTAACAAAAAAGTTTTTTGCTCTATACCTACCTACGTATAAATTGCGAAAAAGTAGGTAGGGGTTGAGTTTTACAAAACTTCTTTCTTAACGGATGACTACGTCACAATAGCTGCATGCCACATATCAGCCCTATCCGTTCAGTAGTTTGAACTGTGCGTTGATAAATCAGTCAGTCAGTCACCTTTTGTAATGTATAGCTATCTCTATTAGAAAATAGGGCCATTGTATGGTAAGAAACTGTATATCTTCAGTACGTTTTAATATCGTTGTTTAAAAAAAGGTTTTTAGAATTGATCAATCTAGAATAAGAAATCGTATAGACGGTGCGCACGATCGCGAAATTATTTGCGCTTGTATCTCGCCGCGCGTGCAAGCATGTATAACAGTAGTTGAAACGTCTATTAGGGGCAGGAATATTACAAACGATCATTTTTCGAATGAGCTTTATTCACTAAAGGCGTTTGAATATTTTAATTTGGAGCCTGGCCTTCTCAATAGGCCGCCATTTTCTTCTTATTTCAAAATAGCGGCGACGACGCATAAAACCTGGTTTTATTCAATAGCTGGCATCAATAGGGACAAAAAAATGTTTGAGACAAAATCTTCCAAATTGTCAAGACACCGAGATATACCTAAGTTATAAAAGTTGCACTATGTACCTATATTGCGGAAATCCATGATATACAATGAACCAAAAGCTTAATCTATATATATAAAATTCAAAGTCCTGACTGACTGACTGACTGACATAGATATCAACGCACAGCCTAAACCGCTGGTCCTAAAGACATGAAATTCGGAGGGTGTATTCTTTGTACAGAGTAGGTATCCAGTAAGAAAGGATTTTTCGAAATTCCACCCCTAAGTGGGTTAAATGGGGGATGGAAGTTTGTATATTTGTATGTTTGTTGGTAAATTAAAACTACCTGACTATTCATAAGCACTTTTAAAAAGTTTACATGAATAAAAAAACATTCTATTCTATTCTATTCTATGAAAGTCGGTCATTTTTCAAGTTATTTGCATGAAAATTGGTATTTGGGGTTTCAATTACAAATGAAGAAATACGTGTTTCAGGATTTTAGGAAAATTTGCCCATAAGGGTGGTAAAATAGGGGATGAAAGATTGTACGGGAAAGTTTTAATTATTGATATTATTAACTTGAAAAAATTTGGAAAATAGGTTTTTTCTTGAGGTTAGGTGTCAGCTAAGAAACGACTATGAGAAAATCCCTCCCCTAAAGGAGTGAAAGGGGGGTTGGCAGGTTATATGTGTTATTCGGCGCTGTTCAGAGTGCGTGTCCTCATGTTATAATGTTTGTTTCTGAAAAAACTGTTTCTGTTTCCTGTAGGCCACGCGGGCGAAGCCGCGGGCAGAAGCTAGTTTGCTATAATTTGCTGAAACAAGTCGAATCTGTTATCTGTATGGTGCAACATGCAACATGTGACATGCACCGCCCGCCCTCCCACTGCTAAATATGCGGGATAAACCAGCCACCAGGCAAGCAATACGCACGACCACCACGCAGAACCACATAAATCTCAGAACACACTCGACGTACGTTTCGCCCCGACACCGCAGCATCCTCAGGAGATGTAGACTTTATAAACCACACGATTGTCACTTTTCAATTGTGGTGATTTGTGTGGTGCTGCGTGGTGGTCGTGCGTATTACTTGCCTGGTGGCTGGTTTATCCCGCATATTTAGCAGTAGGAGGGCGGGCGGGTTATGTCACATGCTGCATGTTGCACCATACAGATTTGACTTGTTTCAGCGGATTATAGCAAATTAAGCTTTGGGTTCATTGTAAATTTTAATAAGGATTGAAATTAACTTTATAGACGAAGTTTATAGTGTGTAAGAGACCTTCCAAAAGTGTGCTCTCATAACAGTACCTCTATGCTTGACATAATCGCGAATTAATGACCGGGTTTACCAGACGCGAAAAAAAGATTACTAATGCCACTTGACTTGACTCATGTTTAGGATACACCAAGAGACCACCCTAAAATATCCGATCACAGCAAATTCTACACAAGCGCGTTCTACCATAAACCTCATCATTGCTTTTTAGGGTTCCGTCCCGAAGGGTGCCAACGGGACCCTATTACTTAGCGTCCGCTGTCCATCTGTCTGTCAGCGTGCTATTATCATGAACGGTAAAGGTAGAAAGTTGAAATTTTCACACTGTTTGTACCTATTTCTATTTTCTATTGCCACTACGACAAAAAATAATAAAAACCGGCCAAGTGCGAGTTGGACTCGCGCACGAAGGTTTCTATACCATTATCTATAAAACGAGCAAAAAAATCACATTTGTTGTATCGGAGCCCCCTTAAATATTTATTTTATTCTATGTTTTAGTATTTGTTGTTATAGCGGCAACAGATTTAGATCATGTATGAAAATTTCACGGTTCTAACTATCACGGTACAGCCTGGTGACAGACGGACAGTCAGACGGACGGACAGGGAAGGGAGTCTTAGTAATAGAGTCCCGTTTTACCCTTTGGGTACGGAACCCTGAAAACCAAGATACACAACAATAGACAAACAGACGGACGGACTGCAGAGGGTTAGTAGGACTTAGCAGTTTGCATTCTTCGGGTACTGAATCCTGAAATGAGTTCTAAAAACTTCTTTTACTGTGGTCTCTTTACTTTTATAACTTTGGTACAGTTTTGGTGACAAAAAAGTTATAAAATGTTAACTCGAACTACCCTACATCCGACTGTATTCTGTAAGTGTCTCTTAGTCTAGGAGTTATAGCCTGGGGCTCGCGCGTGTCTAACGTCTACTCTTGTACTATGATTGTAATTATTACTATTGATGATCATCGTGATTGTTAATTTTAATGTATACTGTGTAGCCACAAAATAAATAGTTTGCTCTAACTTTTTTTTTAGTTTTTAGTGCTTTAATCGCAGACTAATTTGAACTTTCAGCTATGCATGATGAATAGGGTACTTATTCGAGCTTTTCTAATACTAGCATAGCTACCCATGGCTTTATAAGTACCTAGCAAAGGTATTTGCAGTCGTCATGTAATTGGACGTCCACTACTGGACCTAGGTCTCTTGCAGGGAAACTCTGAGCATACCAGCTATTTAGTTACTCTCTCCATTGCCCGCTGAGTGACTCTGAGCTTTCCATGGAGATCTTGATAGTGTAAGTCACAATATTGTCTTACACTGACTTTCACGAGACAGAGCTATATCTCTCACATAAATCTGTCTCGTTTTAACTCAATCTTAGGTCAATCAAAGTGCGTTCTATAGATTGCAGCCATAGATTCGTACCCATGTACCTATTGGCAACACCAATAGTGACTTTACCGTTCGAAGACTTTGAGAAATCAAAATCTGGGAAATCTTACAATTATCAATGCGAAAGTGTATCGGTCTGCCAGTTACCTTTTCACGGCTTTACTGCTAAACCGATTTTGACGGGTGTAGGTATAAAGATAGTCTGCGTCCTGGAGATCCTTTTATCCCGGAAAAACAAAGAGTTTCTAAGAGATTCTTAAAAATCTTGAACCTACGCGAAAGAAGTCGAGCTATCGACTTCAGAATATATGTATTGAGAAAATCTCTACATGGAGTGAATATTTATTAAGAGTATACCTACCTAATTATTTTTTACCTATAAAGAGTATGGGTGATATTGTTTATCGTCAATAATTATTAATCGGTTACTTATATAGATTGCTCGCCTTAATTGTAGCACGAAAACCTAAAATAACTTCAAGCAAAATGGCAAACTTTTTGCTCTTATTTTTTTGTAATGTTTACAATCAAGTTGGGGGCAATAACTCGTTTGTCTGCCCACCAAGGCTGCTTGTCGTATATAGAATGCAACTAATTCGAGGCAATGTGTATTGGATATTATGATTATACAGAGGTTAAAAAGCTAGACGTTTTAGTAAGTGGACCTGTTGGTACTTGATGTTATAAGTAGTACTTACAATGGACACTGTGAGACTTTTTTTTGTTGTTTCGGATTGACTATGCTGCGTAGGCCCTACTGGCCGCTACAGCGTCACCGGGGGGGTTGGCGAGCGCGAAGCTCCGCCTGGGGGTGAGCCCTAGGGCTCGAAGAAATAATTTGAGAGGTCGGGGGGCAACGTCCTCCTAAGGGCGCCTCCTGTGAGGCTCGGAACACGGCTTAGGATAATGTTGAGATGGGTGGAGTTGTTGAACTACTGGTTAGTCCGTACGCCCCCGAGGCCGTGGCGTGAGTCCACATCCGGGTGACGTTAGAAATCGGGGACCTCGTCGCTGTGATGAGGTTGAATTGTGTAGCCCTACGAGATAGGGTGCATTGTCGGTCATGAACTGTGAGACTGGGAACAGACTCTTATTATAGGTCAGTAAATAAAGCCGTTTTTTTTGGTCAACCTCGCACTAAATTTCCGACCCAATTTTATTTTTAGGTTAAGGGTCACTTGCTGACCATAAAATCACAAAATGCTGACAGATCCAGGTGGAGCTTCGATCGCAATCTCGAAGGAAAGTTTTTGGCCGATATCTCGAAAACTATCCGCTTTAGGGCAAAAGTTATTTAGACCGTTATTGTATAGAATAAAATTTCGCATCTTTTGTCTCCTGTAAACAGACACAAATTAGAAATTATAAATCCCCAATTTGCCCTTGCCTAGAATCGACCCCGGGACCTCCCACTTATAAGACCACAGCGCTCACCACTGCGCCAACGAGGTAGTATCAAAAATAAATATTAGGTGTGACTGTATGTTCGCAACCCGGCACCGAACCGGCGACCGTGCGCGGAAGCGAGTTGGCAGCCACCCCCAGTCGCTTGCCAACCGCCTTGCCAGCATACTGTGGAGATTTATTACTGTAGCAAGCACCTCAGAGGATATTACGTACAGAGGTTCGACGAAACCTTCTAGAGACATCAATAGGGTGTGTTGTTTCGGATTGACTATAATGCGTACCGTAGGCCCTGCGGGGGGGTTTTAGTCCGTAACTCCGTACGCCCCTGAGGTCGTAGCGTGAGTCCACGTCCGGGTGACGTTAGAAATCTGGGACGTTAAGGACGCGCTTAGGGCGTCTTTAAGGGGGGGGGGGGGGGAGCAATAGTGCGTTAAGTGCGTGACGAAGGAGCGACCACAACCTGGACCCTTTCACAAGTCACGCAACTTGTCAAATATCTATTAAGAATAGAACATTTCAAATCTATTTCATTGAACTGTACAAACAACATTTCAGGCCTTTCGACGCACTTCCTTACTTTTTCTTACCTTTTTTTATTTAAAAAAAATAAATTGACTTCCGATTTGCGAAGAAGTGACCGGCTCATCTCTTTCGTCAAAATTATTAGCAACAACACAATCTAATTTAAACTTTATAGTTATGTAAATTAAGTCCTTCTTTTATTACACTGTTACTTACACTCATGTTGTAACTGAGTTTTTAGTGATATTGGAATTTGGACTCCAATGCATATGTATTTACAGCTGCTTTTTACACTTCAGATTGAATAAATACTACACCCAGATTGTACGTAACTACTAACTTTTCGTTATTAGAATCTGAACCTTAATTGTATATAATTTAGAGTTGTTTATGGAGTGTTTTTGGTTTGTTGTTGGTAGTTACAGGCTAATACGGGTGGAGAATGCTTCCGTTAATAGAATTTTAATGAAGAAATGTCAGGTCCGGCGGCGGTTGTGCATGTCATGCCCATCTTACGTGTTCTCGGCGCTTGCGTCCACTGCAGGTACCGTCGGCAAAAGAAATTAGAGCAAGTGAACATAAATAAATTATATTGCAACTTGCAACGTTCACTCTAGAGCAAGTGGAATAAGTTATGACCAAGTTGGGCCTTAAAGGAGGGAGGGCCAGGATTCGAATCGATACCTACCTGCTGGCAAGTGATGATGCAGCCTAAGACAGGGCGCACTTACCTAGATGCCCATTCATTCTTGGCTTGAAGGTATATCTACCTATACTAAAGATGGAGGGCAAAACTGATGCCGGAATGGCGTTCCATATCCTAGCGGTTCGAACCAGAAACGAGGAAGCCAGAGAATATGAGAAGAACCAAATCGCTGCGTGCCTATCGAGTTATCTGTCTGTTTCGCTCGCACTTATAGGTCGTAGGTAAGTGCGAGCAAAACAGACAGATAACTCGACGACTCAGTTTAAAATGCGTCGACTTATACCTACCTACGTGTCCCTGCGACAACGTTCGGGTGCAGACCTTGACGATTATTACTATCTCTATTCTTTATTTCCATCTCTGTCACTCATTTAGGCAACAATAAATTGGATCAGCTGCTCGATTGCGGTAGAATAACAGCTACAATGTCACGATCACAATCACCTTTGATTGGTCGACGCTCGCTCACTATTGGCTACAATGCATTATTGCAACAAGAATCGCACAAATTCAACCAATCACAACAATTGAGATTGTAATAATGATTGATGCAGATTTTACGAAATTGAACTAGATTTTCATAGTTCGCGTTTCATATTGTGCGAGTTAGATCTCCATCCCTTCGCTTCAAAAAACGACCTGAAAAATTAGTTTTTCTCATTTTTTTACTGACCCTCCGTTGGAATGTGAGTGGCCTGCTATATTTGGCGAATCTATTCCATCAAAGAGAGTACAATAATTACAGCGGTACAGTTAGAGATGGTGGCGATACGTAATACGATGAGCTCCCGAACTGGCACAGTCAAATTGACTTTCATGTACCTAGCACCTACCTACCTACTGGAATCCATAATCTCTCTCTGCATCGTATGTTTTCATCATTTCTGAGGGTCCCTTCCCTTTCCATAAAGACTCAAACCTGGCAGGTAAGTCTTTCAAAATCTTAGGTACAGAGCCGGACACATAATCCATACTAATATTATAAATGCGAAAGTGTGTCTGTCTGTCTGTCTGCTAGCTTTTCACGGATCAACCGTTCAACCGATTTTGATGAAATTTGGTACAGAGGTAGCTTGCAACCCGGGGAAGGACATAGGCTACTTTTTATCCCGGAAAATTTAAGAGTTCCCACAGGATTTTTAAAAACCTAAATCCACGCGTACGAAGTCGCGGGCATCAGCTAGTCTAAATATATAAAAGGAAAAGCTGACTGACTGACTGATCTATCAAAGCACAGCTTAAACTACTGGATGGGACGGGCACCCTAATGGGGTGAAATAGGGGTTTGAAATTTGAGTAGTCACATCGCATTGCAAAAGAAAATCAATAAGCGTAGTTTCTGTATTTCTATTAAGTATAGTACCTACCTACTAACCTTAATGTTATGCACGTAAAGGGCTTTTTTATGAGCCTAATAATCTATTAATTTCGGACGTTAGATGTCAAGAATCGATTAACTAAAATTTGGTAGCTCGCATTGACGCCGGTCACGTCTTTATATAGCGTACTTTTACTTGAGATGTCTCTGTAAGGTTTGCTATCTACTGCTTGCGATAAAATCCGAAACTGAATCACTACTTGTGAATATTGGTATTTTGAAGTCTATTTTTAGCAAACCTATGACCATTTCGGCAACCAAACCTATTAATTTTGTTAGTGATCCTCTAAAATTGTTATAAGTTTTAGCTTGTAACGATGAGGCTGACATACATTAAAGCTGGGAAATGCGCCAGGGACCTATATTCCCGTTTCGTCCACTGTGTCCTCTGCTAGCCAGAGGGACACGCGTAGAAACCTCCCTCCTTAGCAGGCCATTAGCCATAGCTAACAATATCCCCGAAGAGAAATTAATAGCCATGTTATATAGCCCGTATTCGGGCCGCTGCACCCCGGGCACCGGCCCGAATACTGCTCTTCCCCTCGCACGTATCCAAAACAAAAGGAATATGGAAAGAAGCAAATCGCTGCGTGCCTACTATAGTAGACGCATTTTAAACTGAGTCGTCGAGTTATCTATCTGTTTTGCTCGCACTTGCAGGTCGTAGGTAAGTGTGAGCAAAACAGACAGATAACTCGACGACTCAGTTTAAAATGCGTCGACTTATACCTACGTGTCCCTGCGACAACGTACGGGTGCAGACCTTGACGATTATTACTATCTCTATTCTTTATTTCCATCTCTGTCACTCATTTAGGCAACAATAAATTGGATCAGCTGCTCGATTGCGGTAGAATAACAGCTACAATGTCACGATCGCAATCACCTTTGATTGGTCGACGCTCGCTCACTATTGGCTACAATGCATTATTGCAACAAGAATCGCACAAATTCAACCAATCACAACAATTGAGATTGTAATAATGATTGATGCAGGTTTTACGAAATTGAACTAGATTTTCATAGTTCGCGTTTCATATTGTGCGAGTTAGATCTCCATCCCTTCGCTTCAAAAAATGACCTGAAAAATTAGATTTTCTCATTTTTTTACTGACCCTCCGTTGGAATGTGAGTGGCCTGCTATATTTGGCGAATCTATTCCATCAAAGAGAGTACAATAATTACAGCGGTACAGTTAGAGATGGTGGCGATACGTAATACGATGAGCTCCCGAACTGGCACAGTCAAATTGACTTTCATGTACCTAGCACCTACCTACCTACTGGAATCCATAATCTCTCTCTGCATCGTATGTTTTCATCATTTCTGAGGGTCCCTTCCCTTTCCATAAAGACTCAAACCTGGCAGGTAAGTCTTTCAAAACCTTAGGTACAGAGCCGGACACATAATCCATACTAATATTATAAATGCGAAAGTGTGTCTGTCTGTCTGTCTGTCTGTCTGTCTGCTAGCTTTTCACGGATCAACCGTTCAACCGATTTTGATGAAATTTGGTACAGAGGTAGCTTGCAACCCGGGGAAGGACATAGGCTACTTTTTATCCCGGAAAATTTAAGAGTTCCCACAGGATTTTTAAAAACCTAAATCCACGCGTACGAAGTCGCGGGCATCAGCTAGTCTAAATATATAAAAGGAAAAGGTGACTGACTGACTGATCTATCAACGCACAGCTTAAACTACTGGATGGGACGGGCACCCTAATGGGGTGAAATAGGGGTCTGAAATTTGAGTAGTCACATCGCATTGCAAAAGAAAATCAATAAGCGTAGTTTCTGTATTTCTATTAAGCATATAAGTACCTACCTACTAATCTTAATATTATGCATGTAAAGGGCTTTTTTATGAGCCTAATAATCTATTGATTTCGGACGTTAGATGTCAAGAATCGATTAACTAAAATTTGGTAGCTCGCATTGACGCCTCGATCACGTCTTTATATAGCGTACTTTTACTTGAGATGTCTCTGTAAGGTTTACTATCTACTGCTTGCGATAAAATCCGAAACTGAATCACTACTTGTGAATATTGGTATTTTGAAGTCTATTTTTAGCAAACCTATGACCATTTCGGCAACCAAACCTATCAATTTTGTTAGTGATCCTCTAAAATTGTTATAAGTTTTAGTTTGTAACGATGAGGCTGACATATCTAATTTTTTTAACGCTGGGAAATGCGCCAGGGACCTATATTCCCGTTTCGTCCACTGTGTCCTCTGCTAGCCAGAGGGACACGCGCAGAAACCTCCCTCCTTAGCAGGCCATTAGCCATAGCTAACAATATCCCCGAAGAGCCATGTTACCGGGGTGCACCGGCCCGAATTCTGCTCTTCCCCTCGCACGTATTCAAAACTAACCAGCAGCACCCGGGCACATTGGGAGGTTACTTAGCTGGCACCCTGTATCTAAGGTCACCTATAAGACCCTGTGAAATATAGGTTTGAGTTATGTTTGGAATTAGGTTTTTAAAAATCCCGTGGGAACTCTTCAATTTTCCGGGATAAAAAGTAGCCTATGTCACTCTCCAGTTCTTTATCTATACCCATGATAAAAATTACGTCAATCCGTTGCACCGTTGCGACGTGATTGAAGGACAAACCAACAAACAAACATACTTTCACATTTATAATAGGGGTAGTGATTACTCCTAGGCAGTGGCGTGCACAGGAGTTCAAGCCAGGGTATGCATTTAGGTATGAACTTATTTTACGGCAGGTTATAATGAAAAATAAGCATTGATTTCTTACAATGAGGGTAAGCAGTGCGTTTATGCTTCTATGAGCTGCACGCCACTGCTCCTAGGAGTAGGTGCGTATCATGCAGGTAAATAAAAGCACATCTATCAATGGTTGCGAGGCTTTCAATGGTCACGCACAGTCGGACAGAAGCTGTGCACATATGTTAAGTGCCTTCAATCACAACCTGTGGTAATTGCTCACTTCACTATGTACAGTACGCGGCCGAAAGTAATGTACACCGGCCTTTAGAATGACATTTCGGCTTTGTAGAGCGTTGTCTCTGTCACTCATACCTACAGTGTGACAAGGCTATCTTGGCACGTGGCGAAAATCGAAACTTACGTTGCCGTCTAGTGTCCCCTTTGTTCTTGTTTGAATATTCTAAGCCTTTGTTCTCCTACAGCGCCCCCCTGTCAATGTCGTTCAAGTGCCAACGACAGAGACAATGCTCTACAAATCTGCTATCTCCTTCTAAAGGTCGATGTACATTACTTTCTGCCGCGTACTGTACTGGCATGTAATAAGCACGAGTAGGCAGGCAGTAGGCACATCTTCCATTTAACTATGCTAATTGGTCCATCGATGTTATGTTATCGCATCCACTAGATACTTTTATGCAAAGCTTTCAATATACAAACAAAAAACTGGCCAAGTGCAAGTCAGACTCGGACTCGAAGGATTCCGTACCTTCGTACCTACAAGAAATAACACTTTCTTTTTGTGATCTAACCACAAATTCACGGTTTCTGGATTTTCCCCTTAGGTATAAGACAATATAATATGCTACCTACCTTACATGATTCTAGATCAACGGGTAATACGTACCCTATAGGTTTTGATTTCCTTGAGTTGACACGACAGACAGACAGACAGATAACGAAAGTGATACTATACTGTCTGTCTGTTATCTTCTGTTGTGTTGTGTTGTGGTGGTTTAGTGAGCTAATCATATGAGAATCTTCTGTCATTTACTTCTATCTATGAAATGAATACGTTTTCGTCAGACAGCTGCCTATTCTACTGCCGAAAAAGTCGCCTATTACTTAACCAAGAGAGTTCATCATTGACAAAAAGTCGCCCAAAATCTTCTGAGGCAACGGTAAACACATTACCTAACCACATAACGCGAACAGAACTAACAGATATATAAATACCGATCAGCCATTGCTCGTCCACTAACAATGGGTAGCTGCAAAAACGAGCACCACGAAGATTGGCCCGACAGTGCTGGGGTAAGCAGGCTTGAGGGATTTCCAGAGACTTTCTGTCCGAAAGGTGAATATTCAATTATGGAGGTTAAGGATTAATCTTCATCCTAGTCAACCGATAGGTTGTGTACTGCTGGATATCTTTTCTATCTTTTTATTTTATATTTTTGTTGTCAATTGTATTATTTTTATTAGTCAAATACCTATGTGTAAAGTTTCTGCGCTCTAGGGATAGGCGATAGAACTGTGATGTGTTAACACTAATACAGTTCTATTGTTTCTTTTTTTTTTCTTTACGCATATTTTTACTGGTATTTAATTAATATTGTTTTTTTTCAAAATTTCTGTGTAAATTACTTAAGTGACTAATAAATTTATTATTTTACCTCTAAAAAGGCTTTCATCAGAAATATCCTAGAAAAACTTCTCACGTGGTGTCTCTAGCACAAGCCGCACCAAAAAACCGTTCGGAAAAAACGAATGATGAAGGAAAAAATCGATATCAAGTGATCGAGATCGGAGCGTGCGTGACACGACTCGCGGTGAATCGACGAGGCGCGTGGCGTCGATGCTAAATCGATTATTGAAATGTCACCTGAGCGACCGGGGCTTTTCAAGTTTTGATCTAGTACTTTTCAAGCACTAGTTCCATGGTTATTTTTTGCTACAAAGCAAGCAACCACCCAAGTCCCCACAGACAGATTTTTAAAATAATTGCGATTGACATGCGCGAAATCGTCCGCGTGGAATTAGGTTTTTAAAAACCCGCGGGAACTTTTATGTCTTCCGGGATAAAAAGTAGCCGTCCGTCCGTGACAACAGATTTTCTGCCGGGTACTGTACCTACCTACCTACTCATAACTTCAAAAAGTTGCAGGTTAGAGTTAGAAATGCTCGGGATCGAACCTCGAACCCTGCGAATAGGATGCCGATAAAGGGCTTCTTAATCATCAGTCATACTAACCCATATCGCCGACTCACTACTGAGAACAGATCTTTTTTTATTTATTTATTCAGATACAAGTTAGCCCTTGACTGCAATCTCACTTGGTGGTAAGTGATGATGCAGTCTAAGATGGAAGCGGGTTAACCTGGAAGGGGTATGGCAGTTTTTACTAAACCCATGCCCCTTTGGTTTCTACACGGCATCGTACTGGAACGCTGAATCGCTTGGCGGCACGGCTTTGCTGCTAGGGTGGTAACTAACCACGGTTGAAGCCTCCCACCAGACCAGACCAAAAATTTAGAAATTATAAAATTTCAAACTCCTGCCAGGAATCGAACCCGGAACCTCCCATTGAAAATGAAGGTTTGGCCATAGTCCACCACGCTACTCCTGCGGATTGGCAAACAAGTACTCCCACGGTCTTGCGTCGCCTTATCCATCAGCTCCCTGTAACTCATAGGCAATCTATCAAGTAGGCAAAGAATCCTAGTACCTATACCAACATTTGAGTCCTTAGGTCCTTAGGACCTTAGATCATCATAAAAGGGGGTTGTCACCCCCCCAGTGCGCACACGCCATTGTTATTCTTCGCTTAGTGGGTTCAATATTTTCGCAGCGCCTAAAACAACAGGCAGGGAGGATTTTTGCGATGTTTTGCGAACGCACCGTTCATTTGACGACCGTATTATCTTTGTGAGCTCCCGAACAGATGAAATTTTATTATTTTATAGAATTGGGGATAATAAGTAGGTGTAATTTCATTGAGGTGGAATAAAAACTTTAGATAAGTACATATAATAATATAAAAAAATTTACAAAAAAAATAAAAACCGACTTCGATACACAAACACAAAAAATTGAAAAATAATTTAATTTATTACCGAATATATTATGTATACAAGAGTTAATATAGTTCCATAATAATACTTTTTGGTGCCGGTGCCAATTAGCTTTAGCTGCGCGAATCGTCTAGACTTCATATTTTTATGAGACTCCACAATGGCACCTCATTGGCACCGACCCCAAAAAATATTATTATGGAACTATATTAACTCTTGTATACATAATAATATATTCGATGATAAATTAAATTATTTTTAAATTTTTAGTGTTTGTGTAGGATCGAAGTCGGTTTTTATTTTTTTTGTAAAAAAAATCATTTCACAATTTTTAGTGGCCCCATGGTATTAAAATATGCTATGCCTGGTTAAAAAACTACTGTTTACTAAGCTATTACACTGATCGCGAGCAATTTACTCGAGTAATTTTATCGAGTCATCCGATAACATACATAAAAAATAAAAATAAATAGATAAATAAAAAGATTCCGACGAATTGAGAACCTCCTCCTTTTTTAGGGGAATATTAGTCATTTAACATGGCTAACATTCTTTAAAAAAAAAACTGACACACATTATTATCGACGAGCTTATTAAAACGCAGAGTATTGTTTGAGATTTTGCATATTATGTGAGTTTGCTCTATAAAGTGGAGATTTATTTAGACAGGATTTTGAGAAAATAAATCCCGAATACACGCAGATGAAGTCGCGGGAAAAACTAGTAGGTGATATTCTAAAGCAATAACATTTTTTTTTTAATTAAAAATATTAGCCATGTTAAATGACTAATATTCCCCTTTCCTCTCCAACTAAGCGTCAGGCTTGTGCTAGGAGTAGGTACGACAATAGTGCAACGGGCGGGGTTTGAACCGTCGACCTTTAGGTTTTTAGTCCACTCCTTTACCGGTTGAGCTATTAAGGCTATCTATATAACTATAACATAATTAGTAGCTTTACGTTTTATTGTGAATTGTGATATTAAAAAGAAAATAAATTAAATTAAATATACATATTATAAAATATTATAAATGCGAAAGTGTGTCTGTCTGTCTGCTAGCTTTTCACGGCCCAACAGTTTAACCGATTTTAATGAAATTTGGTAGAGATTTTAATGAAGTTTGGAAAATCAAAGAGTTCCCACGGGATTCTTGAAGGCCCGTTTGTGTATCCGAGTTATGTGAAATTCGGTACAAATGTTGCTTGCATACCAGAAATTGACATAGGCAACTTTTTATCCCGGAAAATCAAAGAGTTCCCACGGGATTTTTAGGCGCGGGCATCCTCTAGTATTGTAAAAAGTAGGTACATAATGTATTTATGTATTTGTAAGGTTTCAAAATTTTAAACAAAGGAGCGTCACGTTTCGGTGCCGAGACGAAAATGTAAAATATAGGTAGGTACATTTGATGGAGTGTAGTTTATCTTACAACTGGGAAAACACACTGAAAAAATATCGTGTGCCAAGGAAAATATTCGTAAATGAAAAAACAGCAGCCGTCCCTACACATCTAGGGGTGAACACCGTTTTCTTTTTTTTGTATTTTTTGTAACACGTAAATTACTGTATGTAATTAAATAAACATTCTGAAAAAGATTTTATTATCAAGTAAGTACTCTACGTTTAAATTCTTTTTACTATTTCATTTATTTATTTATTTATTTTTATTTTATTTCACCCCTGTTCCACCCCCTTAGGGGTTGAATTTTCGTAAATCCTTTCTTAGCGGATGAATACGTCATAACAGCTATCCGCATGTCAAATTTCAGCCCGATCCGTCCAGTAGTTTGAGCTGTGCGTTGATAGATCATTCAGTCAGTCAGTCAGTCACCTTTTCCTTTTATATATTTAGAAGAAGATTTACTAAATTTTCAAGCATTGATAAAAATGAAAACTTTTAGTTTTTCTTTTTAAATCGGCGGCATCTAAGTTAGGTACTTATTTTATTTTGTTTGTTTTGTGTGTAGCTGTGACTTTACATTATATGATTTATATTTAATGTTGTGCCAACCCTGGCAGCTCTGTCTGAGCGTTGGTTTGTGTGAGACGACACGCCAACGCTAAATGAGAGCCAGCAGTTTACTTTCCTTTAAATAATAAATGAATTAGGTACAGGCATACAACCTTATTATGTGGGTAGCTAGGCTGAACAATCTTATGATGTTAGGTTTATTGGATGTAAGTACTATTTTTGTTGCTGTACTAGCTTATGCTCGCGACTTCGTCCGCGTGGACTACACAAATTTCAAACCCCCATTTCACTCCCTTAGGGATTGAATTTTTAAAAATCCTTTCTGTAACGGATGCCTACGTCATAATAGCAATCTGCATGCCATATTTCAGCCCGATCCGTCCAGTAGTTTGAGCTATACGTTGATAGATCAGTCAGTCAGTCAGTGAGTCAGTCACCTTTTCCTTTTATATATTTAGCTTGCCTTTGCCCTTGCTGATTGCTTGCTTTGAGTTGATGTTAAGAAGAGAGAGAATGTTAAATTTTTCCCTTCAAAAAGTACGTATTCGATTTTCAGTTCCTAAAAATGTTGATTTCTTTAACCTTTCTCTGTTATAAGCTGTAGAGTTTTCCATTAGGTTTCACGATCACGACTCCAGTCTTGGGTTCGATTCCTGGCCCCTGGGTCGGTGTAATAACAATGTGACAAAAATAGGCGTTGGGGTTTTCTGGCAAGAATTTCTCAGTACCTACTAGCCTGGAGTTAGGATGTTGCTGGAGTTTCGCCTCCCTGTGTCTTGGAAACCTCGGAATGTAGTTGAAGCAGTCGATCCTGCGCCTGATTTCACGTGAACGTGAACGTGTTTCGGAGCCGTAAGTCATCGTCGCATCGTAAGCAGTGAAAGCCTAGTGGTTAGGACGTCCGCCTTCTAATCGGAGGTCGGAGGTTCGATCCCGGGCACGCACCTCTAACTTTTCGGAGTTATGTGCGTTTTAATTAATTAAATATCACTTGCTTTAACGGTGAAGGAAAATTTCGTGAGGAAACCTGCATGCGTGGGAGTTCTCCATAATGTTCTCAAAGGTGTGTGTGTGTGTCAAAGGTGTGTGAAGTCTGCCAATCCGCACATGACCAGCGTTGTAGACTGTGGCCAAAACCCTTCTCACTCTGAGAGGAGACCCGCGCGTAGTGAGCCGGTGATGGGTTGATCATGATGATGATGATGAAGTCATCGTCATCACAGGCAATATGAACTGCTCAAGACGTTAATTCAGGCACTGAGCGATTAATTAATTACTATGCCTACCCAAAGCCACTGGCTTAAGCCTCATCTAACCAATTTAATCCGTAAATAATCGTGGTTTGTGCGCGCGTCGAATGCGCCCGCGCAGCCGCTGGCCCGTGACGTCACGCCGCCGCCATTGTCTTTTTGTCAACCACAACGCTCCCGGCTAACGGGCTGGCGACGATAATCAGTACTCTGACGTTACTGCAAAAAATCGGCCAAGTGCGAGTCAGGCTCGCGCAACGAGGGTTCCGTACTACAGTCGTATTTTTTCGACATTTTGCACGATAATTCAAAAAGTATGATGCATAAAAATAAATAAAATCTGTTTTAGAATGCACAGGTGAAGACCATTTATATGATACCCCATTTGATATAGTTAGTTATCTTACTTCGAAAATTGAAAATACTAATTTATAGTTCATGACCACAATTAAATTTTTTTTGTGTGATCTAACCCTAAATTCACGGTTTTCAGATTTTTCCCCCAAATGTCAGCTATGCCTGCCTGCCTTACATCACATGTAACCACAAATTAACGGTTTTCAGAATTTTCCCCGCATGTGTGTTAGAAGAACTACCTACCTGCCAAATTTCATGATTCTAGGTCAACGGGAAGTACCCTGTAGGTTTCTTGACAGACAGACAGTCAACAAAGTGATCCTATAAGGGTTACGTTTTTCCTTTTGAGGTACGGATCCCTAAAAAACTATAAAATGTTGAATTCTATTTTTTTTTTGGTACCACAGTGAAAGACTAAAATCTTCTTTGAACTTAATTATTACAGCCAAGTAAAGCCTTATCGCTAACTATGGGCCTCATAAGAAAGCAAAGAGTCACACAGCGGGCGATCGAGAGAGCTATATGCTTGGAGTTTCTCTACGTGATCAAATCAGAAATGGGGAGATCCGTAGGAGAACTAGAGTAACCGACATAGCTCAACGGGTTGCGAAGCTGAAGAGCGATTTAGCCCTAAATGAGGCTAAAATTAAAAGCATCTTATAATAAAAGCAAAAGTGTGTCACTCTGTCTGTCTATATGTTACCTTTCCATTACCTTTTTCCTTACCCTTAAGAGATTTTTATTAAATTTGGTACTATACGTTATTATGTTGCATCTTGAATACGGAGATAGGCAACTTTTTATCCAAGAAAATCAAAAGCGTTCCCACGGGACATTTGAAAATCTGAGTCCATGTAAACGAACTCGCGTAATGATAAAATTATTGTCCGATATAAAATATTGTTTCTATAAGTCCCGCAAATTGTTAATGCGCGTGGCCGCCATTTTAATGACATCAGCACTAGACTGAAGTTTCGAGCTGATGGAAGGTATATTTTTATTTCGTCTGACGTCAAAATGACGTCATTTCGATGTTAATGAATGAGACGGGAAGAGTACCCGATCTTTTTTCCGAGCAGCAGTGTACAAGTTGCAAATAGCCCTAATGATTGCCAACCTCCGATAGGAGACGGCATTTCATGAAGAAGAAGAGCCATGGTTCCAGCGCAATAGCAATTTGCGGGACTTATACCGGGATAATATGCGGGATATATACTTATAACCGCAAAAAATGGAGGAAGTGTTCTTTCCTAGGGGGGTTAAGTTTTTACGTAACGCGAATGAAAGTGTAATTATTCGAAGTTTGGGACCAAAGCGGTGTAAATATTATAATGCGCTTATCCCGGCACAGATACAACAGCCTCCGACATTCTTTATTAACCCTCCGATCGCGTATCCAGGTGTAATGTGTAGTGGGATCAACAACGCTTGATACTTTGACTGGTGTAAATATTATAATGCGCTTATCCCGGCACAGATACAACAGCCTCCGACATTCTTTATTAACCCTCCGATCGCGTATCCAGGTGTAATGTGTAGTGGGATCAACAACGCTTGATACTTTGACTGGTGTAAATATTATAATGCGCTTATCCCGGCACAGATACAACAGCCTCCGACATTCTTTATTAACCCTCCGATCGCGTATCCAGGTGTAATGTGTAGTGGGATCAACAACGCTTGATACTTTGACTGGTGTAAATATTATGATGCGCTTATCCCGGCACAGATATACAACAGCCTCCGCCATTCTTTATTAACCCTCCGATCGCGTATCCAGGTGTAATGAGTAATGGGATCAACAACATTTTTAGGGTTCCGTACCTCAAAAGGAAAAACGGAACCCTTATAGTATCACTTTGTTGTCTGTCTGTCGGTCTGTCAAGAAACCTACAGGGTACTTCCCGTTGACCTAGAATCATGAAATTCGGTAAGTAGGTAGGTCGTATAGCAAACATTCGGGAAAAATCTGAAAACCGTGAATTTGTGGTAACGTCCCACAAAAAAATTAAATTGTGGTCACGAACTAATAATTAGTATTTTCAATTTTCGAAGTAAGATAACTGTATCAATTGGGGTATCATATGAAAGGGCTTGACCTGTGCGTTCTAAAACAGATTTTTATTTATTTTTTTGCATCATAGTTTTTGAATTATCGTGCATAATGTCGAAAAAATACGATTGTAGTATGGAACCCTCGTTGCGCGAGCCTGACTCGCACTTGGCCGGTTTTATATATTTTAATGTACCTACTTGGTTGGGTACTCACTCCAAATGTGAAGAATCAGCAAGATGTTTTGTAAATTTTTTATACCTGTCAAACTTTTACCTCTAGCTCTCTAAAATAAATGAAAAATGTAAAAGTATCAAGATTAGCTACGCCGTGTGTAAGAGCGTCCGGTCATCACAAGATGGGTAGAGCACCTGGCACCTGTTCGCGCTGCGGGCGCTCGGGCTCCATCGGCCATCTTCGGTACCCCTTACCAAAAGAGGTGTGTCCTAAAGGAAGTTTGTAAGTACTCACTAGTTTAGACTTTAAAGCAATGTAATTATCATTTTAGCCGTGATAGCCTAGTGGTTAAGTCCGCCTCCTATTCGGGAGGTCGGGGGTTCGATTCCTCTCACCTCTAACTTTCAGAGTTATGTTCGTTTTAAGCAATTTGATATCACTTACTTTAACAGTAACATCGTGAAGAAACCTGCATGCCTGAGAGTTTTCGAAGGTCTGCCGATTCGCACTTGGTCAGCGCGGTGGTCTATGGCCAAACCCTTCTCATACTGAGATGAGACCTGTGCTCTGTATTGATCCGGCTATGGGTTAGAAGGGGTACAAATCAGATCACTTTATCGATTTTTTTTATAGATTTACATATTTTTGGAAAAAATCCTAAAAAAATATTATTCCGAAAATGGTTTTTCGAAACCAAACGAATGCCAATTAACTCTTTCTAAACGATCTATTCTTCTGTCTGCCTAATAAAATACTATCTGCATTCGAAAATAAATAAATTAAAAAAATGTTCCTCACGAAGAATTTTTGATCGGAACCAGTTGACACCGGGAATATATGTCAACCGATTATAGGGGGTGTTTGTCTTTTGCGTATAAATAAATAAGCCTTTTATTAACTGAAAGTTAATATTATGTCTACTACATTACAAATTCTATAGGTACTTACATTATATAAATTTACATTACAAAAGTCTTTTGAGTAGGTTGTTAGGTCCAAATAGGCGATTAACCATTTCAAACTTTAAAAAAATCGTAACTATAACCTTTCTTGATATTCGATGGAACCAATCGAATCTAACAAGTTCTAAAACTCGAGTTAGAAAATCTAAAAACTGAAATAAATAGTTGAGTGGGTAACCTACCTACTTAGTTACTTTTTGCATAAGAACTCTTTAGGGTAAGTAGTAAATATACATATACTGGAAACAAGTCATAAATACTTAGCCCAAAAATTAAATAAAGGTTATGCTGCAATTTACAATCAATAACTAAGTACTTTGCCTTTCAATAACTTGTCTCTGACATTATAACGTAGATTCACTTAAGCATTAATAAAAATAAACCCAAAGTAGGTATATTATGTTGTACTACAATCACAAGGAATAAGAGCAAAAAAGTGGTTGCGTCGGCAACGGTACACCAGTTCTCTATAAATAGAGGACAACTTTGATCATGCCCTGCGCATTCCGTGCTGCAAAACTTCATCTCCCTCTTGTAAATCCTGTAATAACTGTTGTACAATTACGTTATTATCTACTTATTTTACCATTTAAATAAAGCTACAAGTGACACAAAAATAAAATAAATTAGGTACCTATTTAGGTTATAATTACATACATTTTTTGCTTTTTGTCTGCCAATCTGATTCTCATTGTGTGAGAAGGCCCGTGCTGAGTAGTCAGCCGGCTATAGGTTGACATTTTTTTTTTAAATTCTTACTGAAAGACGAACAGGGCTTATATTTTTGGTCAGTTAATAAACATAATTTCCTTTTCGTTCAAAAATATGTTCTCAGTAGTTGACCGGGTGATGGATTGAGATGATATTGATGATGATGATGACATTCAGAAACTTTTTCATAAAATTATACCAAGAAAAAAATTGAGTACACTCACTTTCTTTCCATACGAGTACTCAGTACACTTATCAATTTTTATGATTTTTTGGATTTCACTAATTATTTGATTTTGGTAATTTAAATATTGATAAAGACATTCTATAGAACGCTACCACCGAAAAAAAAAACACTTTTATTTACAAGTTTTTGTTCATAAACAAAAAAACTACGGAATAGTAGCCACCTGTAGCTGTCGAACCCTTTCTTCGACGTGTCCTTTTTTTGTATTATTTGGTCTTTTTCCCGTATCAATCCTTTTTCTTTTTCGTGGCCATTAGGTTTTTTACTCGTTTGGCTATCTTCGTTTTTTGTGGGGATCCCAAATTAATATAATGTTTTTTTGTGGATGCTATCAGAACAGGTTCGGAGGTCCGAAGTACGGTGGGAAAGATTTAATGAAAGTTACGGGCGTTTTTTGGTCGTTCGATAGTTTTAGATGTTACTTTCGATTTTCTTTACGATTTGAATCAATGGTGCTAGAATACCTTTTGACAGTTTTATCCTGTTTAACGATCTATATTTTGGTATAGAGATTTGGGTGTAAGATTAAATGTTAGTATTTAATTATAAAAATAGATTTATTGTACCTTCACACGAAAAAGATCTAATTTGAAGGCAGCTTTAAATATAACGTTCGTAAATTTAATTTAATATGGACTCTACTGTGGTCTGAAATAAAAGATTTTTTATTTATTTATTTATAGTCACCTGTAATCCATATCCATACTAATATTATACTTAATGCGAAAGTGTGTCTGGCTGTCTGTCTGTCTGCTAGCTTTTCACGGCTGAACCATTCAACCGATTTGGACGAAATTTGGTACAGAGATAGCTTGCATCCCGGAGAAGGACATTTATGTTGGCTACTTTTTATCCCGGAAAGTTAAGAGTTCCCACAAGATTTTTAAAAACCTAAATCCACGCGGACGAAGTCGCGGGCATCATCTAGTAATTCATATTATATATTACTTAGTTATGAGAAAGCGTGTCTGTCTGTCTGTTACCTGGAGGTCTTATTCAGTGGATAGGCTACCTATCATCGCTTTACTGTCCAATCTATTTATTCGTCAAGAAAGGCTTTCATGGTATGGTAAGGATAACATTATGCACAAACGCATAAAGGTATAATAGGTACTTATAAATGAAGTAAATCCTGGAACCAGTTTCAAGGTTGTGATAACTCATTGGATCCAGTACCATTGTGGGCCCAAAATCTATGGACAGATCTCGCGTTTTTAATCCTCTACGATTCTTTATCCACGAATCTCGCCAAAATGCCAGACGCAACGCATAAATCCTTATTTAAATATAACTGACCCTACCAAACACTTTCGGTCTTAACCACATAAACATACACAAAGAAAAATAAACCTTAAACCTCCTTATTTAAAGTTAAAATTTTAATAAATTATATGCTTCGATTAACAACTGCGTAAGGGTGTAAGATTTTTAAATGACAACTGAATTGACACTTTTAAGTTAAGGTGATAGGGTTTTAAATAGTTTAGATGTAAGTTAAAGGGTTTTTATAGCAATAAATAAAGGAATATCGAAGTTGGCTGTGTCAACAACGCGTTGCATTCTTGTGCAGTGTGTACGACACACCCACACATGTTTACAGTCGCGAGATGATTGCGCATGTGTGTGTGGACGCAAATACTTATTGGTAAATGTTGACTTGAGAACATAGATAGCGAAAACCGTAGAGTGTCTGTAGTGCTTTCATTATAAATAATTCATGGTCAACCCATCGCCAGCCCACTACTGAGCACGGGTCTCCTCTCAGAGTGAGGAGGATTAGGCCTCTCCTGCCACGCTGGCCCAGTGCGAATTGACAGACTTTACACACCTTTGAGAACACTATGGAGAACTCTAAGACATGCAGGTTTCTTCACGCTTAAAATTGCTCATTAACTCCGAAAAGTTAGTTGCGTATCCGAGATCGAACCTCCGACCTCCCGAATAGGAGACTGATAGTCTTAAACACTAGGCTATCACGGTATTTCCTCACGATATTTTCGTGCAACGTTGAAGCAATCAGATACTTACCTAGGTCAGGGTAATGTTATTAGGTGCTTACCTAGGTAGGTGGAGCACTTCGACCGTCCGTTGTGCCAGATCCTTCTTTCCACGCACATGCAAACTGTGGAACCAACTCCCATCGGCGGTGTTCCCATTAGATTACAACATAGTTATTCAAGGGGCGGACCAACAAATTCCTAAACAGTCCGCAACGCATCGGCAGTGGCTCTGGTGTTGCAAATGTTCATGGGCGGCGGTAAAAAAGGTAATTGCTTAAAACGCACACAACTCCGAAAAGTTAGAACGTCTGTGCCCAGGATCGAACCTCCAACCTCCCGAATCAAAGGCCGACGTCTTAACCACTAGGCTATCACCGCTCGTTGATGTGTCTTTAGTACTTTAAAGGATTTTAATTAATGGGGCCAGAGTGCCGCATTCTTTTGTTAGGAGACCTCCCCATTACCTTTGCTTCCCTTCAAGTTTTAACAAGTTTGCCAACTTTAATTGCTGGTCTCGTTACTTTTCACTAAACTAAGGTTTTTTTTAGTTTTCCATCTCGGAGGAAATGAATGGCGGTGCTGATATTTATTTTTTCAACTCTCTCCCTCTAACTATTATGGAATGAAGTGGTACCTACTAGTGATGTAACGAATATTCGCATTCGCATTCGCGGATATTCGCATATTCGCATTCGCATTCCGCGAAATTACTGAGAATGTTTTGCGAATATAAAAAAAAATTGAAGTTATAGTTGGTTAATAAAACAAAATCCATTAATTTCTTATGTTTTTTAATGTTTTAAAAAGTAACTTAACCTCGCTAAGGTCACCAAGCCATAGACAAATGGCGGCGACTTTAAACCAAAACTGAATATTCGCATTCGCGTTCAAGAATGTTGGCAGCAGATATTCGCATTAGCATAAATGTCCAAGATATGATATTCGTTACATCACTAGTACCTACCTACTTGCGAAGTGTCGCATATTCGGATGGACACGCATTTGAATGTTCCTTTTAATTAATTTGATGTTGAAAACTCAAAGGCATTGGCGGATTTGCAGTCTTGGCCGCCCTAGGCCCCAGGTCATTTAGTTATTACCAGTTTCCCCTTTCTAACACCCATTAATCATGGCCGTTGCCAGGAATTGATGGGGGATTGGGGGTAATTAAAAATTTACCTTTCGATTTGTCAGTAAAATACAATCCAATGATAAATAGGAGCGCGAGCGCAGCCGGCGCAATTTTTTTGTTTCTAGATACAAAAAAAATTGGTTTTTGTCACGATTAGCCGCCCCTAATATCTGGCCACCCTAGGCCTGGGCCTACTGGGCCTTAGGGTAAATCCGCCACTGCTCAAAGGTGTAAAAAATATGCGTACTCGTACTTTACTTGAAACATCCATGATGCATATTCAAGAGTTGCATTAGTGTGACAAAATACTGAACTGAACGAGATACCTTTGATATAATTTTTAATGATAGAGTTCAAAGGAAATGGAACAAAAGGTTTTTTAATAGGGCATACTTATTCAAAGTCAAAGTCAAGTCAAAGTCAAAACGTTTATTCAAAGTAGGTAAAAATATTACGCTTTTTGATAGTCGGTTTGCATTTGTAAGATGATGATATGGTGGTGATAATTTTTACGCGAACTTAAAACTAAAGCTACTACTATTTTGATAAAAGAATTGTAAGTATGCTTCTTTTTAACTATTTTGTGATAGTGCGTTGCGTACCTGCCTATACAGGGTGTAACCAGAACGCTGGCAAAAACGAAGACAGGGGATAGTATTGATGATTAGGATTACTGATATTATGACACCACAAAAAAATCAAAAAAATATATTTAAAAAAATTCATATATAATAGCGTTTAAACTACCGTGAGTCAACCCCCCCCCCCCCCCCCCTCCCCCCCGACCCCGGGTGGGTTCGAAACTAGTCGGGCTAACGTCGACTACACACGTGAGTAAGCCGGGACAGATAGTATTTAAAATTCATATAATTTTGTAAATATATATGTATAATATGTATGTATGAACGCGTAGATCTTTTAAACTACATAACGGATTTTAATGCGGTTTTCACAAATAGATAGAGTGATTCAAGAGGAAGGTGTATAGGTATAGTTTAATTACCTTGTGTTATTTTGTTGAAATATGACGATTGACGATATTTGAACAAAATGTCGGAAGAAGCACTCCTCACTGACACCACATTAGTATATACATTGCACCCATGCGAAGCCGGGGCGGGTTGCTAGTTTTTATATATAGAGAAGATTAGTAGGGTTACATGTACTAACTCTATAGTTCCTCTGTTCCAGCCTCCCTGACCTTGAGCTTGGCTGACCCGTTGCCGCGAATCGGCGAGTTTTGTACACTCCGCGGGATGCTTCTCGCTGGTGTTCGAGTAGGTTTCCAAAGAAGAGTTAATTTTCACTCAACTTTTCCCTCAATTTTTTTTCTCGTCTACCCCATAGTGTGAATAGGTCTTTTGAAAATACTGTGGGTGTCGGAACATCATTTCTCGATTTCTAGATCCGTTTGAAATATATGATATTTTAAAGTGCTAATTTTTATTAGAGTCAAGTCTGAAGTCCGTCTGAAAACGGATCATCTGAGTGTCCGTGAACTAAGCAGAGCATGTGCTAGCAGATCAAAAATAAAAAGAAGTTCTTTTCGCATGCAGAAGAGTTCTAGAGTTCCTGATCCTTTATTAAGATAGTCGCAGTTAAATTAATGCTCTGCTAACTTCCGGTAGCAGATCATTTTCGAGCAAAGCAAAAAATAAACCGGCCAAGTGCGAGTCAGGCTCGCGCAATGAGGGTTCCGTACTACAGTCGAATTTTTTCGACATTTTGCGCGACAATTCAAAAACTATGATGCATACCTACATAATATGATACCCCACTTGATATAGTCACTCACTTCGAAAGTTGAAAATACTAATTATTAGTTCATGACCACAATTTAATTTTTTTGGTGTGATCTAACCCTAAATTCACGGTTTTCAGATTTTTCCCCAAATGTCAGCTATAAGATCTACCTACCTGCCAAATTTCATGATTCTAGGTCAACGGGAAGTACCCTGTAGGTTTCTTGACAGACAGACTGACAGACAGACAACAAAGTGATCCTATAAGGGTTCCGTTTTTCCTTTTGAGGTACGGAACCCTAAAAAAATATATACAGAATATACCTACCAATATGAACCTTGACCAGTGACCTAGCAACACAAACCTTTGTCCAACCAAAGCATAACTCAGTTGGAATCAATACATAATCATAAACATCAAGTCCTAGCAGCATCAGCGTGGACCGCGAGCCCTTCAAAATTAACCGGTTCCTATCCTCCATCCTCTACCCACCCACGCTTATTAATAACACCCATCCCTTTTTGCCCTTCGGACATTTTTTCATCTCACTCTCGCCAGTGGTTCAACTACCACTTTCCCTTTTCAAAGGACGAAGACATTATATTTTCTGTCCTCGTCTTTCTTATAGTAGATTTGTACAGTTGTCTCGTTCTCCAGGAGTCAGGATTTGGCCTTGAGACTGAGATGCAGAGTCTGGTCAAAGTTATTTTTACTTTTTACTGGGAACGATCACTAAATGCGTTAAGCAGTGGCGAGTGGTTTGGTGCTTGAGAATTATGTGAATTTACGAGTACATAATAAGAATATGCCTAAGTAGAAGGAATGTTTTCGAACGCAACTATGTTTGTATGTTCTACAAATTCAAATTTCGAACGTAACGTTCGGAAAATAACGTTAGATAACGCTTTTCAGACAATAACATCGCACACGTTTGATACCTTTGACCATAGTCGATTAGTTGTAATACCTATTGTAACTTATTACTTAGGTACTATATGTCACATCTGGTGACAGAAGGGCTGGCTCATTTTTTGCGCTACGGATCAGCCTGGCTGTCCAGCGCGGAAATGCGGCCTGTATTCTTGGCACCATTTCACGCGGGCATGACTTTTATCATCATCATCATCATGATCAAGCCACGGCTCGCTGCAGAGCACGGGTCTCCTCTCAGAGTGAGAAGGGAAGTCTACCACGCTGGCCAAATGCGGATTGGCAGACTTCACACGCCTTTGAGAACATTATGGAGAACTCTCAGGCATGCCGGTTTCCTCACGGTGTTTTCCTTCACCGTGAAGAATCATTATCTTACAAATTGAAGACGACAATCATATACCTATTTTGTTTCTCTTTAAGTACGATTATAGAGTCTATTTTATTAGTATATTGGTATTATACATATTATTTAATACATGTATAAGTGGTTTATGTATAAGTATGTATCAGTTATTTGAATGTATGTTTATTAGTATATTACACACCACCTGCAGTCTAATTTTCCTTATACTTTCCAATCTTTAAGGTTGCCTGGTAGAGATCGCTAATTAGCGATAAGGCCGCCTTTTGTATTTTCCTTCTGTCTGTGTTTTTTTATTCTTTAATGTAATTCTTCTTGTGGTTGTGCAAATAAAGTGTATTTATTATTATTATCGAACCCCGGACCTCCGATTGAAAGGCGGACGTCCTAACCACTAGGCTACCACAGCGGTCACGCGGGCATGACTTGTATAGTAATTAGATAAGGCTAGCTTTAAGTTTTATTGTAATACTAGCTGATGCCCACGACTTCGTTCGCGTAGATTTAGGTTTTTAAAAATCCCGTGGGAACTCGTTGATTTTCCGGGATAAAAGTAGCCTATGTCACTCCAGGTCCTTGACTAGAAGTACCCATGCAAAAAATCTCGTCAATCCATTGCTCCGTTGCGTCGTGATTGGAGGACAAACCAACAAACCAAAAAATAAACACAATTTCGCATTTGTAATATGGGTAGTGATTTTAGTAAGTACTGCTGGGTGTGGTCTGTGTGCATAATATAATGCGGATATATGCACACTGCCGGGAATCGAACCCAGGGCCTCCCTTTTACAAGTACACAGCGCTCAACGCTGCCCTCTCAGTCAGGACCACAGATTTTAGTTTCTTTAATCTATGGTAAGGACAGTCAAGCTTTCTAGGAGTTTCACAATTGATAGGACTAGCACTGAAAGTTGTAATTATCATATTACTAGCTGATGCCCGCGACTTCGTACGCGTGGATTTAGGTTTTAAAAATCCCGTGGGAACTCTTTGATTTCCCGGGATAAAAAGTAGCCTATGTCACTCTCCAGGTCTTTAACTATACCCATGCAAAAAATCACGTCAATCCGTTGCACCGTTGCGACGTGATTGAAGGACAAACCAATAAACCAACAAACAAACAAACAAACAAGCACACTTTCACGTTTATAATATGGGTACTGATTGTGCCTACATCATGTTTGTTAAGTTTTAAAGTTTTTCAGACAATAACATCGCACACGTTTGATACCTTTGACCATAGTCGATTAGTTGTAATACCTATTGTAACTTAACTTAACTTTTTTAAGTTTTTTTTTATCCTGGCTGTCCAGCGCGGAAATGCAGCCAGTATTCTTGGCACCATTCCACGCGGTCATGATTTATATAGTAATTAGATAAGGCTAGCTTTAAGTTTTATTGTATTAAAAAAAAGTTTTAAATAAAGTAGGTTATTTAAGTTTAAGTCAGTTAGTTGTAAATAGTAAAAAGTATGTAATAGGTAATAAGTAGATATAAATAATTTAAGTTAACTTACCTATCGCATTAGGTTAGCCTGTAATGATATTTTTAAGTTGTCAAAAAAAAAAATTAAAAAAAAAAATGTATTGTACCTACGTACCTACGACCAAAAGTGTTGAACATCGACCTTTAGAATGACATTTCATATTTGTTAGAGCGTTGTCTCTGTCACTCATAAATTATGACGCTTTGTCGGTCTTAACGACCGAGACAGTGCTCTACGAATCTGCTGTCTCCTTCTAAAGATCGATGTTCATCACTTTTGGCCGTGTACTGTACTTACAATACATGTCGGTGATTGTGACAATCGAAATTCTTGGTTGGTTGGATTTTCATGAGCAACCTACTTGTTGCCAGAACTGAGAAGCCTATTTTAAGGTTAAGCCCACACTGCCATGATTTTCACTGACATAATGTGGAAATTGTATGGAGCCGCTCGCTAAAAAACCGGCAGATTGCGATCGGATTCGCACAGGAAGGGTTCCGTATCATCGTACAAGAAATTTACCACTTTTTGCATTTTGAAACTTTTAGTAGACATTTGTTGTTACAGCGGCAATAGAAATAGGTACCTAATAAGGTCTCGTTGGTCCCTTCGGAGTTCGGGTATGGAACCCTAAAAAACACACACGAAAGGCTTTATAGAATTTCCATCATTCACAGAATTAGGGGAAAACGGGTCTCCTCTCAGAATGAGAAATGGTTATGCCCATAGTCCATCACGCTGACCAAGTGCGGATTGGCAAACTTCACACACCTTTGGGAACATTATGCACAACTCTCTATGCAGGTTTCATCACGATGTTTTCCTTCAACGTTAAAGCGAATGACTGCGAAAAGTTAGAGTTACTTGTCCGGGATCGAACTTCGAACCCCCCAACGTCTTAACCACTAGGCTATCATGGCTTGTTTCGCTTGTTGATAGCATGGCATTTAAAAGCTATTATTGATAAAAGAAGGCAATTAGATTTACATTCAGATGTAGGTAGGTACCTGTTGATATCGTATTAAACTAATTTAAGCTGAGCTACTGAACTTGTTTGTATTGTATCGATTCTTCGTTCCCAAGCTTGAATTTTAATGATATCTTTTTGTTATGTGAAACTACTTACCTATAGGTAGGTACCTACTTAATAGGAAATTTATTTCGACTTTGGTAGGTAGGCAGGCAGTGGCGTGCTGGTCATAAAGGCATAAATGCACTGCTTACCCCAGTTGTAATAGCTCAATGCATATTTTTCATTATGACCTGCATGTAAACAGCCTACCTAACTAATGCCTACCCTAGCTTCGAACACTGTGCACGCCACTGTTAAGGCAGGTACTTATAACAACCAAAAAAAAAACTTTTCTTTGCTTGTTACCGAAACGCGAAGTTTCGATCGCCCAATAGTGATTGAAAAATTGGAAAAAACCTAAATCCACGCGTACAAAGTCGCGAGCATTACCCAGTAGGTACTCTATATAGTCTGGTCATTGATTTTAACCCTTTATGCGTCAAGGGATAAATAAAATCATTCACTCGTTCAAAATCATTCAATAGGCATTAATATTATTTGGTAAGATTTGCAACTGTGTCAGCAATGGACATGGTGACAACTATCAACTCTAGTGACAACTTTATGATAATCGTAACATGCTTCGGAAAAATATAAGTATGCGAGTAAAGTGTTGAAATTGCAACTGTGTTTACGGACATACTTGCGTATTTCTCCTGCGTACCTAGATAACTTAGACTTAGTAGAGTTTGGCTGCCAAATGCCATGGTCAAAATTCGGCCACAAATTCGACCAATAACATCAATTGCGATCGAAAAGAACACTATTATCATAAGCTGATAAGATTGAACCACCGCACAAAGCTGAAGATAAGAGAAAAGTGTAAGTAATTCAGCCCACTGTAATTACCTTACGATACGCATCTCGCCGCAAAACAAGCAAACGCCGCGGCCTTGCGACGAAAAACCAAAAAATCCACACCTCCTGACCTACATACGACGCACGATAAACGAATAAAATAACAGAAATAATAATAAGACGAATAAGACGAAATAATAATAAAAAAAGTTATACTGGCAGTCGAAAAATAAAAATAATAACGTTCCGATTACGGTTACGCGGTCGTAGCGGCCGCGTTTTTCATTCACGCTCCGGTAGGATAGTTCTCTTTTTAAACGAGACGCGGTACGTGCCGCGAACTTGGTCTCGTTCCTTTTCTCCGTTCGTTCTTTTTTAATCATTTCTCGAATATGGAGCGTCGTTTTTATCGTTTTCCCGGTCGTTTGGGCTGTCCCATTCATGCGAGCGGGTTGATTCGAGTTTTAAAGTGTTTTTGTTGTTTTCGAACAATTACGATGTCTCGTAAGCTTCGGCGAGTGTGTTGTTTATGTTTTTTAAACCATTACGCAACCCGAGTTACTGTTCGGACTTCGGAATGATGGCCCGCTCTTAACCGTTCGTCCGCGCCGCGTCTTTCCGAATCCGGGCTCGTTTGCGTGCGATGAATTTTAGATTAACTTAAAATATCTGGCGCAAATTCTTAACTCAAGTATTTAGAGTTAATTACACCTACAGATTCGTACTGAAGTTGTAAACTTTACACTTTCATAATTTTCCTGAAAAGTCCATAAAGTTTACAAAAACATTAGCATATTATTATGGTACAGTTCAAATAACCATGATATGAGCTTGACACTTCAATTTTATTTATTAGTTTACCTATAGTTTATTAAAAAGTAGTAGATATAGGCACATCAGAGCTTTTCCTAAAACCGGCGGCGTCGACCCAAATAGATTTTTGGTACCTACTTACTCACCATTTATTTAGCGGTAAGTATAACTATTTTTAGTTGGAATCTTATTAAATCTAATTTAATTCTTTCCGGGTTTCGGATGGTCGGGCAGCTAGAAAGTGCTGGTCTAGACAATAATGGCGATCTTTTTATCTTTTTAGTGTTCCGTATTTGAAAGTAAAAACGCACGCTTCTGATGGAATCACCACGAGGCACCTAACGATGTCTGTCTGTCTCAGATGGTCTCAGACCACTCGACGTTTTATTCAGAAACTTTTTTTTAATTTTTTTATTCGTTATAGGCGCACGCTTGACCACGATCACACCTGATGGGAAGTGATGATGTGGCCTAAGACGGAACGCGTTTGCCTAGAAGGTGCCTATTCACTCTTGTTTTAAAGATACCCGGATTATAATTGACAGGAAACACTGATCTAGGAAGAGTATTCCAGACCCTAGCCATGCGTATAAGGAATGATGACGCAAAGCTTGTTGACAAGTGGAATTTTTGGAAATCCTTGACCAAGCTGTCAGTTTGTCCTTTTATTTATTTACTAGTTTATTCCCGCGACTTCATCCGCGTGGACTTCAAACTCCTATTTTACCCCTTTAGGGGTTGAATTTTCAAAAATTCTTTCTTAACGGTAGTCTACGTTATAAAAGCTATCTGTATCCAAATTTCAGCTCAATCCCTCTTAGTTTGAGCTGTGCGTTGATAGATCAATCAGTCAGTCAGTCAGCTTTTCCTTTTATATTATTTAGAAGATTTATTTTATTATTATTTTTTATGTACCAAAATTGTAGTTACATAGTAGTTATACATTACTACATTTGTATAGACTAGTAGATGATGCCCGCGACTTCCGCGTGGATTTAGGTTTTTTAAATCCCATGTGAACTTTTTGAATTTTCGGGATTAGATGTAGCCTATAATCGTCTTCGAAATGTAAGCTATTTTTGTACTAAATATATATTAGATGCTGTCCACGACTTTATCCACTCGGATTTAAGTTCTTTAAAAATCCCGTGGAAACTCTGCTTTTCCGAGATAAAAAGTAGCCTATGTCGGTCCCCGGGATGCAAGCCATTTCTATGTATGTATCTCTGTCTGTCTGTCCATCTGTCGGGTGCGTGTCTGTCAAGAAAACCTATAGGGTAGGTACTTCCCGTTGACCTAAAATCATGAAATTTGGCAAAACCTACCTAGGTTTTATAGCACAAGTAAAGGAATAAATCCGACAACCGAAGTCAAAATATTGTGTTCATGAACAAATAATAATTAGTATTTTCAACCTATAGTATATTGGTATAGTAAGATAACTATACCAAGTGGGGTACCACATGAAAGGGCTTTACCTGTCCATTCTAAAACAGGTTTTTATTTATTTTTTGCATAATAGTTTAATCGTGCAAAATTTTGAAAATATGCGACTGTAGTACGGAGCCCACGGTGCGCGAGTCTGCCTCGCACTTGGCCGGTTTTTTATCTTTTTTCGTATCGCCAGCATCTTTTTCTTTCTTTTTTCTATCTGTTCTCGAACGCTTTAACACTTGTCGCGCGTGGCGGCTTATTAAAGTGGAAATCCTTTGTAAAGCAGCGTCCTGATTTTTTGTACTGACTTCCAAAGGCACTTGTGCGATTAATCTATTTGGTCTTAATTCCTCTGAATGATGCAAAATATCCGAGATTTAGCATTAGCTTCTACCAGTTAAAAAGCCGGTCAAGTGCGAGTCGCACACGAAGGATAGAACCATAGTGCCGACAAGGCTTTCTTGGCTCTTGAATGACATTGACAGGGGGGCGCTGTTGGAGAACAAAGGCTTAGAATATAACAAGAACAAAGTGGACACTTGACGGCATTGTTAGTTCCGATTTTCGCCACGCGCCAAGATAGCCTTGTCGCACTGTACCATTGCAAAATACTACACTTTTTTGTAATGTAGCCATAAATTCAAGGTTTTTGGATTTTACCCTTTATTTGTGCTATAAGACATTGCTACTTACCTGTCAAATTTAGGTCAACGGGAAGTAAGTAGGTTATAGGTACCTACCCTATAATAAATAAATAATAAATAAAAATCTTTTTCATTCGTATAAACTTTTACAAGCACTTACGAATAGTCGGATGCATCTACCAGTACCTACCTATACTCTCTATAGGTTCGGATACCCTTGACGGGTCGTGACAGACAGACAACGGAATGATCTTGATAAGTTAATATTGGTTAATATTGGTAAAATTAATGATCTCATATCATCCTGATTCGTATGTTCGGCATCTCTAAGTTTTCTTTTCCGATATCAAAAAACGAACCTACTAACGCCATCTATCATCATCTAATGACAGCTATAAGAACTATTTTTTTAATTCAAAGAATTCTTTTTAAAATTAATTTTCAAACGTACGCTGGAATATTAGAGAATTGGCTGATCCACCCGACTTCGCTCGGGTAGCTTATTACAATAATTTTCGTTGGAATCTCTAATTTTTCCAAAATAAAATATAGTCTGTAACTCAGGAATAGTGTATCTTTCTTTCACTTCCAGAGATTACTCACTACAAACAAACTTACAAACTTTACCTCTTTATAATATATATATATATATATATAGTATATGTATATAGTATGGATTAAGTAAGGATATAGAATTGACAAGAGAGTTATCTCAAGACTTAGGTATACTTACTTAGGCTTTGCCATGACCTCCTAGATTGTAGCCTACAAAGAAGACAAAGGTACCTATTGTACAGTGGCGTGCATAGGGTTAAAAGCCAGGGTAAGCATTAGCAAGCCAAAGGATAATGACCATTGAGCAATTTCAACTGAGTTAACTATTTCTTGGATAAGCAGCGCTTTTATGCCTCTATGAGTTGCACGCCACTTTAAAAGCCAGGGTAAGCATTAGTTAGGTAAGCAAGCCAAAGGATTATGACCATTGAGTAATTCAACTGAGTTAACTATTTCTTGGGTAAGCAGCGCTTTTATGCCTCTATGAGTTGCACGCCACTGCTATTGTAGGTAGGTACTTAACTATTATTTTATTAGATTTGGTATTTTACCGTTTAAACTATCGTGAGTGATTTCCATTTTATGTAATATCTCTCAACGGCTATACTCACGTGTTTATACAGTGGGCTGTGCGAGCAGCGGCGCGCAGTCTCAACCACGACGCGTGCGCGAACTGACTCCCTTGAAAAAGACCCCGGATGGGTTCGAAACTAGTCGGGCTAACGTCGACTAAACACGTGAGTATAACCGTTGAGAGATATTAGATTTGGCATTCTTTCATTCCCCACTCGCTACCACTTAACAAGACGTGAAATAAAAATCAATTACATACTAGTTACCTATAATTTGAGAGTACTTATTTACAATTGCTCCGTCCGTCCGTCCATCTGTCTAAATGGTCTTATCGCGTGTGAAGTGGGTAACGTGTGATTTTGGACCAGAACGTTAATTTTACATTAGGTTAGTATAGGTATTTTTGGCTAGCATTTTTTTTTTCGGTAGTCGTAACTCGTAACAATAATTAGTCCTACCTAAATAGTATTTAGATCTAGATTTTAGTGTTTTATATAGACTTGCGAGAGCCACATAGTCACACTAGCGACTCTGTTCTTCAAATGAGAATTTAAAAAAAAACTAAACTAACTCTGTACCAAATAGTTATTTAACGCCCGAGACTTCATCCACATGGATTTAGGCTCTTTAACATCTGTGGCAACTCTTTGATTTTCCGGGACAAAAGTATCCTAGGTTTGTCCCTGTAATGCAAGCTGTTTTTATACCTTTCGTCAATATCGGTTAAATTCTTGAGCTGTGTAAAGGTACCAGACAGACAGACAGACACTTTCGCATCTGTATGGATTAACGTTATATCTAAATTGAATTTTATCCATTTTATCACCGAACCGCAAGACGTCGGGCGAGTTTCCATCCTCATGTCGTCGACATCCCAATTCCCATCTACACGCACGACGCGTTTTGCGTCATCATTCCTCATACGCATGGCTAAGGTTTGGAATACTCTTCCACGATATTTATTTATTTTATTTATTTATTTATTTATTTTATATCTAATTAGAACGGCAGTGCCACTTACACTAACTAGATGATTAATAATAAATTTAAATACGAATAAAGGTACAAGAAAAAAGACATAAAATACATAACGATAAAAGATCAAAGAATTTTGAATATGTACGCTGAGAACATTGAATGACATATTCATGCAATGCTCTCAGCGTACTTCAGTAACTCCCGAACCAGTATTATAGACCCATCATTAAATGGGTCCCATTGAGCATTATTGTCCAAAAGCGCGTTGAATGATGCTAATGAACGGGGTATAGGTGACATAGATCTAGCAACAGTGCGATGATGTGGGACCACGAAAAGTTTATTTTTTCGTGGACGAAGATTACTGTTGGATTCAGGGACATGTATGCGACACAGTTGGTCATGAAGTTCTGGAGCATTAACATCTCCTCGATATGTGTTTCCTACCAATTACAACCCTACCCAGGTTGTCTTTAAAACAAGAGTGAATAGGCATCTTTTAGGTAAACGCGTCCCATCTTAGGCCGCATCATCACTTTCCATCAGGTGTGATTGTGGTCAAGCGTTTGCCTATAATGAATAAAAAAAAAAGAATAAACATTTTATCTTTTTCGCGGAATTACCAGTAAGTTCTATCTCCAATGTCCGATCAAAGACATCCTAAATATGCGCAGCTTTTATACCTACGAAGCATTAAATAAATGGCAAAGCGCTAAAACTTATACCTGATTCTTAGAACGTCTGTAGGTCGAATGTTTAGCATAATTCTCAAAGCTCATAAAAAGCTAAAGGTCACAGCGTCCCTATGGTTGCGTCAGATGCTTCTAATTGGTACCTCTATAGGCTCATTAATAAAACCGCCTGATTGGTAGTAAGTACCAAGTTCAGGTGGAGCAAGACCCTGGCGTGTGGAAGTTCCTGCAAAATCAAAATCAAAATTGATTTATTTCATGTCTTTATTAGTGTCTCTTAAGCTACGTCTGTGACCATTCATCAGAATAGAGATTCTACTGAGTACATCCAGCAAGAAACTCTGCAGTTGCTCTTTTCAAATCACAAAATGTTACAAAAGTCAATATGTATTTCATCATGATCAACGCATTACCGGCCCACTACTTAGCCGGGTCTCCTCGTAGAATGAGAAGGGTTTAGGCCATAGTGCGCCACGCTGGCCAACTGCAGATTGGCAGACTTCACACACCTTTGAGGTCATTATGGAGAACTCACAGGCATGCAGGTTTCCTCCCGATGTTTTCCTTTACAGTTAATCCAAGGTGATATTTTAATTGCTTAAAACGCATATTAATTGCGAAAATTTAGGTGAGCACGGCTCCATGGCTCCAATAGTAAGTAATTTATTATTATTGAAAAATAACTCGCAAGTAATTCACGCTACCAACGTTATAAACGAGCTTTTAAAACCGCTTTACTTTTAACAGTTCTGCTATCAGACATCAGGCTAGATAATAACAATATGCTTTCTAAAAAACCCAATTTTGGTTGCATTGTCGTGAACGGCGCCTGCTTTGAGAGTTTAATTTCTTATTAATGGTGCCACTAGGTGCCGTTATCTAATTCTGAGACCCAACTGTGGCCAATCGCCTTTGGTGATTGGTCTTCGAGAAGTTTAGAAATGGCCCGATAAAACTTTTCTTTCAATTCCACATGGTATGTACCTACCTAATTTGTAGTGTAAAACAATCAATCAGCCTGTTTGCGTCCACTGCTCGTCATATGACTTCCCAGCCACGCGCTGAGCGTGCCACCACACACGATTCTCCGCCTCATCCACCCTCTTCCCGCTACCTTCTTCAAGTCGTCAGTCCCACTCTGCGCTTGCTGATACGCGGTTTCCACTCCAGAACACGTCTGCCCCAGCGTCCATCGGTTCTGCGGCAGACGTGGCCTGCCCGCTGCCACTTCAGCTGGCTAATTTGTTGAGCTATGTCGGTCACTCTGGATTTCCTCGTTACGGATTTTCTCCCTCAGAGAGACACCCAACATAGTTTTACTAATTACCAATTACATCAAACATATTTAATATTATGAATAATGTACAAATTAAATTGTCATCATCAATCATCATCTCTCTACACGTCGCCTGCCCACTAAGCACGGGTTTCCTCTCTGAATGAGAAGGAGATAGGCAGCGTAGGGCGCCGCCCGGCTAGCTGGAGCGATGAAATGGCATCGACTACTTAGGTTAAAACAGGCCTATGCCCAGCAATGTATGTATGCATTGACTGTTGACGATAACTAATTAATCAGTAACTGAATAGGCCAGTACAACGCTCTACAAAGCCAAAATGTCATTCTAAAGGCCGATGTATATTACTTTCTGCCGCGTACTGTACACAACTCGTTCCTATAATAACTAAGGAAGATTGGTCAAAGCTGCGCTTTCCGTTGTGAGATCGCCATTCCTGCACCTTAGGCACACGAGTAAATATATAGACCTACTCGTGTGCCTTAGGATCCCAACGTGTAATGTTTAGCTTCGCAAACCTTTGGGCTATGTCGGTTAGGTACTGTGGTTCTTCTGCGGATCAATTCAGTACGTCTAAGTGCTTAGTAGAACTAGGTAGGTAGTCGGAACATTACTTCACTACTAACTACGAGTGCGAGTGCGGCAGTTGCCATAACAACCATTTCGTTGTTTTGCCAATTCTGTCTATTCATTTGACTCGTTTTCCATTTTTAGCGGAACCAGGCATAGGCGAGCGCATTCAGAAATACCTTTTATATCCACCGGGTTAACGTTTAGAAGCGAAAGTCAATAGCGCTTTATTAAGAGACCTCACGTTATGGTTCCTTTTTTAAAAAGAAAGTTTTTTATTGGTTCTACTTGTGCCAGGTTGGTTTGAAAAAAAAAACTTATATGCATGAATGCTATTAGGCTGTATTGCGCATACCCTGTGCTGTGCGTTGTTTTGAGATTTCATAAAAATATAAAATCCAGACTCATATTGTAGGTACCTAGTAGTTCTTTTTTTAAAAAAAAGCTCACTCAAAAAGTTTTCGAATAAATTTTTGCAGAGCTAAAGCCTCGTACATCTCGAAATATCGCTGATTTTGTACCTGTGTAGTAGATCAATAATTCGTACCTATTATCGATCTATATCCATACTAATATTTTAATTGCGAAAGTGTGTCTGTCTGTCTGTTAGCTTTTCCCGGCCCATCACTTTAACATTGGATAAAGATAGCTTGCGTCCAGCGGACGACCGGAAAATTCCTGAAGAGTTACATCAGGGGATTTTAGCGGACAAAGCCGAGGGCATCATCTAGTAATAAACATTTGGTAGTACAAAGTGAGGGGTGACGGTTGAGACATCTACACGGCCGCGGATTGGTTCGTTCAGAGAATCTTTCGTTTCACGGACTGTTACGTAAAAGCACAAAATATGTAGAAGCAATAACCATACGCATACACATCTCAACCACTGTCGCCCATAGGTATATTTTCGTGAAAGAACTAGTCTTATGTTGAGACACCGTCTGGTGCCGGCGGCTTTGTAATTTTACGTATAGCCCCCGGCTTCATTAGCATCAGTATTGTAATGTAAGAACAAGTGCAGCCGCAAATGCCAAACTATGATAATTTGTTATTTAAAAACTGCAGGCGTTTTTAATTTTAATTAAATTAAATCTATAGATGAACATTATAAAGTTGTCTAGAAGTAAGCAGTTATAAAAATAAACTTAAAATCCTCGGAACAATTAGACACAATCAATAGTTGGCCTCTTGTTGGTCTCGTTAAAAATAACCGGAAAAATAAAACTGCCTAAACCTCAAACGATATGTTGACAGATTTCCGAACGTTAACGAAACGTCATCGTAGTGCTAAATTACTAAACGAATGCTTGAACTTCAAAAAAGAAAATCGAGTAGGTAGAGGTAGTGCCAGTGTAGTGTTTCGCATAAAATAATATTGAATTAAACAATAACCATGCTATCCAGCCTCAGGACTGGAGCTCAAGGTTTGGTACGTTTAACCTGAAAGCCTCAAAATGTATCAACTTCCAAATCTTATTAAATTGCGTTACATAATAACAAAGTGACAGATCGAAATCGAAAAGTGAAGTTGAATTTGTGATTTTTTCAGTGGAGAGTGTCCTCTAGGGCTCTTCAGACCACTGCAAACCTTCAGCATGATAGCCTGTTTGTGCACCGAGACACACCAGAAGACAACCCTAGTATACCGTTCGAATTTACGGCCGAAAATAAAAAGGTATTTTTGACAGTAGTTTGTTTTGAATATAACTTCCTCTCTTCTCTTTTTAAACTCAATATCAGCCACTTTGAATTTAGAACTTAGCAAGTGCATATTTACTACAAATTAATTTTAATTTGAGTTACTTAATTTTTCTTAAATACGATGAACCTAACCTCTAACTTTAACCAGCCCATATCTTCAAGTCTTAAATCTTCTTTCAACAAAATGTCTACAATCAGTTGTTTAATATTTAAGAAGCTCTAAAACACATTTGTGGCAGTTCCTAAGTCCTAAATTATAAAGTGTGTTTGATAAATCTAACCAGCAGGGCGATTGTCTAAAACCTGCATCAATCATTATTACAATCTCAATTGTTCCGATTGGCATTACAATCTCAACTGTCAAACAACCGCAGTAGGGCCACTGGGGCCCTACCACCGTTGTTTGACAGCTATAATGTCACGATCGCAATCATCTCTGATTGGTTAATGCTCGCTCACTATTGGCCACAATGCATTGTTGCAACAAGAATCGCACAAATTCAGCCAATCAGAACAATTGAGATTGTAATAATGATTGATGCAGGTTTTAGACAATCACCCTACTGGATACCTAACTGACATCGCTAGTCCAGTCTATCCTCTCTTAACTGGTTGGCCACCAAATTCCAGTTCATTCCACTTGCTGTACGACAGTGGAAGGAACTTATCTAGACATCCAGACATACTGTTCTTACACTCTGAGCATGAAAAAGTAGACAAACAAACCAGTCCTACACAACATCCTTGCTGTCACACCTAACTTCACTCTACCAAATAGATTGATAATTATGGCACAAGTAGAAGATTAGTGTTGTTTTTCCTGCCCTTATCCTACCCTCATTCTATGTGTGTGCACAACATATTATGTTCCACTCCTTTCTATAAGTTGTCATCATACTATCCACTCCTTTTTATATCCTTTTTCATAAAATCCATCCATCTCTCTACACCTGCATCCTCTCGCATGTATTAACATAAAACAAAGTGTTGTCTACTAATTAAAATTGTGTATAATTTCCAGCGTGCAGATGCCCTCCTAAACATATACCCCGAAGGTCACAAGAGGGGGGCAATGATTCCACTATTGGACCTGGCTCAGCGTCAGAACGGAGGCTGGCTTCCTATCTCAGCCATGCATACAGTGGCTGACATGCTCAACCTGCCAAGGATGAGGGTGTATGAAGTTGCTACTTTTTATACCATGTTCATCAGGTAAGACTAAAAAATTTGGCTGTCGTGAAAAATAAGTCAGCTATGCTTAACAACAGTAGCTCATCATCATCATCAGCCTGTGGATGTCCACTGTTGGACATAGGCCTTCCCTAAAGGTCGCCACCTCACCTGGTCCTCAGCCTTATTAGAACGTGATATACTTGTATGTAAACTCATTACATCTAAAGTGAAGAGAGAATAAAATAGCGTTCTATATTTGTAAGTCTGTCACTTATGAGTTGTCGTTATCGTTGGAAAAAGTAATGTCTTTCTGTTAAAATAATAAATTATATTTTATGTATTTATCAAGATTGAATTTATTGGGCAATCCACCTCCTGATCATAAATAGGTTATGGGCCTTCACATTTAAAACTAGAAGCTCTGAAAATTCAATCTTGATAAATGTGTTGTTGTGTCTGTGTTGTGTACGTGTTTCCTCAGTATCATCAAATTAGAAATATTTGGTATTTGTTAATTCCAGACGACCAATCGGCAAATACCATCTACAAGTATGCACCACAACACCGTGCTGGTTGCGAGGATCCGACACTGTGCTGAAGACCTTAACTGAAGCCACCAACTGCCAAGTTGGCGGGAACAGTCCTTGTGGAAAATTCTCCGTTTCTGAGGTTAGTTGAGCTGTTAAACTATTATAATCTATACATATAAAAAGATAAACTGACTGTCATATCAATTGGGTATTTGCCTACTTTTGAATTTGATAAATGTTATTACTTTATTATAAACTAGGATAAAAATAATGATGTACCTACACTGAAAAAAATATTAAAATCCAACAAAGATTTACAAAGTTACAGGTTTTTTAATTTTGGAGTGGGGGAGAGGGTCTTCTATCCCTTTTTCGCAAAACGAAAATTTGTATGAAACCGCACGAAGCTACTATGGCATTAGTATTTTATAGTATATTTTTATTGTTTGTGCTTATTGAAGGCGGTTTTTATTTTTTTTTAATTTTTTTTTGTGTAATGTAGACCCGCACTTCGAAAAAAATTTCTGGCAAGGCAACTACTTTTTTTTAAATATAGTAAGAAATCGTTGTTTCTATTTTCAGGTGGAGTGTTTGGGCGCCTGTGTGAATGCTCCGATGCTTCAAGTCAATGACGACTACTATGTGAGCTGTTTTTACTTGACTTAAATCTAAACTAAATCTAAAACCTCATTAATTTCACATCAGCAAAGCATTGTATAGTCCGCGCCAATTAAATAGTCGTTCTTGAAGTTAACTGCAAGACGCGTCGTCAGAGGGAGCGGAGCACACCAGCCCGCGTGCTGTGCCGCACCCCGCGTTCGTCATCTGCATTAGTGTGAGTACTACAACCGTACACAGTACACGAGCGCGTGAAACAATACCTGCGTGAGCTCGCACTATCTGTAGAAAAAGTTAACGAAAACGGTTCCCACATTTCAGAAATATTAACCATAAAAAATGACAATATTATTATGAGGTTAGGTTCAGCTAGAAAGTAAAAAAATAGTCTTTATAGGCTTAATAAAACAGTCAGTTTCAGATTTTTAATCCTAAAACATCAAGTCATAAAACTTATTGAAAAATTATGTTTTTATTTTAGCTTTAATAAAAATAAAAAAATTAAGGTACAATGCTTCTTGTGAGAGTACTGTCCATGGGTATACTCCTTTAACAAGTCGTGTCCAACCAAGTGTTAGTGTTTAAAAGCAGAGGCGGATTAAATGTCGAGAGCGCCCTAAGCAATAGGCGCCCCTCTAGCAGCCATATAAAAAAAATTATGTCTATGTAATATGAATTAAATTATGTCTATGTATGATTAAATTATGTCTGTCTATGAGATGGCAATCGGGGTATGAGGCGGGGAGACGCCCTGCACACCCGAAACGACGCAGATTCGCTAATTCAACTCTACATGATCGCCCCTTTGTAATCTCGCGCCCCTAGGCACGTGCCTAGTTTGCCTTAGGGCAAAGATAATATATTAAACAAGTACAGATCGCTCACTCTCTATTTAAAATTGTAACTAGTTCAAGACTATTACTAGATGGCGTCACTTGGTTCGTATGAAATATATTTTTTATGGATTTGACGAAATATCATATTTTACTTGTCTGGTTCATCAAATTTATTTATATTTAGTAACAAAATACAAAATTTTCACAACATCACCATCGGAAAAAGCTAATTCTTAATTTTAATTATTGACTCATTGAACTTTACGATATCCATAGCATTTTGCTTTGGATAGCTGAAGTAGTATTACAAAATTCCAGTAGATGGCGTAACAAAATGACTTGTTACTTGAAAATAAAATTATTATTTTGCCTTTGGATTGGTGACGGTTGAATTTGACGGTGTATTACAATTTTCTGAGTGCTTTTATTTCTTTTCCCTATTTCGTTTGTGAATTGTTTCTGCTATATGAACTCCGAAATTCTGCTAACCCGATTACTTGTGCTTGCTCCTGGATTTTTGATGATGCCAAACTGCTGACCTACGCTTGATACCGGACCCTTTGATGATTGCCTGTGATTTTGGATTTCGTTTATTATTTGAGTAAAATTTGAGTTGGCTCTAAATAAAATTGAGTTTCATCAGCTGTTCGATAGATGGCACTAAATAAATTCGATAACTCACATTTTAGCTTGCACAATAATGCCATCACACTATAAGGAGTTGACCTACAAGGTACCGGCGACTTAAAGGAGTTTTACGCAAGCTTTAAATGAATGTATGACGTTAGCGATCTTACTTGTATATATTATCTTTGCTTAGGGATAATCCGCCTCTGTTTAAAAGTAGTAAAAAACCTTTTTTGCTTATTTTCAGGAAGACCTGACAGTTGAGGACACGAAAGAAATCATTGAGAAACTAAAGAGAGACGAGAAACCGAAACCTGGACCTAGGTACATATCAAGTATCAACCCTTACATAAATTATTATAATACCAGATGATGCCCGCGACTTCGTCTGCGTGGATTAGGTTTTTAAATCCCGTGGGAACTCTTAGATTTTCCGGGATCAATAATGTCCTTACCCAGGATGCAAGCTATCTCTGTACCAAGTTTTGTTGAATATCGGTTAAACAGGTGGGCCATGAAAGGCTAGCAGACAGACACACTTTCGCATTTATATTCTACTAGATGATGCCGGCGACTTCGTCCGCGTGGATTTCGGTTTTTAAAAATCCTGTGGGAAATCTTTGATTTTCTGGGATTAAAAGTAGCATATGACCTTCTCCGGGACGCAAGCTATCTCTGTACCAAGTTTTATTGAAATCAATTCAGACAGACAAGCAGACACACTTTCGCATTTATATTATAGGTACGGACAAGTTTTATTGAAATCGGTTAAACGGATGGGCTGTGAAAAGCTAGCAGACAGACAGACAGACTGACAGAGCCACTGCTCTAAAACCACAAAATTTTCACCATGTTTAAGATTCTAATATACAACAGAATTAGCAACAATTTCTTTTAATATGCGGTGGCGTTGATCTAAATAGTTTATACTAGCTTACGCCCGCGACTTCGTCCGCGTGGACTACACCAAACCCCTATTTCACCTCCTTAGGGGTTGAATTTTCAAAAATCCTTTCTTAGCGGATGCCTATGTCATAATAGCTATCTGCATGCCAAATTTCTGCCCGATCCGTCCAGTAGTTTGAGCTGTGCGTTGATAGATCAGTCAGTCAGTCACCTTTTTTTTATAATATATATTTAGATTTTGTCTTAGGAACGGCAGATTCGCCGCTGAGCCTCTGGGAGGGCTGACGTCTCTGACGGAGGAGCCGACCGGGCCTGGATACGGCCTCCAAGACGCGCTCAAAGCGTAGACCGATTTGTGTGATGTAATTATAGGAATATTTAAATAAAATCATGTATAGAACTGATTTGTTAGTTTTTTTTATTTCTACAGGCTTTTAAACTAAATGTTAATTCGTCCAAGCTAAACGCACATTAATTGTGTTTTATTGTAAGTTGCGTTGGGTGCAAGCAAATGTGCGTTTGTCTTAAAACTATGGGTGCATTCAAATCAGCCGCGCGACTTGCATATTGGAGATAGAATATATAGGATACGTTTTTTATATCTCGAAAAAACAAAGAATTTTAAACATGCTTTACCAATCATTATATTGTGCGTATATGCAATATATAGATATTGATATGATGTATTGGTAAAGCATGTTTAAAATTCTTTGTTTTTTCGAGTTATAAAAAACGTATCCTATATATTCTATCTCCAATATGCAAGCTATGTTACAAAAATATATTACAAATTTCATTAAGATCAGTTCAGCGGTGAAAAGGAAAAGGCAACAGTCAATTTCGCATACTTAGTCCTATCCCTGAAATAGGTAATTAATCAGTAATTAAGTTATTTACGGTATTTATACCTCTAATGATGTATGCAATTAAGTAATAAATTGAATATCAACTTATTGAATTAGAAAATTACATTCAAAAGCATTTGCGTAAGGCCAAACGAAATGATAAGGCATATCGCCCACAATACTTACATTATGTTTAGATAACACGAACGTAAAACACGGTTTAGTCACGATTTATACACGAGTGTCAGTAGATATGTAGTACCTACCTTAGTTGGAACCTATAATAAATATTTTATGTTGGATACGTCATACGACACGTTAAAAATTGATTTAAATTCATTTCAAGTACAATTCGTGAACAAACTAGTAAAGTACTTACCAGAAAAAATGAAGTGTTAGGTATTATATAAATTATGTGCAAACGTTGCAAAATAGTGTAGGTTGTTAAAGTGCCATTTGTATGAGTGAGACACGCGATGTGTTCAAATGTTTCGTCGTAGCAGAAACGATAAAGATGGATATAGGGAATACACGAAAATTCAACTGTGGGAGGATGAACCGGTTAACTGGGATGTAAGTATTTAAATTAAATAATATAAAAATTTATTATCGCGGGGGCTATGTACTGTGTGGGTGTGCGAGTCATCTCCACCCCGAATGTCATCAAAAACTGTCGCGTACTATTATACCAAGGTATTTCAAATATTGACAAAAAGCGCGCCTTTTTTACAAAGGATTTCGAATGTTCCATTTAATAAAATAAATAAAGAAATAGTCATTTGTTCAGGTAATTTGAACCCATTTAAAACATAAATCTAAATGCAATTGATGTATAATTGTTTAAAACAATGAAATGAAAATAATAAAATAAATTGAATATTTAATGAAAACTTAAATGAAAAAAAAATACAAATAAAATAAATAAATTATAAATTTATTTTATTGAGGACCTTACAGAAACAAAACAAGAATTTAAGTCGCACGCAAATACCTAACTAGTTAGTTACTCATTTTTCAAAATTTAATATTTGCTTAAAACCTATCATTTCAAAATTATTAACTTGAACGATAACTACTACTACTATTAGTATATTATATTCTACTCGATAACATGGATGCCACCCTTAAAAGTACACTAGAACAAATTCTAAATTTAACTTTTGATGAGCACTCCTGGAACCAAGCAACTTTACCGGTCAAGTACGGTGGCATCGGCGTGAGGAAAATTTCCAGTGTAGCTCTTCCGGCTTTTCTGTCCTCTGTGCATAGTATAAAAGAGCTTAGCTCTCAAATTCTCAAATCCAATTCATCATTGACCTATGCCACAGAGGCCCTAGAGAGTTGGAAGGTCAGATGTCCCAATGTCGACATCCCGAAGGAACGTACTACACAAAAACTTTGGGATTTGCCATTGGTTCAACTGACACATACGAATTTGGTTCAAAATCTTACAAGTGACAGAGATCGTGCCAGGCTTCTAGCATTATCCGAAAAGGAATCTGGGTATTGGCTGCATGCCTTGCCATCAAAAAATCTCGGCACACTTTTAGATAACGAAAGTTTTCGTGTGGCTCTAGGTCTCAGATTGGGAACACCACTGTGCCATCAGCACAGATGTCCGTGTGGAAAAGAGGTTGATAAATTTGGAATCCACGGACTCTCTTGCCAAAGGAGCTCCGGTAGGCTGTTTAGGCATGGCTCTCTTAACGATACAATTAAAAGAGCTCTTGCCACCATAAATATTCCTGCGCTCATTGAGCCGGCAGGGATTAGTCGGGATGATGGCAAGAGACCTGATGGATTGACGCTGGTTCCCTGGGAACGGGGACGGGCGCTAATGTGGGACGCAACTTGCGTTGACACATTGGCCCCGTGTCATATCAGGAAGACAGCATCAAGACCGGGAGCCGCAGCAGAAACAGCTGAAAACGGCAAGCGGCGCAAGTATGCCTCTCTTATAGAGAGTTACATTTTTGTGCCGTTTGCCGTGGAGACCCTGGGGCCATGGAGTCTTAGTGCTAAAAATTTTTTACGAGACATTTCACCGCGATTAATAGCCTCAACTGGTGACAGAAGGGCTGGCTCATTTTTTGCGCAGCGGATCAGCCTAGCTGTCCAGCGCGGAAATGCAGCCAGTATTCTTGGCACCATTCCACGCGGTCATGATTTATATAGTAATTAGATAAGGCTAGCTTTAAGTTTTATTGTATTAAAAAAAAAAAAAAAAAAAAAAAAAAAAAAAAAAAAAAAAAAAAAAAAAAAAAAAAAAAAAAAAAACTTGAACGCGTAATTTGTTTGATGTTTGACATTTGCGTTTGACATTGATTGTAACGTCATTCTTCTTGGTTGTCAAATTGTCGAGTCAGCTGTCATTTTGTTAGTGAATTCGCGATCTTGCGTGGTTTGTGTTGTCTTTTCGGTGAAATAAAAAATGTCTTTCGAGTCCTAAGCTCCAAGACATTTTTCGTGAAAGATGAGAAGTAGCCCTACACGCAAATATGAGAATTTCTCCGACCACCAAGCAAGAGAGACCGACAAATACTCCTTAGACAGCCAAGACACGGCCAGTCTGGTATGTATTCTATAGTGCATAAGAGTTGTTAAAATTATTGATTTTGTTTGTGTACCATCCAGATGTTATTGATTCATTAAATGCTTTGTGTTAGTCAGTCATTGCTGGTAATTCGGGAGCCATGGTAATTAAAAAATGTCGTTTAATTCATTGTTGTACCAGGCGTTTACGTACGCCTCCCATTGCAGTTCAATGTGGAAGGGAGTGATTTTAGCCTACTACGGTCTATAGATTTTTCTCTCGAATCGTAGTTATAGTTTTGACTTTAGAGTGCACTGTATAAGATTTTTTACGTAAAGAAAAACGTCGATGCAATTTTTATTAGGCCGCCAACACGACTTTGCCTCGTTTGCAATTCTACTTACTTTCACTGCGTGCGACTTATCGGCGAAAGTGTTAAAATAAACAATTTCCTTGTTGGTTAAGACACTAGCGCTCTTTAGGTGCCTTCCTTTAAATTCCAGCAAAAAATTTCCTTCCAGCTGTAAAATGTTTTTGTCAGCCATTTCAGAGCTCTTCGTGACTAAGTGGTGTTAACCTAAATTATCATTCATTAAGCTCTTCACATTATTAAATAGGACATTGCTTGTTTAAGATAAAAGGCTTATTCATGTTATTTATCATTTAACTAAAAGTTTTAGTTTACTCTTAAACCTCACTGTTTGCTAAAATATTCATTACCTATCATACTACCTACTTTATAGATAGATTTAAAAAAAAGTTTTGCAAACCATAATTTGTGACATCAAATGAAAGAGCTTGTTGAGAGGGTGCCAAATATATATTTTTATAATTTTAAAATACATGGTTTTGGAGTTCACTAAGAAAATAGATGAAAATTGACCATTCCCCCTTATCTCTGAAACTAGCTTATGCTCGCGACTTCGTCCGTGTGGACTATAAAAATTTGAAACCCTTACTTTACCCCCTTAGGGGTTGAATTTTCAAAAGTCCTCTCATAGATAATGATGGATGTCTACGTCATAATAGCTATCTGTATGCCAAATTTCAGCCTGATCTGTCCAGTAAGTTGAGTTGTGCGCTGATAGATCAGTCAGTCAGTCAACTTTTCCTTTAATATGTATAGAGGACTATTAGTAGTTTAGGCTTAGGCCTAAACTTTTAAGAAAGAATTTACAAAATAGTTCTTTACTTGTATGTTACGGGGAAATCTATAAGAAGTCTACAGTCTTAAAATGACATGGTAAAACTCAGTCAAGTGAATCTACCACTGGCTCGGAACTCCCAGTGATAGACTCCATTGATTTAAACCGAGCCACAATAGCTCAACAGGTAAAGGAGTGGACTGAAAACCGAAAGGTCGATAGTTCAAACCCCGCCGGTTGCACTATTGTCGTACCTACTCCTAGCACAAGCTTGACGCTTAGTTGGAAAGGGAAAGAGCATTAGTCATTTAACATGGCTAATATTCTTTAAAAAAAAACAGGAATTATATTTTTCACAGGTATTCACAAGTCTCAACTATCTTAATAAGTACTTCTTTTAACTAACTAGAGTAAGCCATACAAATATGTACACTAAGCAATGATAGTTCATTATTAAATGAGTTTATGTAAATAAGGAACAAGCTTGTTACAAGAGGTATTAAATGATGTGTTCATATCAATTGCACACCCTGCTTTGTACCAAATATGTGTAGGTAAATAAATTAACTGATATTCTTAAATTTCTATACTAATATTGAAATGAGGTAAGATTTGTTAAAAGGAACTAATCAACCTGATTCAGATATTTTTACTGATAGATAATTATAACTATTCAATCCCCGAGTGCAATAATCTATGCATTATATCATGCGGATTAAGTCACAGGCAAAAACTAATAATATTATAACTGCGTTAGTGTGTCTGTCTGTCTGTTACCTTTTCACATGTTCAACCTCTGAACCGAACTTGATGCTTCGCACAGCAATAACATACATCTTGAAGATGGCCTTAGGCTACTTTCTATCCCGGAAAGTGATAGAGTTATTTCTTAAAAAAACGAATTTCACGCGAACGAAGTCTCGGGTATCAGCTGGTTTCAAAGAATATTTAGTTTGCCAATATGCACTTGGCCATTAAGGCCTAAACTCTTCTGATTTTATAATTTTTATAGTGTTTTACCTACACTTCAGTCGCTTCAGTATTGAGTGAACATATGTATATATCACAAATTTCGTCACTGACAGTAAGCGGGCTGTAGCTTAGTGGTCAGAGCGTCGGGTGCGATGCCAGGAGAAGCGGGTTCGATTCCTGCCGGTTCGCAATTTTTGTTATGTATTTAAAATTAAACTCTTTCTGATTCCGAGAGGACACCTGGGCTCAGTAGTGGGTCCGCGATGGGTTGAGATTGTTAATGGGTTCTCTATTGTTGCAGCATTCGAACACGGAGGAGGGCGGGCGGCGGGGTGCGGGGGACGCGAGCGCGGGCGCCGGCGACATGTGGATCAGTGCGGTCGAGAGCTCCATCCTCAGCTGGGAGGAGGTTGGTACATTTATACTTCTTCAAACTTATCTGCTCCTGGTAAAGGCAAGTCTCACAGCTTAGGAGTGCAGTACCTTACAGCATCAGGATTGAGGAGTTGAGAGTTGGAGTTCAATGATATTGATAGTATGTATATGCTTAGTACTTACTGTGGCGGTTGCCACAGATGAAACTAGATGGCGCTGTTCAATCGATAACATTTCATGACGTAGTCCCGAACAAATGTACCGCCGACAGTACTCGCACTAACGGACTTTTCTGCAATCTGGACTATATACATATAGAAGTTTCAAGATACAACCGTCGCGTCGGCCCAGCTGGCGCTACCGAGCACAACCAACCGCTCATTGGGAGATCTCCTTTTGGTACGGTCGAGCCTGCACACCGCTCCCGTACACATTACTACCTACAATAATATTTCACTATTCTCAAACCTCACGATTTAGGAGTGATGTACCCAGCATCATCAGGATTGAAGAGTAGGGGCTCTGAGTTCAATGATGTAGTCTATTCTTTGGTACTTGGTAATAATTTCAATGTTTGAACTGCCAGTTTTGATCCAGTCGCTAATAAGCTTTGAACGCCGCAAATAGGATAAATAGGGCAGTTGCGTGACACTAGTGTGACAGGGTAACACTGATGTGACGTGAATCGATGCGGATTTAGGTACTTAGTGAATAGTGGGCGTAAGCAAATTATCTGGGTACTGTTATCACCACTTAGTGCGCTTTCAAAGGAGATCGCCCGTGAACGGGCCCTCTTTTGTGGCGTCGTGTCAAAACTTAAATTAATTTTTTTAAAAATGTGTTATTTTTTTACGACTATGTTTTATAACGACTTTTTTGCACTCTATTATTGAAAATATCCACAATTACAGTTAGAATCGTAAACATGCATTTATTTTGAAGAAGTATTAATTAAATATAACCTCAATATCAGCAATATAAAAAATAAGATTTCTTTATAACCAGGGTGAATAAATAGAAATCGTTTGCAGAATATAAAGAGTTAATTATTTGTCTACAAAATAAAATTAAAACCATGGTGACACAAAAATTATATTAGGGGGGGCCCAAAGCTCCTAAGAAAATGGGCAATCTCTTTTGCCGCTAATTGCCGCGCGGAGGTAGCGTGGCTGCAGCGCTGCGGCCGAACATCGTTCATTGATTTAAATTATTTGGATTAACAAAGCATCGCGGCGGCAGGGCTGCAGCCGTGCTGCCTCCGCGCGGCACTTAACGGCAAATTTGAAGGCACCCTAAAGACATAACGTTAGGTTTTTATGATTTAAAAATCATCAAATGATAGATCTGGAGCAATGGATTGTAGTGATTTTTTGCATCGATAGGTATAGTTAAAGACTTGCAGAGTGATATATGCTACTTTTTATCCCTGAAAATCAAAGATTTCCCACAGGAATTTTAAAAACCTTATCCACGCGGGCGAAACAGCTCGTCACTATCAGTTAGGCATATAAACAAACACGCGTTTCACTGTTCTGTCCCAGATTTGAGTGTAACCCTACATCCAAAAAGAAGGTGCTTCAGTTTTGTTTTGTCTACTGTTGCTAATCGACCTAGATTTTCCGCGATGTTGTCCCATTTCTAGAGAAAATCATCCTGCCAAAAGCAAAAAAAAAGTTTTTTTTGTGTGAACTGGCGACAAAAGGTTTTTCGTTTTTCCTTTAATCAATTATTATTATTATTTATTATTCGGACAAACTTCTCTTAATTTATTTATATGCTAGTTTCTTTGAGTGGTAAATTAAAACTACCCGACTATTCGAAAGCGCTTGTAAAAAGTCTACTTGAATAAAAACATATTCTATTATATTCTAGTGTAAAGTTGTTGTAACTTTCGCATGGCTTTTGAGACCTCAGGACTGTCAAATATCTGTACCTATTAGCTAGAAGAGCTCAAAAAGCTTTTCTCACGACAACACTGCGGCATGCAGAGCCACTTTAGGAGGAGCCACTTTAGTCTAGTATTCTCCGATATGTACGCTAAATAGGTAGGTTCTACAAGATATTGAACTACGAAATTACTTCAGTAGGGCGATTGTCTAAAACCTGCATCAATCATTATTACAATCTCAATTGTTCTGATTGGCTGAATTTGTGCGATTCTTGTTGCAACAATGCATTGTGGCCAATAGTGAGCGAGCATTAACCAATCAGAGATGATTGCGATCGTGACATTGTAGCTGTCAAACAACCGCGGTAGGGCCACGGGTGTTTGACCACTGCCACGTACGAGTTACTACGTAGCATAGTTTAGTAATTTGTTCTATTGACATAAAATTTTCAATTAACACGTTCGTATGAAAGTTTGTTAAATAGTGTCGTAAATACAAACTAAATAATAGTACTATGTAGTAAGTGCGCGTAAGTTTAATTGCTTATTTGGAATAGCAATAGGTTCATTTCATATTTTGTAATTTGACCGTACAAGTTCAAAGCAATCTAGCGGTCGAAAACCTTATTCGAAATCGAGGTCGTTGTCTCGTGTTTGTCTATTGATTTAGTGTAGTAATAATTATATTATTATTATGTGGTGTACAAATAGCTTAGAAAATGTTGAATATTTTATCATCATCATCATCATCGTCAACCGACATACATAGGTCTCTTGTAGGGACTTCTACAGATCTACACGCCACGGTCTCGCGCCGCCTGAATTCCAGGGCCTCTCTGATGTGGCCTTGCCATCTAGTGGAGAGTCTTCCAATGCTGCGCTTTCCGATCTGAGGTCGCCAATCAGCAATCTAGTACCTTGGGAACCCAACATCTATCGATTTTTCGAACTATGTACCTATTTCATAACGTAATATTCTCGTAATTATGTGTAAGTAATTTCTATTAGATCTGTAAAAAAGGATAACATTTGTTGGTACAAACATAATGCAAGGAGATATTTTAATAATTTTGCGAGATGTATGAAATTTCAGGTAGTCCAAGTCCCGACCTTACTTTAATTACTATATACCTATTATCCGAGTTAACACATCGGGATAATCTACTAACTCGATAGGGTGCATATTTTTTAGGGTTCCGTACCTCAAAAGGAAAAACGGAACCCTTATAGGATCACTTTGTTGTCTGTCTGTCTGTCTGTCAAGAAACCTACAGGATACTTCCCGTTGACCTAGAATCATGAAATTTGGCAGGTAGGTAGATCTTATAGCTGACATTTGGGGAAAAATCTGAAAACCGTGAATTTAGGGTTAGATCACACAAAAAAAAATTAAATTGTGGTCATGAACTAATAATTAGTATTTTCAACTTTCGAAGTGAGTGACTATTTCAAGTGGGGTATCATATGAAAGGTCTTCACCTGTACATTCTAAAACAGATTTTATTTATTTTTATGCATCATAGTTTTTGAATTATCGTGCAAAATATCGAAAAATACGACTGTAGTACGGCACCCTCATTGCGCGAGCCTGACTTGCACTTGGCCGGTTTTTTATTTCGTTTCTAACTTTCGAACATTCAATTTTACTCTTCTATCTTGGTCATATTTATGACCAAGATGGAATGTTCGAATGAGTAGGCACTAACAGCTAGCTACACAACTGTTTAGCTGTGACGAGCATCTGCTTGTAGAACAAAAACTCGTTCAATAAAATTAATCAGCTGTCCCAATATTTGCAAGTAATAAATTATCACATATTGTTATACTATGTTTATTCACATTGTATAGACGTAGAATTACAGTCATCTCCATTAATTATTATCATCGTGAAAATTTACGTCTTTTCATTCAGTCAATTGTTCTATCACAATTGGGTATTTGCCTGTGTACAAAATAATTTAGTTCTTAGTGATTATTAAATACTACTCCCATCGGCGGTGTTCCCACTAGATTACAACATGGGGTTATTCAAGGGGTGCGGCCGGACCAACAAATTCCTAAAAGGCCGGCAACGCATCGGCGATTCCTCTGGTGCTGCAAATGTTCATGGGCGGCGGTAATCACTTAACATCAGGTGACTCGCCTGCTCGTTTGCTCGCTATCTCTATTAAAAAAAACAGGGTCTTCCAAAATATGTAAAATCCATGTCCTTTGTTAGTTTTAAGAGTAATAACCATTTTAACTTATCGATTAAACCAAAAAAGCACGTCAAATTATTGTGACGTCACATTTCAGTATTTCATAGTAGCTCGCATACTAAGCGCGCGTTTTGACGTTTGATAAAAAGTTACTGATTTGACTAGTTGTCAAATACCGAATTTCCAAAAAAGATAGGTCTCTGTAGAGACTTCTTCAAGCCATGGTTTTGCGGCGCGAATCTCCTCCCTGCGATTCGTTTGATGTCGTCTTTCCACCTAGTGGGAGGTCTACCAGCTTTGGTAGACCCCCCACTAGGTGGAAACGTTCCTGTGCGAAGTCACGTCTACCGGTTTCTCGAGCCCTGTCCAATTGCTACTTCAGCTTCGCAACTCGTTGAGCTATGTCTGTTACTCTGGTTCTTATATGGATCTCCTCATTTCTGATTAGGTAGACGTAGAGAAACTCCATTCTACTGTAGTAGGTGCATATTTCGTCATGCAATAAACGGGGCATTTTGTGTCCTGTTTATTAATACCAATCAGGTTATTTACTGTATTTATGTTTGTAGGTAGGAATTTGCCGATGAACCAGTTTGGTGGCATATTATAATAATTATTTATTATTTATCGTCGCTCTTTTTATTTATAAATATTAATTAGTCAGTTTCACCTTTACATTTTGCTGTAGGGTAAAGGGAAATTTCCAAGTAAAAGTGTCTAAATCAATAAATATCACTTGTTTTAACGGTGAAGGAAAACATCGTGTGGAAACCGGCATGGCTAAGAGTTTCCCATAATGTTCTCAAAGGTGTGTGAAATCTGCCAATCCGCACTTGACCAGCGTGGATTATGGCCTTAAGTCTAAACCCTTCTCATTCGGAGAGGAGACCTTCTCAGTAGTAGGCCGGTGCGGTGATAGGTTGAGATGATAAGTTATCTAAAATTATTTTCAAGTATAATTTCACGGCTGAACCACTGAACTGACCTCAGTGTTTCATATGTGCAGAGATGGTTTGCGTTCCGGAGGATTGATATGGTTAGATTATTTTTGTCGTGTGAAATCTGTCACTACACACTTGGCCAGCATGCTGGACTATAGTGTGGCGGTTGCCACAATAGAAACTAGATGGCGCTGTTCAATCGATGACATAGTCCCGAACAAATGTACCGCCTACAGTACTCGCACTAACAGAGTGTTCTGCAATCTGGACTATATATAGAAGTTTCAAGATACAACCGTCGGCCCAGCTGGCGCTACCGAGCACAACCAACCGCTCGGTGGGAGATCTCCCCTTTGGTACGGTCGAGCCTGCACACCGCTCTCGTACAATAGCATGAACCTTCCTATTTTGAGAGGAGAGCCGTGGTATTGGGCCGGGTGGCGATGGCGGTTGACATAATGATAATGACTATTTTCGTCACCCATGTTGACACCATAGATTTATAAATACTCGTTGACACTTACAAATTACTACTTGTTATTTAAATTAGAATATCTCTGTGAGTTAACTGAGACGTAAAATACTTACAGCAGATTAATTTTAATATAGAGCTCAGCTATTACGAGTAGGTATAATACAAATCTCAGACAGACAGACATTTCAGACAATACAGATCATTCGACACAATAGCTAAGCTCTGACGCTTAGCGCATCTCATTAATTCAGATTTCAGACTCGACATTAACACTAACGCCCGTCCTCTCAATATTACACAAGGGTTCAGAAATATAACAGGGTTATTATTTTTATTTCTATAACTGAAAACTTTAAAATAAGTTGATGTTGACAGAGATAATCTATACCTGTCCTATATATAAAATTCAAAGTCCTGACTGACTGACTGATATATCAACGCACAGCCTAAACCACTGGTCCTAGAGATATGCAATTTGGAGGGTATCTTCTTTGTAAAGAGTAGGCATCCACTAAAAAAGGATTTTCCGAAATTCTACCCCTAAGTGGGTTAAATGGGGGTTTGAAATTTATGTAGTCCACGTGGACGAAGTCGCGAGCATAAGCTAGTATATATTATGTAGAGAGCGTTTTCTTTTAAAATTCATAATTAAGGGTCCATGAATATGATATGTGTTCATTTGAAGCTTGTGTGTCTGCTAGAAGTTACCTTAGAATTTTGATGAATTTTGATGAGCGAGTGACAAAATTAAGAAGCTTTGACGTACAACAGGTTCAAATTGATTAATTCGGGAATATACCTAGTCATATTATGACCTCTTGGGCACTGAAAATTCAGGATTTAGGTTCATCCACAACGAAGTTTCAGGGGGGTCAAAAATGTCCTGAATGGCTCGGAGAAAGGGATGGTACAGCTGTGCTCGTCTTGGCGGTGGCATTGTCGTGCCGCCAGTTGCAGGAAGTATAGGCCCATGTAACTGAAAAAGATAAATTGTTTACATGCATACTCTCATGTACATACTCCGACAAAAACACTGTCTACATCAGCTACAAAAACACAAGTTGAACTGTTTTATATGATTAGGTACTAGTAGCGAACTTCGTACCGCCTAACAGTCGATTCTTTTTCAGGATTTTTTTTAATTTTTCTCTCCGTAAGAACCATCCCCGTACTTCAAGGAATATTATAAAAAAAGAATTAGCGAAATCGGTTCAGCTGTTCTCAAGATTTGCGATCAGCAACACATTCAGCGATTAATATATAGCTCATTTTTATATAAGTATATAGAAGATGTTCACGATATTACGGTATTATATTGCAAAAATTCTTTACCTACCGGGATGGTTTCCAGGCCAAGTCAGGTTTGATTTGCCGTTAAACGAATTCTGGTATTTTTGGTTCGATTGAAAGTCCGAGGCGCCAAAAAGGTCGTCAAATATTATCATTTAATGCTGTTGATGTAAAGCGATTGAGATCCTTTTTCCTCCTTTTGCTTTTGCATACAAAGTACATAAATACTAAAGACTGTGCCAAAATGGTCACCTTGCTGCAAGGTAACAAAATTAAGGAAAATTCCTTTTTAGTTTTCGTTATTAACAATGAAGTCGAGAGTATAGAAATAAGTAGGTACCATACCTAACTGCTATTTGCGTCATCCCTGCACGCGATGGTTGCACATAAATATTATGTATTAGATTACGAATAACACAGGATGTTTTGCTTCTGAATTTTGTCCATTACCCGTTCCAAATATTAATAAAATGATTGTTAAATGGTAGGTGCTTTCATGGCTGCATGGTTATGGAAGATACATTAAGAACGAGGTGTTCTCAATGCTTCTATCGTACGACAGAAGGTACCAGTTTTTAACGCAAAGCGTTTTAGCATTCAAGTACAATGTCGCATAGAATCCGATTAGGGGTACGGGTGTAATAACTGATCTACTGAGACTCCGTAGGGAGCCGCTGGATTCAGGCGGTGCAAGACCGTGGCGTGTGGAAGTCCTTACAAGAGAGTCTGAGACTAAAGTAAACTCAGTAATACGGTACTGGACAAAAAAACAGATCCACTGAGATCAACTGATACATACATTTTTTCTGTCGTAGGTGGCGGAACGTCTTCAAGTAGACGTGCGTCGGGGATTATCATGGCGCGAAGCAAACGACCGGATGAACTTCGTGGGACCAAACGAGTTCCAAGTCAAGGAAGAGGAACCGTTGTGGAAGAAGTATATCGAGCAGTTCCAGAACCCGCTCATACTTCTGTTGCTTGGTAAGTTAATGTCACTGCTTAGTAGCAGATCTTTCAAACATCATTGTGAGTAAAAGTGGACTGCTTAAGCGTTGTGGGACCCAACCAGCTCCAACTCAAGGAAGAAGAACCGCTGTGGAAGAAGTATATCGAGCAGTTCAAAAATCCGCTCATACTCTGGTCGCTTGGTAAGTTCATGTTACTGCTACTAAGAATCTTTCAAACGTCGTTGGTTAAAAATGAATGAATTCCAAATCAAAGAATAGGAACCGTTGTAAAAGAAGTAAGTTTATTGAGTAGTTCTAGAACCCGCTCATGCTTCTGTTGCTTGGTATTATCATGTTACTTCTAATAAGGATCTTTCAAACATAGTCGTGGGTTAAAAATGAATGCTTAAACTTAGTGGGAGTCAATGAATTCCAAGTCAAAGAATAGGAACCGTTGTAAAAGAAGTATATTGAGTAGTTCTAGAACCCGCTCATGCTTCTGTTGCTTGGTATTATCATGTTACTTCTAATAAGGATCTTTCAAACATATTCGTGGGTTAAAAATTAGTGCTTTAACTTAGTGGGAGTCAATGAGTTCTAAGTTAAGGAAGAGAAACTGTTGAGGAAGAAGGACATAATCTACTCATACGCTTGTTGCTTGGTAAGTTGAAAGTTTAAAAAAAAAGAGTTGATTAATATGATCGGAATCCAACGCAGGACTTTCCACTTAAAATACCACAGGACGCACTACGAGAGATCGTCGGTAGACGACGTTTATTTATTCAGATACAAGTTAGCCCTTGACTGCAATCTCATCTGGAAGCGGGCTAACCTCTGGAAGGGGTATGGCAGTTTTTACTAAACCCATACCCCTTTGGATTTTACTTTTACTTTTTCCACAGTTTATGTAAATAAACTGTAATATTAGTTCTAAAGTTCCAAGTTATTAACCAAAATTACACATAAATTACACGGTCTAGCTAGGTTTACACCCGAAATGGCTTGCTGATGTCGCTTGCAAATATCTTAAATCACGAGTTTTAAATATGGTTCAACTAGTATAAGTACCTACCTACCTATAAAAACTAGGAAAAATTAGCACCAAATTACCTATGTACGTGCATTTACGTGCAAAACCACACATTGGGCACGTCCGATATTCGAGAACGAATAAATTACACAGATCTTTAACTACAGCATTCATACCTAGTTTTCTCCCAGAAATCCTACGGGATTTTTGCAGTCACTTGAATCGGATACGAAGCCGGGGGCATAAGCTAGATAGGTTAGGATAGGATACATTTGTCCCAAACAATCAAAGACTTTTCCAAATTCTGCAACCGCAAACGCATATAAACAATACTTAAAAAAAAAAAGAATATTAGTCAAGTTTACCATGCTTACTAATATTTCCGTTTCCCCTCCAATTAAACGTAAAGCTTATGCTTGAAGTAGGTTCGACAATAGTGCAACGGGTGGGGTTTGAACCGGCGACCTCTCTGATAGCAGTCCGCTCCTTTAACTGTTGTGCTATCGAGGCTCTTATTAGAATTATTAAACTAGAATATTAGACTAAGTATAAGACTACAGAGGAATGTGCAGTGCTCAGACAAGCCGCCAAGCGCTTACGAGCACGAAGAAACCAATATTGTAAGTGTTTTTTCTTTTTGTGTGGATAAATAAATAAATAAATAAATAAATTACTTCAGTTTTTTTATCAAACTTTAAGGCACTGCAGTCTGCACCGATTTTATGTTAATGCATGACCGTTATACCTAGAGTCCGCAACAGGTTGAGATGGCAATCGGGGTATGAGGCGGGGGGACGCCCTGATGCCCACTCGCACGTCACCCGCGCTCGCCTGCACTGGGTTGGCGCGGGGCTGCGCGGGTGTGCGGGGCATTCTAGTCTAGCGCTTGCCTGCAATCAGAAGTAATGATACAGCCAATATGGACAGACGGATGAACATTCTCAAAGGGTATCTAAGTAATCTAAGCCTATAAGATAAGCCTCAATAGCTCAACCGGTAAAGGCTATTGGACTGAAAACCGAAAGGTCGACGGTTCAAACCCCGCCCGTTGCACTATTGTCGTACCTACTCCTAGCACAAGCCTGACGCTTAGTTGGAGAGGAAAAGGGAATATTAGTCATTTAACATTCTTTTAAAAAATTAAAAAAAAAACATTACTTACCATTTAAGATCGTTATCAACTACAAACCTGTTATAGATATAATTATCTACACAAACGATGTGTAATACCTATGACTTTCTTTATCGATGGATATCAATTAATTCGTTTAAAATCAGGTCTCCAATAAAAAGTACTCGAGATAATTATAATATGGAGTAGGTAGGTATAGTACGCAACAGGCACGCAGTCGATATGGAAATCAGGGAGAGAACGCCGCGCACACCCGCACAGTCGCCGCGCTAACCAGCAGGGCCATTGTCTAAAACCTGCATCAATCATTATTACAATCTCAATTGTTCTGATTGGCTGAATTTGTGCGATTCTTGTTGGAACAATGCATTGTGGCCAATAGTGAGCGAGCATTAACCAATCAGAGATGATTGCGATCGTGACATTGTAGCTGTCAAACAACCGCGGTAGAGCCACCGGTGCGGACGAGCGCGGGTGACGTGCGGGTGTGCGGGGCGTCCCCCCGCCTCATATCCTGCCGCACACTATAGGTACTTTGTCTAAGTAGGTACCATACGTACTACTTACGTATTCAAGTATCCATTTCCTGGCATGTAATGGATAATGCATTAGTGATAATTGCAGCTCTCGCGTTTGCTCTCCGGCGCGACAAACGGGCTTAATTTAGTTGCGTTAATGGAATTAAACTTTAATGGATTTTCCGTTTGGGAACGCTGTTTACACGAGCTTTGTTTGACTTGGCGAAATGGATATCTTCCGGGCAAATATACATTGTATAAAACAGCTGCCTATCGGACCATCTTTGTTGGTCTTCGTACATTACGCAGACTAAAGTCATCTCTCTCTCTCCTGGTGGTCCTGGCAAACTGCCCTCGAATGGCTTATCTGTTTCCATCGGCTTCTGTCGGTGGCCATTTTTACAATGTGATGAAATCCACACCTGGTGGTGTGTGTGTGGTGTGATAAAGTCATCTAGTCTAAATATATAAAAGGAAAAGGTGACTGACTGACTGATCTATCAACGCACAGCTGAAACTACTGGAACGATTGAGCTGATATTTGGCGTGCAGATAGCTATTATGACGTCGCGTAGACTAGGCATCTGCTAAGAAAGGATTTTTAAAAATTCAACCCCTACGGGGTAGGAGTTCGAAATTTTTGTAGTCCACGCGGACGAAGTCGCGAGCATAAGCTAGTTTAACAACAACTGAGTTTGTTGTGGGTTCTTCTCTGACCTGGGCGCGTTTGGAACCCTCGTAGCTTTAGTTTTAAGTTCGCGTAAAAATTATCACCACAATAATATCATCACCTTACAAATGCAAACCGACTATCAAAAAGCGTAATTTTTTTTACCTACTTTGAATAAACGTTTTGACTTTGACTTTGACAATTTGCTTGGTCTGCTAAACACAACTCCGCTTATCTCCGCTCTGGTGGATACCGGGTCTGATGCCGACTCCACTCTAACTCAACTAACAGTAAAGCATAGAAATGGAAAAAAGGAGAAAGAGAATTTCCACGGGTCTAAAGAGAAAGATAACTGCCAGCTCGAAATGGTGACCTTACCTATCGTATGAAATCAGCCTATACTTAGTATAGGTACAAGGTACCTGCCTATCATACCTAATGCAGACCTACTTTATTTTAAACAAAGATCTTGTATTTTATAAACAACAAATTCCTAAAAGGCCAGCAACGCATCGGCGGTTCCTCTGGTACTGTAAATGTTCATGGGCGGCGGTAATCACTTAACATCAGGTGACCCGCCTGCTCGTTTGTTCGCTATCTCTATTTAAAAAAAAAACAGTTTAGTCCACAGTGCTTATAGAGCATCGATATAAATGACAAGATATGCCCAAGCGAACAAAATTTTTCACGGTTTTGGAACCAAATAAATCAGCGCCACCTCTTAAACTATACTAATGAACGACCCGTTTGAAATCCAGACGTCACTGAGGTTGCATTGGTGCATTTTGTTTGTTTAATGGCCCTGTCGAAGTAATATATTATTTATTATTATTATTATTTATTTATTTATTATTTAATTAGAACGGCCATAAAGCCAATTACACTAATTAAACTACGAGTAAAAACTAACATAAACATACTTACAAAAATTGTTAAAATTATAAATTTTAAAAAGCAAAATTATAAATATATAAGTCAATGTTATACAGCCATTATTATTAGATACGCTTACCTACTAACTAACTAACTAACTAGAAGGCAACTTTGTAAATATACAAAAACATCCGCCATTTTCCAACAACAGTCTATTGATATTAATTAGTTAATTACCTACCTAGATACTGCAGCTGCCCGCTATTTATGTAAATAATTTATTTGACGAACCCCCTGGCGCAGTGGTAAGCGCTGTGGTCTTATTAGTGGAAGGTCCCGGGCTCGATTCCTGGCAGGGATTTGGAATTTCATAATTCCTATATGTCTGGTCTGATCTGGTGGGAGGCTTCGGCCGTGGCTAGATACCACCCAACCGCCAAGGCGTTCCGGTACGATGCCGTGTAGAAACCAAAGGGACATGGGTTTATTAAAAACTGCCATATCCCTTCCAAGTTACCCCGCATCATCATTCATCACTTACCACCAGGTGAGATTGCAGTGAGTGACAAGAGCTAACTTGTATCTGAATAAAAATAAAAAAAAACCTAGAGAGACTGCTAAAAAATATGGAAAATGGAAACTTATATAAATGTTGAGCGCTGTGGTCTTATTAGTGGGAGGTCCAGGGTTCGATTCCTGGCAGGGGTTTGGAATTTTATAATTTGTAAATTTCTGGTCTGGTCTGGTGGGAGGCTTCGGCCGTGGCTACCACCCTACTGGCAAAGCCGTGCCGCCAAGCGATTTAGCGTTCCAGTACGATGCCGTGTAGAAACCAAAGGGGTATGGGTTTAATAAAAACTGCCATAACCCCTTCCAGGTTAGCCCGCTATTATCTTAGACTGCATCATCACTTATCATCAGGTGAGATTGCAGTCAAGGGCTTACTTGGATCTGAATAAAAAAATAAATGTTCTCGTTAAAAAATCGGAAACTCGGTATGATACGGTTTATGGGCATGATTAGATAAAGTCGGTAAGTCTAAGATCTAAATGCGACCAACGTTTGAACGTTGGGCGCATTTAGATCTTAGACTTACCGACTTACCTTTCAAGACTAGTTATCATTCTAGAATTAGCGCAGAAAACAAGTCAATAAAAGTAGTTCAAGCGTGTCTGGTCGTAAAAAACTGCTGCGCAAAACTCGTTTTGTTTTTAAATGCACGACATAAGATCGCGCACCGTAAAAATTTGCGTTCTGTTAGGGTGCGTCCATACATGATCTTAAGGTGTCAAATAACTCTATACAATACACATCCATAAGCGTTACCTTATTATGGATATGCCTGCTTGGTGGAGATTGCTCTGAGCAATAAGGCCGCCTTTGCATATAATTGTTTATAGTTTTTAGTTTCTTTGTTTTTTGTCTTGTTTATCTCATGTTTTGTGTGCAATAAAGTATTTCTATCTATCTATCTATCTATCTATCTATCTATATATCTATCCATACTTATCAAGCACTAGCTAATGCTACGAGGCCTACGACTTTGTCCGCGTAGGCTACAGAAATGTCCTAAATCCTTAGTGGATGTCTACGTCATAATAGCTATCTGCATGCCAAATTTCAGCCCGATCCGTCCAGCAGTTTGAGCTGTGCGTTGATAGATCAGTCAGTTAGTCAGTCAGTATATTTAGATGAAACGTGTATTTTTATGGTGCCTTAGTGGAATTGATCGTGTTTCTATGCCGTATATATCGGCGATCACAAGTTTAGTGTCTGAACTTACGATCATGATCGTGGCCAGACTACGCGGCAGGGATGGTAGTCGGCGAAAAAAATCAGGTGTGGACCTACCCTAAGTTGTTGTAACGATAATGTATACTATGTATTTAACATCCTTTACACATATCGTTTAAAAAAGTTCAACAAACTTTATATAACCTGCCTACTTAGTCTATGTCGAACTCAAGGTCTTGTGAGATATTTATTTGGATAAAATGACTGACTCATCTGACTATTGACATACGGCATAAACCGCTAGGTCTAGAAACTGAAGATTTTGCTTTAGGTATAGCTTTTTTTATAACGTAAAGCCCCACTAAGAAAAGATTTTTCAAAAATTCCACTAGCGAGACGGTTAAAATCTATTACTTAAGTATTATATTTTTCAACGTTAGATTAAGAATTATAATCATATTTCAAAGCTAATTCTGTCGGGTCACCTTAACCATTTCATTAAAATAATATATTATAAACGTTTTATTTTCCTTATATTATGTACTGTGAAAACAAAAAGACTTTTTGCGTGTGGAATAACATAAAGATAACGACAAAAAAATGGCAAATATTTCGGTGATGTTTCGTGTGTTTTTCAAGACAATTGAAATTTACAATTGCAATAAAACTTGTAGAGAGAATATCAAATAATTATATTTTTAAAGAAGAAATTAAAGTTTTTGGTCTAGTTATAAAAGACTAGCTGCAGCCCGCGATTTCGTTCGCGTGGGTTCAGGTTTTAATAAATCCTTTGGGTACTTCTTCATTTTCTGCGATAATAGTAGAAAGAAGTCTATGTTAGTTTCCAGTTTGGAAGCTATCTCTGTCGCAGACAGACACACACAAACTATCTGATTTCTATAATGCTTTTAAACTTTACAATTTTTATAGTTCACTAGATCATGCCCGCGACTTCGTACGCTTAGATTTCAGTTTTTAAAAATCCCGTGGGAACTTTATGATTTTCCGGGATAAAAAGTAGCATATGTCCTTCCCCGGGATGCAAGTATCACTGTACCAGATATTGTCAAAATCGGTTGAACGGATGGGCCGTGAAAGGCTAGCAGACAGACATACAGATTGATGGACAGACAGAAAGACACACTTTCGCATTTATAATATTAGTATGGGAGTATGGATTTGTAAAATACCTGTGACGGACCGACAGACGACGACAGTATAAAGGTTCCTTGTTTTGCTACGGAGCCCTAAAAATACAACGAAATTTTAAAAATTGCAACAATTTTGTTTCATTACAATGTTTTGCTGTTAGCGCGAGTCGTCTTACACAACATCATCACTTGCCATGAAGCGTGAAGGCCAAACGCAAATCTGTTATCATTAAAATAAATATAATTCAAGTTCAAGAACAATTAAATTATTATTATCCACTAGTTAAATTCGTTTGTACCATATTTTCCAAGCGGGGGATTTTCCCTAAATTCTATCTTGATTCTTGACTAATAGTCTACACTAGCTTGTGCTCGCGACTTCGTCTGCGTGGACTACACAAATTTCAAACCCCTATTGGTGAAATAGGGGTTTGAAATTTGTGTAGGGGTTGAATTTTTAAAAATCCTTTCTTAGCGGATGCCTAATTGAAAAATTATCATTTTTTGTAACACACATTATGTTTTTTTTTTTTTTAATTTTGTGATTTGCGATCAGTCCGAAGACTTTTAGCAAATTAGGTGTAGGATATAGTTTTGTAGCGGCTGCTCCTCTTTAGGAGCTAGCACTCAACTCTTTATGGCCTATCAAGAAGCGAGCTCAAGAATACATTTTCTCTTTAGGCGTCTCGGGTAGTCCTCAATTAAGAGCCTGATGGTTAGTGGATTCGGATGCATCAGAAGCCGTTCTTTGTAGCGTTTCGCTAGCCCCCGAACTTCCTCCTTTATTGATATTACGTTCAGGTTCTGATGGAGTTCTTCATTTGTTATAAACCACGGCGTGTTAGCGATCGAACGTAAAATTATATTTTGCATTCTCTGTAATATGTTGAGGCTGGAGTCACATGCACTACCCCACAGTTGTGCGCCATAGGCCCAGGTTGGTTTTAGGACTGATAAAGACATTATGCAAATAAAGAATTTCTATTCCGTGTAGTCTGGAACTGTCCTAAACTTCGCGTGTATCCAGATACTCTATAAGTCTATAAAACCATTATACATTGTTATCAATCAAAAGTCACCTTGACCATTCGCATAAATTAAAGCGCATCTAGTATTTGCAATAGCTACTTCATCATCATGGTGAACCCACGCGCCGGCTCACAACAGAGCACGGGTCTCCTCTAGAGTGAGACGGTTTTTGCCATAGTCTACCACGCTGGCCAAGTGCGGGTTGCCAGACTTCACACACCTTTGAGAACATTATGGAGAACTCTCAGGCATGCAGGTTTCCTCACGATGTTTTCCTTCACCGTTCAAGCAAGTGATATTTAATTAATTAAAATGCACATAACTCCGAAAAGTTAGAGGTGCGTGCCCGGGATCGAACCCCCGACCTCCGATTAGAAGGCGGACGTCCTAACCACTAGGCTATCACAGCTTGTGAATGTATATGTAGTTAAAATAAATAAATAAAAATTAATCTAAAATGTAATCGTTGTCCACAGGTTCCGCATTCGTCAGCGTCTGTATGCGGCAATTCGACGACGCCTTGTCGATTACGATCGCGATTATGATCGTGGTGACTGTCGCCTTCGTCCAAGAGTATCGCTCGGAGAAGTCGCTTGAAGAGCTCAACAAACTGGTACCACCGTCATGCAACTGGTAATTATTTGCGAGATAACTTCCAATGACCAACGTTAATGAATGCTGCCCAATTGGATTCGGCGGCTTACCTCTTTCTCGAAATTGGACCTACCCAGCTGGATGGTGTGTCCTAGATATTTATACTCGTCTACAATATCGAGTGCAGAGCTCTTAACGATTTTTGGGTGGGGCCGGACATAAGCATTAGACATGATTTTCGTCTTACTCATATTCTCAAACTCAAAACGCAAACTCAAACTTAAGGCAGCTCAGTTCGGTGCTTTCTTCATACAAACGTAGGAGGGAAAATACAACAATATTCGATATTGTACGCACAAAACTAAGAATTATATCGATTTATCTCGTCATTATCTAGGTTCAATGATATCTAAAACATTGAAAAAAATATTGATTTAAAAGTTACGAGCCTCAAAAGATTCCTATTTTAACACTAAATTTATGTCAACTTTGGGCGTAAATAAATAAGATTAGGAATAGGAAAATTCTAAAAAAAATTATCATTAGACATAGTTTATTTATTCATTAGTTGAAATAACTTTACTTTGCAAACCTAAATTCAGTAGTTTTTTCTCAAAAATACTTTTCCCAAACTACTGTTCAACCCTTTTCAAGCGCTAGATTTCGGCTAAAATCATCATGCTTCTCACCCCAAAACATTAGACACCGCGCGGGTGGCGGAGGGAAGGGCCAGCCCAGCGGCGCGCGGCTGCGCGTGTAATATTGTGGTTTCTATGACGACAACTGTTGTTATTAATATGTTTTCAAAAACAAAAGTCGTAATGATTTTATAAAATTAATTTTTATTCAGTGGCTATGCAAATGTGTAGAAGATTGAGCAGAGCAGAGTCAATAAGTCCTTCAAATACTTATTGCATTTTGTACATTGACCTCTGGAATTTGAAATTTGGACACCAATTTTATTCATTGGTTTATTGACCTGACTTTGTTGTTGAGGTCCTAGTAGGGATATCTACTCGTGTGGTCCTAGTACAATAGGTAAGTAACTTTGTTTAGTTATTTATTTTATCTAATTTTAAAAAACCGGCCAAGTGCGAGTTGCTCGCGCACCAAGGGTTCCGTACTCAGGTATTTTTTTGACATTTTGCTCCATAAATCAAAAACTATTATGCATAAAAATAAATAAAAATGTGTTTTAGAATACACAAGTAAAGCCCTTTCATATAATACCCCACTTGGTATACTTATCATACATTGAAAATTGAAAATACTAATTATTTTTTCATTAACACACTTTAATTTTTTTTTGTAAGTTGTAATCACAAATCTATGGTTTTCGGATTTATTCCTTTACTTGTGCTCTAAGACCTACGTACCTACTAAATTTCATGATTCTGGGTCAACGGGAAGTATCCTATAGGTTTGTGTGACAGATACGGACACAGACGGAGAGACGGACAGACAGACAGACAACGAAGTGATCCTAAGGGTCCCTTTTTTCCTTATAAAGTACGGAACCCTAAAAAGGCACCTGTATATGTATAATAATATAGGTAGGTAGGTACCTACCTGGTGGTATTTCTTTGTATTTTTAGGGTTCCGTACCTCAGAAGGAAAAAAACGGAACCCTCTGTCTGTCGGTCCGTCTGTCCGTCCGTCCGTCTGTCCGTCCGTCCGTCCGTCCGTCCGTCCGTCAGTCCGTCCGTCCGTCCATGCGTCTGTCGGTCCGTCCATCGGTCCGTCTGCCCGTCCGTCTGTCCGTCTGTTCGTCTGTCGGTCTGTCCGTCTGTCTGTCTGTCCGTCTATCTGTCTGTCTGTCTGTCTGTCTGTCTGTCCGTCTTACAAATAAAGTACGCAACGCTTCGTACAAATAGTACTTTTTTATTTATTTACTAGCTGACGCCCGCGACTTCGTCCGCGTGGATGTAGGTTTTCAAAAGCCCGTGGGAACTCTTTTATTTTCTGGGATAAAAGAAGGCAGGTCATGCCTGTCGTAGAGGTGATGGCCGTTGGAGCCGGAAAGTTCTTGAGTGGAGACCGCGTAGGTATATGTAAGCGTAGTGTGGGACGCCTTCCAGCACGATGGACCGATGATATACAGAGGCTGGCGGGAAGTGGCTAGGTGAGGAAGGCTGAGGACCGGGTGTGGTGGCGCTCTTTAGGGAAAGCCTATGTCCAACAGTGGACGACCGCAGGCTGATGATGATGGAAAAAATCACGTTGATCCGTTGCACCCCTCACACGTCCCTATCCGCCTTCTCCACTCCTGTCACGCTGGCGAATAAGTTTGGAATAGAATAGGATTTCGATGGAGTGCGTGGATTTTTGTGAACGGAGTTCAACCATGTAGTCGTGGTTTGGTACAATAGTAAATGGTACAATATTAATTCACCAACAACAGTTCCTAAAACCCATAGAATAGGAGTGCAGTACCCTGCAGCATCAGTATTGAAGAGTTGGAACTTAAAGTTCAATAATGGTATATATGTTTGGCATCTACAATATTATCTCACAATCAACAGTGGCTTAGGAGTGCAATACCCTGCATCATCAGGGTTGAAGAGTTGGGATATCGAGTTGAATTATGAAGTCGTTGCTTGGTACCTAAACCAGAGATAGTTTATTCTAAGCGTACCTTTAATATCAATTCAACATCAACTATTCCTAAAACAGCTGATTGAAATCCAAAAGTACAAAAGCTACCCGTCATTATTATGATGATGGTTGAGAAGTTGGAACTTGAAGTTTTAACATGTATGGTTTCTAACAAAAAAGAATGAATGAAATCGGACTACGCGTTAATGAATTACAGCTCAGTATACATTTTAACTTTCAACCCCTCTCCTAAGGGAACCATGCTGAATTTCGGGATAAAAAGTATCCTATATCCTATATCCTCATAGTATGACGTCAAATCGTACCAAGTTTCATTGGAATCCATTCAGTAGTTTCAGCGTGATGCGCGGCCGTGATACAGACAGACAGACAGACAGACAGACAAAAATGAAAAAAAATCCAGTTTTGGGTTCAGTATCGATTATAGAGTGCCCTCGAAAAAAAAAATTTCAAAATATCTTCAATGTACAGAATTTCACCTGTTACAGTTTTATTATAAGTAATAAAATAATAATAATAATATTGATTCAGATACAAGTTAGCCCTTGACTGCAATCTCACCTGGTGGTAGGTGACGATACAGTCTTGCTTACGACTATTTCGGATCGGAAATTCTTGGATTCAGGTTAAATGCAGTGCAAAAAGAGAGATCATTAGGATTCCGTACCTCAAAAGGAAAAAGGAACCCTTATAGGATCAGTTTGTTGTCTGTCTGTCTGTCCGTCTTACAAATAAAGTACGCAACGCGTACTAGTACGCGTAGTCTGTCTGTCTGCTAGCTTTTCACAGCTCATCCATTTAACCAATTTTGATGAAATTTGGTACAAAAATAGCTTGCATCCCGGGGAAGAACATAGGCTACTTTTATGATAAATAAGATTTAGTGGATACCGCTATTTTTCTGGAAATAACGTTAGATGCGAAACTTCAATGGGGCTCTCATATAAATAACTTATCGAACAGACAGTTCTGCTGCAAATGCGGTAAAAAGGATTCGCCAGTTGACAGACATAGAAACGGCGAGACTAGTATATTTTAGTTACTTTCACAGCATTATGTCATATGGCATATTATTAGAAAAGAAAAAGAAAGAAAAGAAAAAAACGTTTATTTTTTAAAGCTGTACCACACATTACCAGTTACCAACTGGTTAGGTTATCCCAGCGCCTCTTATACTTGAGTAATAAAGTCAAAAAACCTCAAGTAGAAGAAGCGCCGGAGTAAAGTATGTCATGTGTGGCACAACCCAAAAAAAAGGTCCCTACTCAGCATAAATGCATATTGTCTTGCACAAGTACAAAAACATACAGCGCTGGTTTTCAGTAGAAACCCTGATTCAGATGGCACCACGGAATTATTATGGGGTAATGCTGCTGATATAAATTCTATTTTTGTGCTGCAGAAAAGGGCTGTTCGAGCCATATATAGTATGGGACCACGAGAGTCGCTGAGAACTAAATTTAGAGAAGTTAAAATTATGACAGTGCATAATCAATATATTTTTGAAAATTTATTGTACGTATATAAAAACATAAATAAATTAAAAAAAAAAGTGACTGTCATAAGTTCAAAGTTTTCATAAAACGTAAACTAATTAAAAAATCCTATTACATTGTAAAGGATTATTTAAATGATAAGCAAGCTTGGGAATGAGTTGCTCGGCTTTGTGATAGTTCTAATAAGTTTAATTTATGATTTTGTAAAGTGGTGATAATAAAAAGAATACCCGGCTGAGTTAGCTGTGGGCTCTTCTCAGTCTTGGGCACGTTTGGAACCCTCGTAGCATTTGCGAAATAATTATCACCACTATATTTTACAAATCCAACAACTGACAATCGAAAAGAGTAATTTATTACCTATTTTGAACAAATCATTTGACTTTGACTTTTGATCTCGGAAAATCAAAGTTCCCACGGGATTTTTAAAAAACCTAAATCCACGCGGACGAAGTTACGGGCATCATCTAGTGCATACTAAATAGTTTTTGATTTATCATGCAAAATGTCAAAAAATACTATTTACCTATTTATTTATTTTTATTTTTCACTAGCTGCCCCGGCGAACTTCGTACCGCCTAACAGTCGATTCTTTTCAGGATTTTTTTAAAAAATTTCTCTACGTAAGAACCATATTCGTACTTCAAGGAATATTATAAAAAAAGAATTAGCGAAATCGGTTCAGCTGTTCTCGAGATTTGCGATCAGCAACACATTTAGCGATTCATTTTTATATGTACCGAAATTCTAGTTACATAGTAGTAATAAATTAAGTTACATTGTAAATGCTTATCTCTAAACAGAGATTTAGAGATAAACATTTTACTATTGTAGTACGGAAACCTCGGGGCGCGAGTCTGACTCGTACTTGGCCGGTCGGTCTGTCGGTCGGTCGGTCGATTTATTTTAGAATGCATCGTATCGACAGCTGGTGGTAGTAGTTTACATATATCCTACTAATATTATAAACTAGGTGAAGCTATGATAGCCTAGTGGTTAGGACGTCCGCCTTCTAAACGGAGGTCGGGGGGTTCGATCCCGGGCACGCACCTCTAACTTTTCGGAGTTATACGCGTTTTAATTAATTAAATATCACTTGCTTTAACGGTAAAGGAAAACATCGTGAGGAAACCTGCATGCCGAGTTCTCCATAATGTTCTCAAAGGTGTGTGAATTCTACCAATCCGCACATGGCCAGCGTGGTAGACTATGGCCAAAACCCTTCTCACTCTGAGAGGAGACCCCTGCTCTGTAGTGAGCCGGCGATGGGTTGATCATGATGATGATGAGGTGATGCCCGCGACTTCGTACGCGTGGAATTAGATTTTTAAAAATCCCGTGGAAACTCTTTGATTTTCCGGGATAAAAAGTAGCCCATGTCACTCTCCAGGTCAACCATACCCATGCAAAAAATCACTTCGATCCGTTGCTCTGTTGCGACGTGATTGAAGGACAAACCAACGAACCAACAAACAAACACACTTTCACATTTATAATAGGTGTAGTGATGTGTGTGTGTGGATGTTTGGATGTTTGTTACTCAATCACACAAAAACGGCTGAACGGTTTTGGATGAAATTGGGAATGGAGATAGATAAAAGTGTTAATTTAGGGTATACCCTAAATTAACACATAGGCTACTTTTTATCCCGGAAAATCAAAGAGTTCCCACGGGATTTTTAAAAACCTAATTCCACGCGGACGAAGTTGGGGGCATCAACTAGTAATAAAATATAATTTGGACTTATCCGAATTCCGAAAGTCAGGGTTGTCAAATCACACTTATATTATAAAGGCGAAATTTTGTATCTGCGTGTGTGTGTGTATAGGTTTGTTACCCTTTCACGCAAAAAGTACAAGACGGATTTGGCTGAAATTTGAAATAGTGATCGCTTTTGAAAGAGTTCTCGCGGGATTAAAAAACCACTATATCCTCGCGGACGAAGTCGCGTGTATCATCTAGTTACAAATACACAAATACATTTTCAAAAAGATTTTCATTTCATTTCATTTCATTTCATTTCATTTCATTTCATTTCATTTCAAATATAAGTATGTAGGTCATATTGTGTGCTTAGACAATTTAATTATATACTTGAGTTTTCATGTAACAGAAACAAAAATGGATTGGCGGAAGAGGAAAAAGAAACGGTTTAGACTCGCAAAAGCAAATCCCTTGCAAAGAGGAGATCTATTAAAATTCATCAGAATCTTTCCAAACCATAATATTATCTTGTGATGATAATGCCATTACTTTTTCGGGGTTATTCCTGTGAGTCACACCCGACGTGAGTAACAATGTGACTCGAGGGGAATTTTATTTGACTGAATATGTACTTTTCCGGGATGCTGAATTTGATAATGACATTTATTTTCAAATCCAAAATAGCAGACATGCACTTTTCACAAAAAATAGAAATGGGTGTCGTTTTCAGGGTTTCCAGGATGCTGGTTTTGATAATGACATTAATTTTTTAATCTAAGATGGCGGGCCAGCACTTTTTATAAAAAATAGACGCGAGTGTCGTTTTCAAGGTTCTCCAGGATGGTGAATTTGATGATGACATTTATTTATTTTCAATAAATACTTATATATTATACTTCTATTTTAGTGGATCACAGGATTTTCTTTGACAAGGAAACGACAAAGCAAAAAATCGAATTGAATTAGATTATGATGCTATCACACCGTACCATTTAGAGCCAGCTTCTGAAAATTTGACACTGTGTTTGTAAGTTGATATTATTTAGATACTAGCTAATGCCCGCGACTTCGTCCGCGTGGATTTCACATTTTTCAAAATCCCGCGGGAACTCTTTGATTTTCCGGGATAAAAAGTAGCCTATGTGTTAATCCAGTTAAGAATTCTAAATTTCATTCAAATCCGTTCAGCCTTTTTTGCGTGATTGAGTAACAAACATCCAAACATCTACACTTTCACATTTATAATTCCACTAGCTGCCCTGGCGAACTTCGTTCCGCCTACGGCCTAACAGTCGATTCAAATTTTTTAAATTTTTCTCTCGGTAAGAACCATCCTCGTACTTCAAGGAATACCTAATTTAAAAAAAGAATTAGCGAAATCGGTTCAGCTGTTCTCGAGATTTGCGATGACATTTAGTGATTCATTTTTATATTATAGACTAGCTTATGCTCGCGACTTCGTCCGCGTGGGCTACACAAAATTTCGAACCCCTATTTCACCCCCTCCAGAGTTGAATTTTCAAAAATCCCTTCTTAGTGGATGCCTGCGTCATAATAGCTATCTGCATGCCAAATTTCAGCACGATCCGTCCAGTATTTTGAGCTGTGCGTTGATAGATCAGTCAGTCAGTCAGTCAGTCAGTCAGTCAGTCAGTCAGTCAGTCAGTCAGTCAGTCAGTCAGTCAGTCAGTCAGTCAGTCACCTTTTTCTTTTAAATATTTAGATTAGGATTAGGATAATATAATTATTATGTTACTAGCTGCCCCGACGAACTTCGCACCGCCTACAGTCGATTCTTTTTCAGGACTTTTTTAAAAAAATTCTCTCCATAAGAACCATCCCCGTACTTCAAGGAATATTATCAAAAAGAATTAGCGAAATCGGTGCAGCTGTTCTCGAGATTTGCGATCAGCAACACATTCAGCGATTCATTTTTATATAATATAGAGATTTACTATTTGTTGTCAGATTTGTCAATGCTGAATTATGTTGTATTTTAGTGACTCAAGACATTCCTTTTAGAAGAAAACAAGGAAAATAAAATGAATATGCCCAATATACGTACCACTGAAATCCAACATGATACTGCAACATTCAATTCTGTACTAAATATTGAAAGGTCTACCATCCCATACTTGTAAGTTGTTATGCTATGTTTTTTGCATACATTCTATATAGATAATACTCACAATATAATTATGTTGATTGTATGTTTATTAATTCCAGAAATGAAATGGAGAGCTTCAATAGTTCTGCGTCGAATGATACATCTAATGTGACTGTTGAAACAGAAAATGATACATATTGTGTTTATGTGTGTAGTGGGCTTTTAGAGGGAAATTGAATTGTACCTACTTCCTACTTATAAAAATAAAATTTTCATTTTTGAGATCAAAGTGGAATTTATTTTGACTTTTGTATACACAAGTAGATAGTATATATAGTTTTTAGTCGCTACTAATAGATAAGTGTAGGCAACAAAAGTTATTTTCACAGACAAACGAATGTGTAATCATGTGTTCCTAATAGGTAATCCGCCAGCACAGAGAATTCAACTCCTAGAGTACGCATATACAAGGTTTTACATGAAAACAAAATCGTAAAATGTTGGCGGGGGACAGGGGAGAATGCTTTGTTGTGATTGGTGGACTGACTAACCGATACCGGTACCGAACGGGCGTGGGCGATGATTCATTTAAAATTCCGTGGGATCACCACGATTTAGCAATGCAATTCCTTAGGTACAGCATCAGGGTCGAGAAGTGGGTCTTCGAGTTCAATGATAAAGTCTTTACTTGGTAGATATAGGTACCTACCTCCAATATCAATTTATAACCGACAGTTTCAAAATCCCATAAGTTTTGGTGGTCATGTCCCCTGCAGCATCAGGATTGAGGAGTTGAAATCCTGTGTGTCCTATATAAAATGACATTTTATATAGGACAATGTTGCAAAGTTTCTTTATCAATTAAAAAAATACGCAAATCGGTTCAGAAATCTCGGAGATTTCTGTGTACATAGGTAGAAAAACACAACTCCTTTTTTAAAAGTCGGTTAAAAAAGTATCCTTTGTTAATCCTCTACTTGTCTGTAAAAGTCCCGTCAAAATAGGTTCTGCCGTTCCGAAGATTAGCCCGTTCAAACAGACAGACAGACAGACAGTTTTTAAAAACGTTTGATTCAGCTGTTATGGTACAGTTCAAATAACAATATTATGAGCTTGCGGTAGTTATTTCGAAATTACAGACAGACACTTCATAGAAGTATGGATTTCTATAATATATACGAGTTGTTTATACACGCTGAGGCAGTAGTTACCTAATAGGTATGTATGTAAGTGAGATTTTATAGTATTCATCAAAAGATAAGTAGGTAATCATTATCATTCAAAAAAAAATTAAAAAATATTTATTTCAGTAGGTAAAACAATTTCACATAGTGCGTAGTAATTGGGACCATCCCAGTAACTGTTTTAGTATTGCTACGAGTACTCGTGGCAGGCGACCCCGCTCTTCCATAAAATCTTATACAATAATAATTGAAATAAGTAGTTCCTTCATAAATCATATATTTACAAAAATTCATCGGTGACATCTGTCCAACTATCTGTGTGCCATCATCAATATATCCGGACGCTAGTGTGAGCGCATGCACTCGCTACACTGCTCATCACTGAGTCTATTTCTTTCTATCACAATGTTAGGTGAAATAGCATACAGGTTACCCACGTGGGCCGAGCAGTTCGGACGTGCATCCAGCGTCACCTTAAATCATTTATTCAGAATTTATTCATTTTTAGGCCCACCTGCTGAGAAGCTCTGCTAAGGTCATTGAGCATTGTATTGAGATTTTCCAGAGTCTCTGCAATAACGACTATTGCAATTCGGTTGGGCAGCGTTCAGGAAGCTTCGAGATGTCTTCTTGTCCAAAATTCATCAGTGCTTGAAGACCAAAGTCTTCGAACAGTGCGTGTTGCCAGTGATGACATATATCCGAGACATGGTCGCTAACTATGGGCCTCACAAGAAAGCTCAGTCGCTCAGCGGGCAATGGAGAGAGCTACGCTTGGAGTTTCTCTACGTGATCAAATCAGAAATGAGGCGATCCGTAGGAGAACTAGAGTAACCGACATGGCTCAACGGGTTGCGAACCTGAAGTGGCAATGGGCAGGGCACATAGTTCGTATAACCGATAGACGTTGGGGTTCCAAGGTGCTGGAATGGCGACCTCGCACCGGAAGACGCAGCGTTGGAAGACCTCCCCCCACTAGGTGGACGGACGACATCAGATGATCTATCAACGCACAGCTCAAACTACTGGACGATTCGGGCTGAAATTTGGCATGCAGTTAGCTATCATGATGTGGACATCCACTAAGAAATGATTTTTGAAAATTCAGGGTTAAAACGGGAGTTTTAAATTTGTCTAGTCCACGCAGACGAAGTCGCGGGAACAAGCTAGTAAACTATAAAAGATGTAAAGTTGAATTGTAGCAGTTGTAAAAACGTCTTCACAGTACCATATTGGGTAAAATATTAGCAATTTACATGTAGAAACAATTTTATTATCAATGTGAGACATGCTGAATGCTGATACGCCATTGTTGGCGTAAAGTATTAATTCGATATGCTCATAATAAATTGTGTTTTAATTAGTTCTACAAATTGTTTAAAATTTAAATAATCAAGATATGACTTCGTTTTGCTTGCAAAGTTGCATATCAAATGGTTGTGTTTTAACCTTCAAATGGTAGTCACATTTTCGGCAAGCCAAAGCTTAAGCTTTTTCTAGGGTTCTGTATCAAATGAAACCTTAAGGCGGTTACGCACTCATTCGTACGTTTTGTATGGGAGCTTATGACATATGTCGTAGATAATCGCTGGTATTCTCACGGATGACGGATAGAATTCGGATGACGGAAATGCAATGTGTAATCGCCATTATGGTGCGATTAAGTCTGTCCGTCCTGTAGAGGTTCCACAGGCCCTTAGTCAAGTAAAAAAGCCGGTCAAGTGCGAGTCAGACTAGCACACGAAGGATTCCGTACCATCACAAGAAATAACATTTTTTTAAATAATGTAACCACAAATTCATGGGTTTCACAAAAAATAACAGTGATAAAGGTTCCTTTTTCTCCAGAGATAGGGAACCCTAAATATATTTTTTCATGCCATGCTTGGCAGGATAATTAGTTGATTGATTCTTAAGACCTATGAAAATAATAATAATATGTTGCATGTACCATATGTCTGCCAATCCGCACTTGGTCAGCGTGGTAGACTATGGCCAAAACCGTCTCACTTTGAGAGGAGACCCGTTCTCTGTAGTGAGCCGGCGATGGGTTGATCATGATGTACCATATTCTGGCAAAATAAATGATTATGATTATAATTGAACATACTTTATTTTCTATTCTAGTTTAAGAGAAGGCAGCGTCGAGCATTTCCTAGCACGAAATCTAGTCCCGGGCGACATAATTCACCTCAACGTCGGCGATCGGGTCCCCGCAGACTTACGACTTTACGACGCGACCGACCTCGCGATAGACGAGTCGTCGTTCACCGGCGAAACAGAACCGGCATCGAAGAGCGTTTTGCCCAATAAAGCTACAGCTGGAAGGGTTAACAAGGATAACATCGCTTTTCTCGGCACGCTTGTGCGATGTGGCAACGCCAAGGTTAGTATTTTAATCGCCAACTTTTTACCATCAAACCACCAAACCACAAAATGAGCGTTATGTGTGTTGAGTGTTGACCTATATGTATGATGTTCCGGGGAGTCTATCGTCCGGAAATAAAGCAGTCCTCGAGTCGGGAGGCCCACCTTCGTGTTCCGGTTCGAAGGACCATATGGTGATGCCAAGTGCCCTGTATTTAATGCTGAGGGATATCTGGGCGTCCAATAAGCGCTAATGCATTGTATTTACATATTATTTATTACTAGCTGATACCCGTGACTTCGTCCGCGTAGATTTCGGTTTTTAAAAATCCATTCAAAATCACTTATAATAGTTGAGTTGTTCATGCGTTATTTGTAAAGTCCTTTTCATGAAAGAAGACCCGCGGTGATTTTTGGAACTATAATGTCGGCGGACTATGTTGGCGGTGAGGTGATTGTCGGCCATGTTGTCGTTCGTCGATGTTATCAAGTTCGTTTGTTGTGATAGATTTTTGTGAGTTTTTAACTAGCTTAGTGCATTTTAAAGATTGTTTACAATGCCATTATGTCACGCGGTTACAGCGCTGCGTCTGGGGGACTTCTTTCATGAAAAGGACTTTACGCGGGTCGCGTTATACGCGAGCCGTCGGCACCGCGCGAGCTTCTTAACACGGCCGTATATTCGCGAGGCGACCGCAGCTATCCTGAACACTTGTGTGCCTCAGACGGTGTGTAGGGACTATATTGGTACCCGAAGGTGGGTCCTCAGCAGGCGCCGCTGGCTAGGTTGTGCGAACGTGTTTGGCCCCGTAGCCCAGCCACCAGGCGAACGGTGGAACACCGTGGGGTTATAGTCGGTAAGACTCCGTGAGGATTTCCTCCACGGAAAAAAAGTATGACGTCCTCTTGTAACTGCTCAACGGCTCAACCGATTTTGATAAGTGATAGATATGTCAGTGTCACTGGGTACATACAAAAATCAAAATTTTAGCGAATTTTATGCGCTTATAATGTGCGGACTAAAAATGTTTTTTTATATAACTTTTTAAATTACTTGTTACATGGTTTTTCTTGATGAACGCTTTTGGTATTGATTTAAGCCTCTTAATTCCGCATGCTATTCTGTTCCTGTATATGATAGACTTCTAGTTAGGTTCTACACGAACCAATTGCCTTTGACCTTTGCAGTTACAAGTTTAACGAGTAGCTCGGATTATAGAATAATTTCCACTCGGGTTTACGTTGATCCCATTCAGTAATGGATTCGTAATAGGATTCTGGAAGTACTTAAACGCAATTGGGTATTTGACTACATCAAAAATTAATTATTTCTCAGTGATTATTAGATAGAGGGTCTTCCATAATACGCAAAATCCACGTCCTTTGTTGGTTTTAAGTGTAATAACCATTTTAAATTATCGATTAAACTAAAATAAGCACGTCAAATGATTGTGACGTCACACACCGGTATTTTATAGAACCTCGCATACCAAGCGCGCGTTTTGACGTTTGATAAAAAGTTACTGATTTGACTAGTTGTCAAATACCGTATTCCGAAGATGAGTGGTTGAGCACCTAGGCCGTAGCCTGGCATTCATTATTAACATCTGGGGATAAAGGTTAATTAATTGCACTTGGAAAATTATCTAACTTGCTACACTACTACCGCTTTTATAAGTTACGCCGATGTACTTGCGCAGAAATCTTATTATTGAATTAGCTTTTGTCCGCGATCTCATCCGCTTTAAACCCCCTATTTTACCTCATTAGGGGTTGAATTTTCAAAAATCCTTAGCACATGTCTACGTCATAATAGCTATCTGCATGCAAAATTTCAGCCCCATCCGTCCAGTAGTTTGAGCTGTGCGTTGATAGATCAGTCACTCAGTCATCTTTTCCTTTTACATATATACTTACTAGCTTATGCTCGCGACTTCGTCCGCGTGGACTACATACATTTTAACCCCCTATTTTACTCCCTTAGTGGTTGAATTTTCAAAAATCCTTTCTTTGCGGATGCCTACGTCATAATAGCTATCTGCATGCAAAATTTCAGTCCGATGCGTCCAGTAGTTTGAGCTGTGCGTTGATAGATCAGTCAGTCAGCCACCTTTTCCTTTTATATATTTAGATATTTAGATTATATCTTAATTTTTGATGTAATATTTTTAATACCTTTCTAATAAAAAGGTTAAACTATTTAAAGTAGCAAACAAATCATCTTTAAAGTTTAAAGTTGTTGTTAATAGTGAACTTTTTGTAGTAGGCTCTGCTAAAAGACAAATCTAGGTAACATAGGCGAAACTGGGGCTATTGTACCATGTCCGATTGTAATATTAGACAATGCAAATAAATATTTTTCCTTTATGCCAGCATTTTGCTTTTTATCCATTGCTGTTGTTATTTGTTGTTGTTATGTAAAAAAACGTTGCAGTAAAAAATGTTTCAAACGTACTGCCAAAACCGTATTGTACCTGTTTCATGAAACATTACACAATTACTATGAGGAAGTAATTTTCCACAGATATTCTAATTTTGAGGACATTCATCAAAATTTAATATCTTCATATTTTTTTTCAACTACGGAAATAGTCTGAAAATTTATTTGATAGAAATAAATTATTAAACTCAACAGTTTCGATAACTGCAAAAGTGTCGCTACTAGATGGCATTAACACTCGCTTCAGTACTGAGTGAACATACATATCACAAATTTCGTCATTGGCAGTAAGCGAAACCGTGGCCTGGCGGTCAAGGCATCGGGCGCGAACCCAGAAGACGTAGGTTCGAATCTTGCCGGTCCACAATTTTTGATATGTATTTAAAATTTACATATAAATTCACTGATTAAAGCCTACTTTACCGGTAATTTATAAAGTGAACACATTTACGTAAAATATTATGACTACAACTAACAGATAGCCTTGACCCGACCTCGAACTTATAAATAGTGGAATCCCCAATGAAATCAATAGTTTCCTGTAAAGGCTGATGAAAATGATAAAAAGCTATGTATACCTACTATTATTGGGTGTAACCAATAATAAATTATCATCCATACTTACTCTAGTCTCTCTCTAAATTAAATTTAGATTATCTGCATCCTTTTCTTTTTACTAAAAAAGGAACGGAACATGACTTTCACATTTAAAGACTCTATATTTTAGTGCACAATACGAAGGAGATCGCCCGTTTACGGGCCCTCTTTTGTGGCGTCGTGTCAAGACTTAAATTAATTTTTAAAAATGTGTTATTTTTTACGATTATATATTTTATTACGACTTTTCTTTCACTCTATTATTGAAAATATCCATAATTACAGTTAGAATCGTAAACATCAATTTATTTTGAAGAAGAATTAATTATAAATAACCTCAATATCGGCAGCATAAAAAAAGATTTCTTTATAACCAGGGTGAATAAATGGAAATCGTTCGCAGAATATAAAAAGGTAATTATTTGTCTACAAAATAAAGTTAAAACCATGGTGACATAACAATTATACTAGGGGGGGCCCAAAGCTCCTAAGAAAATGGGCAATCTCCTTTAAACAGTAAGTTCGGGACTGCGTGCTAAAATCACGGGTTTTATCATCTAAAAATTAAATTTAGAAATGTCAAACTGCTTCTGTCCTTTTCATATTACAATAGTAAGAAGAGGGTGAGAATACTCTAAAATTAGGTTGTGCTTCGAATCGGTGCCATTATAAAATTAATGTTTGTGTTCTACGTTTATTACCCACTAGTAACCCGCCCCGGTTCTCAAAGGTCTATGAAGTCTGTCAATCCGCACTTGGCCAACGCGGTAGGCTATGGCCAACTCTCTCAGTCGCAGAGGAGACCCGTGCTCTGTAGTGAGCCGGTGATGGGTTGATCATGATCATGATGAATATTAAACTATACGTATAAACCTTCCTCTTGAATTACTCTATCTATTGATGAAAACCACATCAAAATTCGTTGCGTAGTTTAAAAGATCTAAGCGTACATAGGGATAGATGGCGGGAAGCGACTTCGTTTTATACTATGTAATGTAGACACGTTCATCCTCATCCTGAGATCTATAGAGCATACTTTGAGTTTGCTCCGACTTAAGATACAGCTAAAATGAGACAGATTTATGGTAGACACATAAGTTTGTCTAAGTCTGAGCATAGTCAAATACACTATTATAAAGATCTCAGCCAAAGATGGAAGGCTAACCTGGAAGGGGTATGGCAGTTTTATTAGGTTTAGGTGAAGTATAATATTAGGTTACTTTTTAGGAAACTTGTAACTGCCTTTCTGCAACACAGGTTTTTTCCTAGTGCAGAGGGTAGGAAACTCGTTCTCTTACCTATAATTTTAGTATAATATAAGATATAATATATTAAGTCCTTAGTTTAAAAAAAAAAACTTGTAACTGCCTTCTGCAATACAGGGTTTTCCTAGTGCAGATGGTAGGAAACTTGTTTCTTGTGTCTAAATTCTAAATTCTAAATTCAAAATAAATTATTCTTATTCTTATTCTTATTCTTATTCTTATTCTTATTCTTATTCTTATTCTTATTCTTATTCTTATTCTTATTCTTATTCTTATTCTTATTCTTATTCTTATTCTTATTCTTATTCTTATTCTTATTCTTATTCTTATTCTTATTCTTATTCTTATTCTTATTCTTATTCTTATTCTTATTCTTATTCTTATTCTTATTCTTATTCTTATTCTTATTAACGTTAACAATATTTTTATTTCACCAGGGCATCGTGGTAAGCACAGGCGAGCGATCAGAATTCGGGGACATCTTCCGTATGATGCAAGCCGAGGAGGCCCCGAAGACGCCTCTCCAGAAATCCATGGACACCCTCGGAGCTCAGCTATCGTTGTATTCCTTCTGCATCATCGGCTTCATCATGGTCACGGGCTGGCTGCAAGGCAAGCAGCTGCAGGAGATGTTCACCATTGGCGTCAGTTTGGCCGTCGCTGCTATTCCTGAGGGTAAGTGGTGTCCACTGCTTTCATCAGAAGGTTGCGTGTTCAAATCACATCGGGGTCACCAGTTTATCATATTTCATCACCTGTTAATGGGTGGTTTATGTGATATCTCTTATCAAATGTAGCGCCGTGCTCTTGTCAGCCTATCAGGGTAAATGACACAAAAGTTCACCAATAAGTTACTGCTTTAATAAATTCTTTCCAAAAGTTATAAACACACAAATTAGATAAATACGATAAATAAGATAGATAGGACCAGTATACGCGGCGGGTAGGGAGCAACTGACTGCTCACGCTAATTCTGCTAAGCCCATGTGGCGAATGCTAGCTTCAGCAAGTCCCCTACAACATGTTCTCTTGCGTAGATATCCATGGTTTTCAGCATCATCATCATCATGATCAACCCATCGCTGGTTCACTGCAGAGCATGCGTCTCTTCTCATAGTGAAAAGGGTTATGGCCATAGTCTGCCACGCTGGCCATGTGTGGATTGGCAGACTTCACACACCTTTGAGAACATTATGGCGAACTCTCAGGCATGCAGGTTTCCTCACGATGTTTTCCTTCACCGTTAAAGCAAGTGATATTTAATTACTTAAAAGGCACATAACTCTGAAAAGTAAGAGACTTGTCTCTTGTCTGCAGGTTTGCCAATCGTAGTGACAGTTACTCTAGCGCTGGGAGTGATGCGAATGGCCAAGAGGAATGCTATCGTCAAGAAGCTGCCCACAGTTGAGACTCTGGGCTGCGTCAACGTTATATGCAGTGATAAAACTGGTGAGTTTGAGTCAAGGAAACTAACTATACATGTATCCTTTTATTTAGGTTTCAGTCTGGAAAATAACTTTTTCGACCGTTAAAGTGTGAAACATTTTTTATTGGCGATAAATAAATGTTTTACAGTGTAAGATAGCTAGATCCTCTCAAAAAGTTAATATAAATATCTGCCATTATTATTTATTTATTATTATTTAATTAGAACGGTCATAAATCCAATTACACTAATTAAACTACGAGTACAAACTAACATAAACATACTTACAAAAATTGTTAAAATTATAAATTTTAAAAAGCAAAATTATAAATTTTCACAAAATTGCAAGATCTGACCCATGAGGTCAGCCCATTTGTCAGCAAATATGTCACAGCGAGGGGACTCCTTCAGCAGAGCGTTGAGCGCAGCCAAAGTGCCATAAACGTCACATAACTAGGAGAAATTGCTTAACCTGAATTCTCCATTGACAGGGACGTTGACTAAAAACGAGATGACAGTAACAACGCTATCAACCTCTGGTGGTCATATAGCGGAGGTGACGGGCGCCGGCTACAGTGCTAGAGGCGACATTCAGTTGCGGGCTTACAAGGGACGGGACCTCGATGTGGCGAGGATGGGAGTCAACAGTATGCTAGAGGTAGGAGACGATTTAGAGGCTTTACAGTTTACAGTTACAAAAATTAAATAAAATTAAAAAGTGTCATTTCTTGTGCGACTGTACAGAACCCTCCGTGTGCGAGTCCTACTCGCATTTGACCGGTTATTTTTGCACGGCTATTAGAAATAGGACGGCATAATTTTTTTTTCCACTAGGCCGCGTTTTGCTCAAGACATTTGTCGGGCACTATACCTAATTTCCTCCCACCAGGTGGGTGTACTGTGCAACAACGCGGTGATCCGAGACGACGTGCTGTACGGGCAGCCTACAGAGGGCGCGCTGCTGGCTTGCGCCATGAAGAACAACATGCACGAGCTTCGCGACCAGTACACGAGGCTCAATGAAATACCTTTCAGGTAAATTTTATCTTAGAGCTATTGCGCACGGCGCGTATTTTTGTCTGTACTATGAGTGAGCGAGACAGATTACAGCTTTTGTTGGATATTTCACGACGCCTCAAAGCTTTTAAAAATAAAACCTATTTATGCGCGCCTATAGGGTTAAATCTTTTCTCAGGCGGGAGTAACGTTTGAGTTATTTCCATTTGTATTTAAAACGGCCGCCAAACAGTACAGTTGTTTTAGACCGCCATCTTTTATCGAAAGTTTTTTTAAGTACCAAGTAGCTACTTAATGTCTTAGATCAATAGCTCTGTCTTTTACTAAGTTACCACATGATTAATACGATAAAAACATTTTGGTATAAGTCCCGAAAATTGCTATGGCGCTGGAACCATGTCTCATTAACATCGAAATGACGTCATTTAGACGTCAGCCGAAATAAAATATACCTACCATCAGCTCAAAACTTCAGTCTAGTGCTGACGCCACTAAAATGGCTGCCACGCGCATTTTTTTTATTCAGCAACAGTTCGGAAATTGGTAATGAAATGTGAAATGGAAGTAACGTTTGCGTAACTTCCGTCCGTACTTAAAAGGCCGTCAAACAGAACAGCTGTACTGAGGCCGCCATCTTTTATCGAAGTGTTTTGAGGGGTTTTAGATTAAAAGGTCTACTATTAGTGCTTGAAAGCTTCACTTACTTACTAAAAACTCTGCTTCATACTAAGTTACTTCATGATATTATGATAAATACATTTTGACGACCAATAAAAATGGAATCCCGCGCGCGTTTTTTTTTTCAATTTTATTTCTACACCAACAGTTCGGAAACTAAGATGATGGTAGTGAAATGTGCGCCAAAGTTCAACGATGGCAATCCGAAGGAAGAGGTGTTCGTGAAGGGCGCCATCGAGAAAGTGTTGCCCCTGTGTACGCAGTACATAGACAGTGCGGGCAACTATGCGCCTATAACTAAGGAGAAGCAGGCGGACTTCCTCAACGAAGCTTACAACATTGGGCGAATGGGTAAGAACCTATTAAAAGAGATTGCCCATTTTCTTAGGAGCTTTGGGCCCCCCCTAATATAGTTGTTATGTCACCATGGTTTTAATTTTATTTTGTAGACAAATAATTAACTCTTTACATTCTGCAAACGATTTCTATTTATTCACCCTGGTTATAAAGAAATCTTATTTTTTATATTGCTGATATTGAGGTTATATTTAATTAATACTTCTTCAAAATAAATGCATGTTTACGATTCTAACTGTAATTGTGGATATTTTCAATAATAGAGTGAAAAAAGTCGTTATAAAACATAATCGTAAAAAAATAACACATTTTTAAAAAATTCAATTTAAGTTTTGACACGACGCCACAAAAGAGGGCCCGTTCTCGGGCGATCTCCTTTGTTTCCGCCAGCAATTTCGTCCGCGTGGTGTAGTTTGTGGCCTATAAGCATTCAGGGATAATGTATTAATAAATAATATTAAAAAGAGAAAGACGCAGATACTTTAAATTTAGTTTAGAGAAAGACAAGATAATCGGCGCCATTGTATCTCAATCCAGTACCAGTTTCTCCTAGCTTAGTTTCAATGTTATAAAGACGATTTAGCACAACCTTCTATTTTTTGTTTCAGGTTTGCGCATAATAGCCCTCTGTCGCGGCCCAAGCCTAGAGTCCCTCACATACACGGGCGTATGCGGCGTGTGCGACCCTCCCAGAGAGTCGGCAAGAGACGCCATCGCCGCGCTGCGAAGGGCCCAAGTCCAAGTCAAAATGGTTACTGGGGACGCGAGACCCACTGCTTTGGCTGTTGGTAAGTTAATACTGCGCTATCAAAACAAGCTTTTTCAGATCAAATTGTTATCCTGGCGTATTCCGTCCACGGCAAATTTTTTAAAATACATTAATAGCGAGCAAACGAGTTAGTGGGTCACCTGATGTTACCCACCGCTCATGAGCGCTAGAGGGTCCGCAAATGCGTTGCCGGCTGTTCAAGAGTTAGTTTGATATCTCACCGTCGCTCGTCGCTATCGACTAGCGAACAAGTCATAATGTACAAGTGTGGTGCATATACAATTACTCCCTTATTCCCTAAAATAGACTTTTGAATTATTTTCAATGCACAAACATTTTCTTGTTACAATTATAAATTTTCATGTGTGCTCATTTGAGCCCTGACCAAAAAACCTGTGCACGCTTCTGGACTCTCACCGCCTTTAGCGGCTAAAAAGTATGAATTTCTAATGGGCTTATGGCCTAACAGTAGACAAAATTATTTGACTGTGATGTTTGTTCCAACAGCTCAAATGGTTGGATTGGACGTATTACACTCCCAGTCTCTGTCCGGAGAGCAGCTGGACTCGATGTCTGATGACGAACTGGACGCCGTTATCGATAATGTGAGTATAGGGAACTCCAAACCTACAGTTTTTCAAAGCGTATTTTCATACAATAAGGCGCGTCATCAAAACCAAAATGATACTTCCCGTTGAACTACAATCTTGGAGTTTAGCACGAAAGGAGGTCTCGTGGCACAAGTAAAAGGAGAAAACAAAAAAAATACTTATATTCATGCCGTATTGACATTATACGTATACTTTTAGGGTACGGAACCCTCGGTGCGCAAGTCTTACTCGCACTTACACACTACTGTATTCTTGTACATATTAGTTTTTATTTCGTCAGAAAATCATGAAATAACAGTTTAATTTTTTAACGATTTTATAATCATTATTAACAATTAATTTATGCTTGCTTTCAGGTAACAGTATTTTACCGAGTGACTCCTAAACACAAGCTGTCGATTGTCAAATCGCTACAGAGGCTGGGCAACATCGTTGGTATGACAGGTGAGTTCTTTTATACTGAACCAACCCAGCGAGGTGATTCGTTAACTCAGTATCTATTTTCGGTTTACTATAACTTGACGCCTATGTGAATGTGTGTTTGTTTGTTGGATCAATCACGTCGCTACGGAGCAATGGATCGACGTGATTTACGTGACGTTTTGCATAGGTATAGTGGAAGACTTGGGGAGCGACAAAGGCTCCTTTTTCTCCAGTAAAATCAAAGAGTTCTCACGGGATTTTAAAACCTAAATCCACGCGGAAGAAATCGCGGCCATCAGCTAATAGTTATCATAAAAAGAAAACTTTGGTAAAATAAAATAAAAAACCAAGTTTCACTTTCGAATATATATTTAACGGATATACGTAAACATTTTTTGATATGTGAAATCGTAGGTGACGGTGTGAACGACGGGGTGGCGCTGAAGCGCGCGGACATCGGCATCGCAATGGGACGCAATGGCACCGACGTGTGCAAGGAGGCCGCCGATATGATCCTCGTGGACGACGACTTCGCTACTATCATGTGAGTATCGTGTCGTCTCACACAAGAGCCTGTCGTAATCTCATTCTACGGCCTGTCTCACCCGACGGCATGTCGTCGTATCATCCGACGGCATGTCGTCGTCTCAGCTGACGGCTTGTCTTTGTCTCACCCGATAGCATGTCTTCATCTCACGCGACGACGTGTCGTCATCTCACCCGGTGGCTTGTCATTTATTTGACGGCATGTCTATAATAATAATAATAATAATAATAAAATCATTTATTTCCACCAAATACAATTCATATTTTTGTTAGTATTGAGACCTTAAAACTAATTATTATAAAATTCTTACCAAAACAATACTGTGCACCTGTATTCCGAACTAGTAGAAACTGTGTCTCGGAAAACAGGGCCTCCAGCTCGGTGAATACAAAGCTAACTACATACTAACTAACATACTAACTAAACTAAAGAGCTAAAGAAAATAATATGTGCGTGGAAGTCCATGTTATCTGTGTTTGTGTGGGCGTGAGTGCGTGTGTGTGGGGGTGAAAGTGAGTGAGCATGTATAAGTGTGCATATGTGAGTATCTTTGCTATATTATGTTTGTGTACAATTGGGGTTACACTAGAATATCCAGAAGTCTTTCAGTATCCGAGTAAGTTTGTTTCAGAAGCCATTCCTTAAGAGAAGACTTATATTTATACCTATTCAAAGAGTGGAGAGAAAATTAAATCTATCACCCGATGGTATGTCGTCGTTGCACCCGACGGATTGTCGCACCCGACGGCATGTTTTGTCTCACCCGACGGCATGTCTTCTCACCCGACGGCATGTCGTCGTATAATCCGACGGCATGTTTCGTCTCACCCGACGGCATGTTGTCTCACCCGGCGCCATGTTGTCAAACCCGACGGCATATCATCGTATCACCCGACTGCATGTCGTCGTATCAACCAACGACATGTCGCCGTCACACCCAACGCGTGCTTTTACGGCTAGCCTGTTCACGTCATAAACCCTTGTCTTGTTTTACAGTTCCGCGATCGAGGAGGGCAAGTGCATATTCTACAACATCCGCAATTTCGTGCGCTTCCAACTGTCCACGTCCATCGCGGCGCTGTCGCTCATCGCGCTCGCTACGCTCATGGGCGTGCCCAACCCGCTCAACGCGATGCAGATACTGTGGATCAACATCATTATGGACGGTGATTATATTATCCTTACCATAATATTGCTGCATGTCGTTGCATCAGTGGCCTTTAGAGAAATCGAGAGCACCTGCGGTTTATAATCAACAAAAGTTGACGGCGGAAAAGTTCTTCATTATGCCATTTATTTTGAAAGTTTGTATAATCTTTCAAAATGAATGGCATAGTGAGGACTTTCTACCTATTACGGTTCATGAGATACAGCCCGCTGACAGAAAGACAGACGGACGGATAGTGCAGGAGGCTTAGTAATAGCAGTTGCATACTATTCTTGTAATTTTTCCTCGAGCGTTTTAAGGTAAATGTTGTAATTTTATTATTGTACTAGCTTATGCTCGCGACTTCGTCCGCGTTGACTACAAAATTTCAAACCCCTATTTCACCCCCTTAGGAGTTGAATTTTCAAAAATACTTTCTTAGCGGATGCCTACGTCATAATAGCTATCTGCATGCCGAATTTCAGCCCGATCCGTCCAGTAGTTTGAGCTGTGCGTTGATAGATCAGTCAGTCAGTCAGTCAGTCAGTCAGTCAGTCAGTCAGTCACCTTTTCCTTTTATATATATAGATATACCTACATTTATTCTAAATCTACTCTGTTAAAAATTGTTTTAATTATAATTTTAAGTAATCTCTTTTGGCCTTCTGTTATAACTAGATTTAAATTTAAATAATAATTGGCCCCGATTCTCTAGTCTCTCTCTAAACTAAATTTAGAGTATCTGCATCCTTTTCTTTTTACTAATGCTAAACAAGGAACGGAACATGACTTTCACGTTTAAAGACTCTAAATTTTAGTGCACAATAGAAATTTAAACAGTAGGTTCGCGAGTGCGTGCTAAAATCACGGGTTTTACCATCTAAAAATTAAATTTAGAAATGTCAAACTGCTTCTGTCCTTTTCATATTACAATAGTAAGAAGAGGGTGCGAATACTCTAAAATTAGGTTGTGCTTAGAATCGGTGCCAGTGTGGCTAATTCCTTTGTACACAATCTCTAAACTAAACTAAAATATCACGTCTAAATCTATTGCTATCCCTTTCGTAATGTTGCTTGCGGAAAAGGAAAGCACTAGATTTAGACCTGTTAATTTAGTTTAGTTTAGAGATTGTGTACTAGAGAATCGGCCCCAGTATGTATTTACGCTGTTGATTACTTTAAAAAAAATAAAAAAAAATAAAAAAAAAATGTGACGCTGGTTACAGGCCCCCCCGCGCAATCGCTAGGCGTGGAGCCGGTGGACCACGAGGTGCTTCGAAGGAGGCCCCGCGACACCAAGCGACGCATCATATCGAGATCGTTGTTGCTCTCCGTGCTTCTATCCGCCGCCATCATCATTGCCGGCACGCTTTGGGTGTTTAATAGGGAGGTAGGAATTATAAAAAACTAGCTTATGCTCGCGACTTCGTCCGCGTGGACTACAAAATTTCAAAACCCTATTTCACCCCCTTAGGAGTTGAATTTTCAAAAATCCTTTCTTAGCGGATGCCTACGTCATAATAGCTATCTGCATGCCAAATTTCAGCCCGATCCGTCCAGTAGTTTGAGCTGTACGTTGATAGATCAGTCAGTCAGTCAGTCAGTCAGTCACCTTTTCCTTTTATATATATAGACTAGATGATGCCCGCCACTTTGCGTGGGTTTAGGTTTTTAAAAATCACGAGTGAACTCTTTGTTTTTTTCGGGATGAAAATTAGCCGATGTCCGTTCCTGGTATGCAAGCTATCTCTGCAGCAAATTTCGACAAAATCGGCTAATGGATGGGACGTGAAAAGGTAGCGGACAGACAGGCACACTTTCGCTCTTACAATATTAGTATGAATTTCTTTTAATATTATTTAAAAAAAATCTCAATTTAAAAAAATATCTCAAAGGTCTTCAGGCAGGCTGCATTCGCACTGCAGATGACTACAAAATTGCAATTTTGATGCGGTTACAGTGTAGTTATTTCGTTATTGGTTATTGTGTAGTATTATTTTCGTAATTATTTGTAACTTTTAAAAATATTTAAAGACAATCAACTTATCGAGCTTTTACTGTGTTTACTCGAAAATGTATTGAAAAAAACTATTAAATCTCAGCGTTTTTTAAAACCATCGCTTCCAGCTTAGGTATTAAAATTTGCCCTCGTCTATAATTTTCAACTTACCGCACTTGTATCATAATAACAATTTTGACCTTGCACGTTGTTGTCAGATGTCGGACAACAGGGTAACGCCGCGCGACACCACTATGACGTTCACTTGCTTCGTGCTGTACGACATGTTCAACGCGCTGTCGTGTCGCTCGCAGACCAAGTCCGTGTTCCAAATCGGATTCTTTTCTAACAAGTGAGTGATATTGTTGTTGGATGTCGGACAACAGACAGCGTCGCGCGACACCACGATGACGTCCGTCTGGTTCTATCTCTCCGACCATGTACCGAACATGTACGATAAAACTATAACCATGAAGATGACCACTTACAAAGATGGTACTACAATATTTTATTATCACACTTGTGCTATAATATTATCTTCTTTTCTTCAAAGTATTGCCTTTTTCTGCTAGTATGTGAGCAATACTGCCGTTAAACATAACAGCTGAGTTATTTTATAGTATCATGTTAACAAGGGTTAAATCCTTTATTGAACTCTCTTGGGTACCTTAAAAAACTCTATGTACCATAGCAGTGGTGTACTTGTGGTAATATTATTATAATATATTGTTTTTATGTTGGTATATAGTATGTATTGAAAAACATTGTGTGATGCACGTGCGCATTGAAAATTTAACTCTCCAATATTTAAAATCCTCGCTTGCTGCTCGAGTATTAAAATTGAATATAAAAAATTTGAAGTGTGCAAAGTAGAAAAATACAATTTTCTACTTTGCACACTTGTGACACAAATAACTATTTCGTTTCTGTTAGACACCATTGTTCTGTTGTGTAATTTGCGCGGTATTCTGCAGGATGTTCCTGATAGCGGTGACTTTGAGCCTGGTGGGGCAGATGCTGGTCATCTACTTCCCGCCGCTGCAGCGAGTGTTTCAGACCGAAGCGCTTACTGGACATGGTATTCATCATCATCATTATTATCATTCATAGATCTCTGTAGGCACTTCCACACACCACGGTCTTGCGCCGCCTGAATCCAGCGGCTCCCTGCGACTCGTTTGATGTCGTCTGTCCACCTTGTGGGGGTCTGTCCGCCTAGTGAGGGGTCCTCTAACACTGCAGGACCTTCGGACCCCAATGTCTATCGGTTTTTCGAACTATGTGTCTTTAACTATATTATTGTAAAATCTTGTCGATCCGTTACGCCGTGGTTGAAAGAAAAACCAACAAACAAACATAAATTTGATTTTACAATATATTGCTTTGTTTCAGATCTCATATTCCTAGTCTGTCTAACATCAAGCGTATTCATAGTAAGCGAAATCAAGAAACTCATAGAACGTACACTCAAGAGACGATCCTTTGGAAAGTTCTCGACGAAGGCTCACGACGCATTGGACTTTGTATGACACGAGTCCGACAGGAAAACGCAGTAAGCGCCGCGTCTTGTCCCTGTGACGTCACGGAGCATGACAGTGGATTTCAATGTGTCGTAGACCAACATGACACGAGGGAATTCGTCAAAAATGCGTTAATGACACTGAAATTCACTGTGCCATAGATATCAAGAACAACAACAAAGAGTTAAAATTTAAAAATCAAGTTTATGACAGTGGAATTCACTGTCTCATAGACCAGTATGACACAAGAAAAGTTGTCGAAAATTGTGTTTATGACATCGGAATTCAATGTGCCACAAACCAATATGACACAGAAAATAACGGAGTTAAAGATGATGTTTATGACACTGGAATTCATTGCGTCATAGATCTACATAACACAAGAAAGAACTACATAACCAAAAGTGCAGTTGACGAAGTGTCATGTCATGTAGGTCAGAAATGGGATAGTAAAAACCAATCTGTCATAGAACAAAATGACACAAGAAAACACTGTGAAAGTAAAAGTGACTTTGGTGTAATAAATTGTACAAATAAAGAGTGAAAGTGAAAGTGACACAGTGTTTCTGTGACGGAATAGGATGCCTTGTATCCCAAAGTGAGGGACAGGAAAGTGAAAGTAAAGTGAATCTGTTTAGTGAAAATGAAAACTGTAGTGAAGTAAAGCGGGGTGGGACACCATTTTCTTTATGATGGTAAAATCGATATTCCTATTTTATTGTAATTTTCGTTCTGTACCACAGAGTAATAACTAATAATAATAATCGATTAATTAACGTAAGGCAATAATAGTACGGGTCATGTAAGTTGAAAACGTATTGAACCTGCATCTAAGATTATATCCAACATCTATGTGCGACAGCTCGAGATGGCAATCGGTGTGGGGATGCCCCCACACACCCGCACAGCCCCCGCGCTAACCCGATGCGGGATAGCGCGGGTGACGTGCGGGTGTTCGGGGCGTCTCCCCGCCTGATACCTCGATTGCCATCTCGACCTGTCGCGAACTGTAGTTGTACACACAAGACAGGACATCCCAAACAAAAGTTGCAATTTTTTTTAACGTGTGATATTACTAAATATGATAGCTTCATAGAACACGATTTTTATTTGAAACTAGATGATGCCCGCGACTTCGTCCGCGTGGATTTAGGTTTTTAAAATCCCGTTGGAACTCTTTGATTTTCCGGGATAAAAAGTAGCCTATGTCCTTCCCCGGGATGTAAGCTAGATTTTATCAAAATTTGTTAAAGCGTTGGGCCGTGAAAAGCTAGCAGACAGACGGACAGACAGACACACTTTCGCATTTATAATATTAGTATGGATAGCCCTTCTATAGACATTAATCTAAATATATAAAAGGAAAAGGTGACTGTCTGACTGACTGACTGACTGACTGACTGACTGACTGATCTATCAACGCACAGCTCAAACTATGGACGGATCGGGCTGAAATTTGGCATGCAGATAGCTATTATGACGTAGGCGTCCGATAAGAAAGGATTTTTAAAAATACAACCCCTAAGGGGGTGAAATAGGGGTTTGAAATTCGTGTAGTCCACGCCGACGAAGTCGCGAGCATAAGCTAGTTTAGTTCAATGGTTTATAATCACTGACCTTCTACTAATACAGGTACGCTGGAACTGCGATTGCCGACCTGTTTTTAGCGTAACCCAGGCGTTATTACTCTGTAAAGTACAGGATCCCAGTTGTGTTGTCTCAGTATTGAATGAACTATGATAATTATTTGTTTTTAATTAATGCTTAATGTTAACGTGTATGTTAAGTGAAATCTTAGTAGTTTAATGTTTACGCTTATATTTGTGTTATTGTGTAGTTTTGTGACGCTGTACTGTCAAAAGCTGATCGCATATTAAAATTGTGTGTGTTTCGAATAACACCCTTGCAAGAAGGCCATGTCTCGAGACCCGTCTTGACCTAAGTCAAGTGGAGAAGAAAGAACTCGCTGCTGTAGAATAGGGTATTTTACACCACGCGAGATAAAATCTAAAAATATATAAAAAAGATAGTTTTAGCAATAAG